>NC_044983.1:45563954-45889481 GCF_008728515.1 Papio anubis | reverse complement strand
AGAAAGAAAGAAAGAAAGAAAGAAAGAAAGAAAGAAAGAAAGAAAGAAAGAAAGAAAGAAAATCCAGAGTGTTTACATAAGTTTACATAAAGCCTCACACATATTTGATATAACCACATTAGATGGAAATAACTTATACACATATTTACTCTAAATTCATAATAGTAAAACCATAGCTATATAAATGTTTAGCTTGAAAACTACGTACCATATTTAAGTAGAATTTGTGAAGAAAAAGAAAGAAGTCATAACACTTATCCTTATTTGAATAGAATTTTGTATAGGTTACTTCAAGCATAAAGAATTATCAAGATCTGAAAACAAAGGTAAACCCTATCACGCCCACATTAGATTCGCAGCTTCAGAATACAGTTGCTAAATATTTGTTTATGCACATTATCACAAAATGTTTGCACAACATGGAACTAAGAAGTAAATATTGCAGAATTGCTTACACTGTTCCCTGCCATATACTGTCATTTCAGTCCATTGCGTGAGTCATTTGAACATGCTATTCTGAATTTTAAATGCCATCCCCTTTGATATACACTGAGTACAGTATAAATACCCTGATACCATTAGCAGCATTGTTAGGGCCACCATGGAGTGAGCTGTGCTAGCACTTTCATGGCGACTGAAGCCTGCATGGGGAGAAACACAGCTGTACCACCACAAGAAAACAGTGGTTTCTTTGAGAGTCCAGTAATTTTAAACACTTAAAATTAGATGTGTGTATGCCAAACATAACGTATTAAATGAGTAGCGAGAAAACTGTCTGCCTTATATGTTGCTAAATACATGAAAAAAGTACATAGATCCATTCTATCACTTCATGATTATTTTAAATTTCAGCCTTCAGAGAGGTCTGCTATGCACAAAAATGTCAGACATAGGATAACTGTAAAAACCACTAAGATAGTTATCAAATTGTACAAGATGCAGGCACTTTATGGGACTCTTCAATATTTAATACATACTTAGAAGTAATTTATGCCCCCATCTTACATGAAAATTAGTGTGAATATCTAAAAATAACCCATAAAATTATAATATTGTCACCTTTCTATTTTATCTCAGACTTCTTTCGAGTCTACTATTCTACTTCAAGCCTTGTTTTTTTTCCCAAGAGAGTCCTAAAGGACATTCCCATCACCTGGTACCTGAATGATAAGAAAAATCAATAAATAAAATATCTTTGGGAAATTTCTTGTGTTCATGCTCTGAGCTCAGGTTCAGATGTCAGCATCATACCAACTCTCCTCCAAACTAAATGCATCATTATCTCAATGCAAATAAACCTGCAGGTAAGGAGTACACATATCAATGGCAATATATTAGGCATAGTTTAGTGCTAATGCATTAGCCCCCTCATATTCCATAATTGCGTTTTTCAGAGGCCACTTGCCTAGAATCCTTGCATCTTTGAGGCCTCAGCAATGTTGTAGAAACAGGGAATTCAAGCTCTGTCTCTCTGCTCTCTAAATGAACTGAAGTAAACGATTGCTGATTTTATAATCTATAGACTATTTACTTCAGACCTAAGATTGAAATGGGTTATGTTCTGTTAGATTTTAGAGGAATGAGTGCTCATTGGGAGTTTGCGAACTCACAATGAGAGTGTGAGAACTCACAAATAATACTTTGAAATGAGACAGTGTTACAAAAACTACTGAGGGTGATTCTCACAAACATTTCCTTTGCAAAGCAGGTGGTAAGTAGGCAGGGATGGGGAAGCTGGGCTCCCTGCCCTTGTGGAGGATTAGAAAGGAAACCCCACATGCCTTTGAAGTCCCGTCATTCTCACCCTATCTGCCTCAGTTATATTTGGAGTCTAGGGTAGGATAAGAGTTCACATTTGTTAGTAAGAAGAGGAGGAAAAAGAGCAGCTTTTACTTTCTTATCTACTATCACTGTGGTCTCCATAGCAACCTGGGGCAGCAGAGCATCCATAGAGAGCTAGTCCACAACTACAACTTAGTGGGAAGAAAGAGGAGGCATGAGAGAGACATCTTGACAGATTGACTGGAGCAGCAATTTGTCAGATCACTGGACTGGGAAATGGCTACAGCTCTGCTGATTCTGTTACTATGTTCACTTCATAAACTGGGGACTGAATAAATATGTCTGTAACATGTTGCATGCAGGCTTGAAAATCCAGGACCAGAACTGTTTCCATTCACTGCTGGGATTGACCACCTCACTTCCATGACTCTGCAGAAATCACAAAACTGATTAGTAACAAAAAACATTACACATTAAGGGAAGCCATTAAGAGCAATAAAGCATGTGTTCTTTTTGATATTGATTAGTGAAAGAGACGTAAAAAGATTTCATAGATATTTTTCACACCAATCATCAAAACATTCCTTGATGTAAGTAGAAGTACATAACTTCATTCCAATTATTGATGAGGAAAATTATCTGAAATCAATATGATTTCTTTCATGACATCTAGAGTAATAAGAATACAAAGTGCAGTCCTCTTGTTCTCAAAATGCAACCTCAGTGCTTTTCTTAACATAGAACAGTTAAGTTTTTAAATTTCATTTGCTGTGGTCATAATTATTTGCTACTCACTAAACATAAAATCTTCACAATCCTTGAATATACAGAGCACAATTACAGGGAAATAGTATAAAAATCCCCAAATAAAGCAAATGTTACACATTGTCCACTGTAGAATCTAATAATACTTTATACTGTATGTTTTTTTTTGTTGTTGTTGTTTTTGAGATGGAATCTCACTCTGTTGCCCAGGCTGGAGTGCAGTGGCATGATCTCAACTCACTGCAACTTCTGCCTCCTGGGTTCAAGCAATTCTCCCTCCTCAGCCTCCCGAGTAGCTGGGATTATAGGTGCCCACCACCACACCCGGCTAATTTTTGTATTTTTAGTAGAGACGGGGTTTCACCATGTTGGCCAGGATGGTCTCGATCTCCTGACCTCATGATCCACTCGCCTCGGCTTCCCAAAGTGCTGGGATTACAGGCATGAGCCACCACACTCAGCCTATGCCATATGTTTATCAGCTGTGCCTTCAAACTATTACTGCCTTGTTTTATGGGTGCTGCCACCTTAAAAGATAAAGTTCTTTATGGGACGAAACAACTTGTAGTAATAATTTTTATATACAAGAGGATACTATGTGTACACTGAATATTCGATGCTTGTTTTTAATAAAAATCGTGTGGTAATTATAGTTTTGAGTCTTCTATTTGAGCTATATCTGAATAAAAACAACTGTTCATTCTTTCATTTTCACTACCTGTAATTCTTTCAATTAAATATTTAATGTTGTTTAATACAGGCTCATTTCTGTTGTGAAAGTCAAAATATTTTCCTAATTTATTATAAAATCATGCAGTATAGTTTATATCTGATCATCTAAATATAATTTTTCTAAAGAATACAAAACCCTCTGTGACCAAACCTTCAACACTGGGTCACTGTGAAAGAAACACTTTAAAGATTACTAATGTGAAGTGGACTTTTTTATGTTGTTAACATTTTCATGGCAAAAGACGATACTCATCTAATTATTTCAGCACTAATTAGTAATTTGTTTCCATTTGCTTCCTTGGATTGTGTGATGCTATATGTCAGGAGCTTGTTAATTAGCCTGAGCAGGTCTCCAGCTAAACAGAAAATAAATTTAAATAAACCAAGTATTATAACTCCAGCCATTTTTGTGGCCTTAGACATATTTCTCCCTGTATACTTTTGAGCTATCTCAAGTCATCAAATGATAATGTTCCATTCATTCCAAAAGAGACTACACACACCTGATTACAGGCTGGTCCTCACATTAAATTTGTTCATGTTGGAAAACATCTCAAAAAATGAAAAGGTGATGACCGTACCCATCACTAATTTTAAGCTCCACAATCAGAGTGAATTAAAATTTGTGTGGGGTGAATGAAAGAAGGTGGGAAGAGAGTGACTTACTAAAGATTGTTACAGCAAAGGGTTTGAGATGTTAAAACTTATGAGTTAACATTTTTATTTAAAAAATTTAAGTATTGAAACAGTTTACAATCTCACCAACAGTGTAAAAGTGTTCCTATTTCTCCACATCCTCTCCAGCACCTGTTGTTTCCTGACTTTTTAATGATCGCCATTCTAACTGGTGTGAGATGGTGTCTCACTGTGGTTTTGATTTGCATTTCTCTGATGGCCAGTGATGATGAGCATTTTTTCATGTGTCTGTTGGCTGTATGAATGTCTTCTTTTGAGAAATGTCTGTTCATATCCTTTGCCCACTTTTTGATGGGATTGTTTGTTTTTTTCTTGTAAATTTGTTTGAGTTCTTTGTAGGTTCTGGATATTAGCCCTTTGTCAGATGAGTAGATTGCAAAAATTTTCTCCTATTCTGTAGGTTGCCTGTTCACTCTGATGGTAGTTTCTTTTGCTGTGCTCTTTAGTTTAATTAGATCCCATTTGTCAATTTTGGCTTTTGCTGCTGTTGCTTTTGGTGTTTTAGACATGAAGTTTTTGCCCATGCCTATGTCCTGAATGGTACTACCTAGGTTGTCCTTTAGGATTTTTATGGTATTAGGTCTAACATTTAAGTCTCTAATCCATCTTGAATTAATTTTCGTATAAGGAGTAAGGAAAGGATGCAGTTTCAGCTTTCTACTTATGGCTAGCCAATTTTCCCAGCACCATTTATTAAATAGGGAATCCTTTCCCCATTTCTTGTTTCTCTCAGGTTTGTCAAAGATCAGATGGCTGTAGATGTGTGGTATTATTTCTGAGGACTACGTTCTGTTCCATTGGTCTATATCTCTGTTTTGGTACCAGTACCATGCTGTTTTGGTTACTGTAGCCTTGTAGTATAGTTTGAAGTCAGGTAGCGTGATGCCTCCAGCTTTGTTCTTTTGACTTAGGATTGTCTTGGAGATGCGGGCTCTTTTTTGGTTCCATATGAACTTTAAAGCAGTTTTTTCCAATTCTGTGAAGAAACTCGTTGGTAGCTTGATGGGGATGGCATTGAATCTATAAATTACCTTGGGCAGTATGGCCATTTTCACGATATTGATTCTTCCTATCCATGAGCATGGTATGTTCTTCCATTTGTTTGTGTCCTCTTTTATTTCACTGAGCAATGAACAGTATGGCGATTCCTCAAGGATCTAGAACTAGATGTACCATATGACCCAGCCATCCCATTACTAGGTATATACCCAAAGGATTATAAATTATGCTGCTATAAAGACACATGCACACGTATGTTTATTGCAGCACTATTCACAATAGCAAAGACTTGGAATCAACCCAAATGTCCATCAGTGACAGATTGGATTAAGAAAATGTGGCACAGATACACCATGGAATACTATGCAGCCATAAAAAAGGATGAGTTTGTGTCCTTTGTAGGGACATGGATGCAGCTGGAAACCATCATTCTTAGCAAACTATCACAAGAACAGAAAACCAAACACCGCATGTTCTCACTCATAGGTGGGAACTGAACAATGAGATCACTTGGACTCAGGAAGGGGAACATCACACACCGGGGCCTATCATGGGGAGGGGGGAGGAGGGAGGGATTGCATTGGGAGTTATACCTGATGTAAATGACGAGTTGATGGGTGCAGCAGACCAACATGGCACAAGTATACATATGTAACAAACCTGCACGTTATGCACATGTACCCTACAACTTAAAGTATAATAATAATAAATTTTAAAAAAAACAATTTAAGTATTATATTTCAAGATATTTGACATGTAATTCTAGCCGGAGGTGCTCTATCCTCAGTTAGACAAGGTCTCACTATTTTACAGTCTCTACAGTTGATATTGTGTCTATTTTTGTGTCTTTTCTTATCCAATTTATTATCCTAATCAACTAACATTTACTGAAACTCTACAAGGAGAAATACAGCAACATTCATTAAGAGCCCAGGAAAACTTGAAATATTGACAAATGTTTGTAATTGTCATGATCTAGTCAATAGAAAATAATTCAGGCTTTTCAAATGGTAATTTAACATGAGATGTCTTGGAAAACCTCAATAGGAGAGTGTGAGGCAACATGTAACAGTAGAAACCGACTACCACCGACATGGGGGACAGCTGAAGAAGAGGATGGCACAGGGGCCCAGGATCCACCTCGTGCTAGACCGAAGGCGAGACTCTACAGTGAGTGCAGAGGAAGGGCTCTAAGGGCAGAGTTAGAATAAAGCAGAGAAGGACAATTCTCAGGCCCCATGAAATCAAATTCTGTGTAGGCGAGGAGCTAAATGAGGCATCAAAGGCACGAAGAAGGTGGAGGAAAGTGTCAATGGGAAAAGAAAGAAGCCAAGAATATTCCCCATTGTGGAAGTAAGCAGAAGACAGGCAATAAGAAAATTCATTTCAAATTCTGTAGGAAAGAAAGCGTTTTTCTGTTAACACACTACACACCACAGATTTGGAACCCTCAAAAACAGTCAGACACTTGGCATCAGATGAGATTCAAATTCTTGGCAGAAAGCTGGATAATTACAAGAATCCCTCAATGCCCAAGCTCTATAACATTCTTGAAGAAAAAAAAAAAAACCCAAGTGTTTTAATTCTCATTATATTCTCAGAAGAAAGATTATTATCACAAAATCATCCCCAAACTACTTTCTTCAAATGGCAGGCACTTGTTAAAATTTGGACTTGGGAGTTACATTCTATTAGTTTTAATTCTATTTCCATAGTTTGACAGCTGTATATCCCTGGGCAATTGATTTAATCTCTCCACATTACATCTTTCTCATATATGAAATAATAGTAATAATCATATCTAACTAGTAGTTTTATGAAGATTATATGTTTTACTACTTAGAGAGCAGCTTGGAAGTTTGTATTTACTTAATAAATATTACCTTTTGTTACTAGAAAAAAATATTGGGTTAATTAAAATAAGAGAAATTTCATATACAATGCTTTATTATGGAATGTCTATGTATTCCTATAAGAGAAATATTTTATTCAACAAAATTATTCAGTAAATATATGGAACTCCAGTGAAATAGACTAAAAAGTATCTGACCATATGTACCCATTTGCTTTCTCATTTCAAGGACCATAAGACAAACGCCAGAACATACCCAACATTTAAATAACATAGCTGTTTGAAATAAGATGAATCCCTAAGTAAAACAAAGATAGTTTCAGCCACACACATGCACTGCTTTACTCAAAGAAAGAGAAGAAAAGCAAATTTGAAAATGTATGTCCAATGGATATAGTTTACAACTTAGAGCAAAAGAGGAGTTATCCCAGAAACGCAAGAAGTGAAAATCAAAAACTAGTGATTTGGAAGTGGCTTCAGTGGTTAGCAGAGTGAAGTGACTGATAATAAACTGGGAATTGTGGGAACAAGAAGGAACTTTAATTTCAGCTTATCAAATTGTATTGTTTATTCAGAAATCTACAATTGGCAATATGCATAAATAGATATGTTGCAATCCAAAAACCTGTCATTAAAAATGATACAAGATTAATCCTAAAGCATCAAGTATAAAAATATATTAGGGATGACTTAAAGTCCAAATGATTTTTAAAGGAATATTTTCAAAATAGGTTGAAATCCAAATTGTGTTGATCCACCTTTAATCCCATGGTTTTATGTGTACAAACATAAGTAAACCAAGGGCTGCTGTCTGGAGGTTCCTTCCTAAGCTGGTAGAAGAGCTGTTATGCCAGATGAATATAGAGAGGATTATTTGAAAACAGAAAAGAAGAAGGAAGGAAAATATACAGGAAAGGAGAAGAACTCTTTCTGAAATTAATGGGGCATCTAGATTACAGTGGAGAGGGTATTTCAGTATTTCATTCATTGTACCTGTATGTGTATTGCTCATTAGCATTATATCAATACACAGCACTTTGAATAATAGAGAAATGACTTTCACTCTCAAAGAGCTGACATTCCAGAGAGAGAAAAATAAATAAAAGTAAACAAAAAAGGGGGAAAAATGAGATCATTGTAAATAAAAATATATTGTTTGTAAAAATAGAACGGTTGTGTTTAAACAGTTTTAGATATACAGAAACTTGAAAAGACAGCACAGAGAGTTCCCATGTATCCCACATCCAGTTTCCTACATGAACATCCTTCTTTACTATGGTACACTTGCCACAGTTAATGAGTCGGTATCCATGTGTTCTTACAAACCAAAGTCCATAGTTCATTCACATTTCTTAGTTTTTCTCCTAATGTCTTTTTTTCTATTTCCAGGACCTCATTCAGGATATCACATTACATTTAGTTGTTCGGTCTATTTAGTCTCCTCTTGGCTGTGACAGTTTCTCCAGATTTTCTTGTTTTTGAAGACCTTAACAGTTTGAGATGTACTGGTCAGGTATTTTGTAGTATATTCCTCAATTATAATCTTTCTGATTTTCTTTTCTCGTAATTAGACTAGGTATATGTGATCTGGGGAAGGGGACCACAGAAGTAAAGTGTCATTTTCCTCATATCACATCAAGTGTGAATGCAATAAATAGGACTCTCATTGTGGATATTATCCTTGATAAACTTCCTGAGGTAGTGTTGTCACATTTCTACACACTAAATTTCTCTCCCCACCCCTCCTTTTCATACTGCATTCTTCATAAGCAAGTCACTATGGACAGCCCATATTTAAGAAGTGACATGTTATACTTCACCTCCATGAGTACAGTCTATCTGCATGAATTATTTGAAATTGTTCTGCACAGAGTTTTCTATTCCTACCCCATTTAATTATTCAATCATTTATGTCACTGAGGACTCATTGATCTATATTTTATATAATGAATTAAAATCCAATATTACCTGATTTATTTTGTTGTTCAGATGGTTTCAGCTTTGGCCATTGGGTGCTCTTTCAGTTGGCTCCTTTGCCCCTTTGACATGCCCTATCATTGTTGTGTTTGTATGTTTCTCTCTCTCTCTCTCTCTCTCTCTCTGTGTGTGTGTGTGTGTGTGTGTGTGCGCACGTGTGTGTGTTTCACTATAAAATGATCCAGGCTCATTTTGTATACATCCTGCCCCAGTCCTTGAATCATCCATTCCTCTGTATTGGAAGACAGTATTAGATACCAAGATCTAGGTACTAGGTGTGCTCATTTCCACTGGAGTGACAGTACCTTCTAAACCCTCCAGTTGGCAGAGCAAGAAAAATCTAGTAGGTTTATAAACCTGTTTATTTACATAAGGGTATAAATGTTTCTATGTGCAATAACCTATATCTAATTTAGGCAAAACAGGAGTTCATAATGACATCTCCCAACTGTATACTATCTATTACCACATAGACCATTCTAATCTTTTCCCCTTGCTTATCTGTAACCTCCTACTCCAACAGTGAGAAACCTCGCTCTTCATCAAATATGTTTTAATAGTTCAAATACAGTGTACAGGTATAGCAGTTTCAGAAATTTTTAACCCATAATTCATGAAAACCAACTTTATCAGCGGAGTAGAGTAGTCCTCCATTATTCAAAGGGCATATGTTCCAAGACACTCAGGTAATTCCTGAAATCACCAGATAGTACAAAACCCTATATATACCATGTTTTTTCCTGTATATACGTAACTATGAATAAGTTTAATTGATATACTAGGCGCAGTAAGATACTAACAACAACAACAACTAATAATAATAATAATAATAATAATAATAATAATAATGGAACTATTGTAATATGCCAGTATCATTACTCTTGCACTTTGGAACCATAATTAAGTAAAATTAGGGTGACTTGAAAACAGCACTGAGATACTATGACAGTCAATTTGATAATGAAATGGCTACTAAGTGACTAACAGGTGAGTAGTGTATACAATCTGGACATGTTGGACAGAGGGATAATTCAAGTCCATGGGGGGACTGGAGCAGTGCTCCAGTCATGCTAGTCGGAGCAGTGCACAATGTAAAACTTATGACTTGTTTATTTCTGAAATTTTCCACTTCACATTTTTGTACCATTGTTGACTGCAGGTAATTGAAACCATGGGTTCAAGAAGAGGACTACTGTATAGCATTTATGTAGTTTATTTGCCTTTAGGCTACAACTTTTCCTCATTTCCAAAGTCAGCACCTTATTTGTAATGCATTTATATCACCTTGTCACATATTCTTTCCACCCTGGGATTTTCTAAATTTCGAAAATGATTTTCTTGGAAATCCTTCTATTCAGCAAACTTTTTAGTTACCCTGTTTTTACCAGGCATTACTCTGGGAGCACAAACCATGGTGTGAAAGACAGTATTATTGTCACCGTTGCCTCTTGGTTTTACTGGGAGGCCAGCAATGAGATGCTTATGATACGGTTGAGTTTTACTGGGATCTAGTATAGCAAGCGAAGGAACACAGGGAAACGGCGTCTGACTCTGGCATTTGGCCATTTCAGCATTGCCATTCAGGAATCTATAGAAGTCAGGCAGGCAAATGCACAAAGAGGAGGATAACTGGAAACTGTGAAATATCTGAGAAACAGTGGAGGTCTACAGTTGCCAGAGCTTCTGGTTTTTAAAGGAAGAGCCACATATCTGAATGTTTATATGATTTGTCATGATTTTTTAAAAATTTTACTTGTGACACACTACATATAAAATGTACCATCTTAATCATTTTTAAGTGTGCAGCAGTTTTAAGTATATTCAAATTGTTGTGCAACAAACATTCATAAAGTTTTCAACTCTAAAACCTGAAACTCTAGACTCCATAGAGCCCTCGCACCTCTGTGCTGGAGCAGGGGGAAAAAGAAAAAAAAAAAAAAAAAAGCTAAAAGCTAAAACTCTATACCCCTAAAACAATAACCCTCTGTTCCCTTCTTAACCCAGGCTCTGGAAAACACCGTTCTATTTTCTGTTTCTATGAATTTTATTACTCTAGGTACCCCATATAAGTGCTGTCATACAGGATTTATTGTTTTGTGACTGTCTTATTTAACTCAACATAATGTCATCAAGGTTTATCCATGTTGTATCACGTAAAAGGATTCCCTTCCACTTGGGGGGAGAATAATATTCTATTACAAGTATATATCACATTTTGTTTATCCATTCATCTGTTAATGAACATTTGGATTGTCTCTACTTCTTAGCTATTGTGAACAATGCTTCTGTGAACATGGGATTGCAACCATCTCTTCAGAACTGCTGTCAATTCTTTTGAATATAAACCCAGAGGAGACACTCTGGATCATATGGCAGCTATATTTTTAACTTTTTCAGGAACCATCATACTGTTCTTCATAATGGCTATACCATTTTACATTTCCACCAATAGTGCACAGGAGTCCTAATTCCTCCACATCTTGGCTGTATCAGTTAATTTTTACACTGCTATACGATATATCTGAGACTGAGTGATTTTTAAGGGAAAGAGGTTTAATTGACTCACAGTGCAGTATTGCTGGGGAGCCCTCAGGAATCTTACAGTTATGGCAGAAGGTGAAGGGGGAGCAAGGCACCTTATTCATAAGGTAGCAGGAAGGAGAAGTGCCAAGTGAAATGGAAAGAGCCCTTTATAAAATCATTAGATCTCCTGAGAACTCGCTCACTATCATGAGCACAGCATGGGGAAAACCTCCCCTATAATTCAGTTACCTCCACCTGGTTTCTCCCTTGACACTTGGGGAACATGGGGATTACAATTCAAGATGAGATTAGGGTGGGCACACAAAGCCTAACCATATAACTTGCCAACACTAGTTTTCTGTTTTGATTTTGCTTTTAATACTGGCATTCCTAACCGGTGTGAGAATATCACTTTGTGGTTTTGATTTGATTTCCCTAATGATTAGTGTGTTGAGCATTTTTTCATGTTTTCTTGGCCTTTTGTGTATATTTTTTGGAGAAGTGTCCATTCAAGTTTTTTAGACAGTTTTTAATTGGGAAAGGTTTATTTTTTGTTGTTGTTGTTAAATGTGGGAGTTCTTTATATATTATGAATATTAACTTCTTGTCAGATATATGATTTACAAATATTTTATGTCATTCCATAGGTTGCCTTTTCACTCTGTTGACTTGCGTCCTTTGATTCACAGAGGTTTTTCATTTTAATTTAGTACAATTTATCTATCTGTTTAGTTGTTGCCTGTGATTTGGTGTTCCATCCAAAAATTGGTGTTCCATCCAAAAATTCCTTGCTAATCTGATGGTATGAAGCTTTTCTCTGTTTTCTTGTATGAGTTTAGTGTTCTTTTTAGGTCTTATTAGATCTTTAATCATCCATTTTGAGTTAATTTTTTATATGGTATGATGGAATGATCCAGTTTAATTTTTTCACATACAGATACCCAGTTTTCTCAACACCATTTGTTGAAAAGACTATATTTCCTAATTGAATGGTCTTTAAAATCTTTTTTAGAATCCTTTACTGAGCTCACTGTTCTCTTCATCACATTTACAATGTGACACCTGTCTTTATATCAGTACCACATTGTTTTGACTGTGGATTTGTAATAAGTTTTGGAATCAGGAAGTGTAATGCCTCTGACTTTGTTCCTGGTTTTCAATATAACTTTTGCTATCTGGTGTCTCTTGCAATTCCATATAAATTTTAGAATGGAGTTTTCTATTTCTCAGAAAAGCACCATCACAACTTTGAGAGATCACACCAACTCAAAATTACAATGGGTAGTTCTGATATATTAATAAAAATTGTCTCCCAATCCATGAATATAGGATGTCTTCTCATTTACTTGTAATTTCTTTGATTTCAGAAATATTTTGGAGTTTTCTGTGTAAAAATCTTTTGCCTCCTTCATTAAATTTAATCCTAAATATTTTATTTTTATGCCATTTTAAATAAAATTTCTTTTTTTTTTTTAGGTAGTTTATTGTTAGTGTACAGAAATTCAACTGATTTTTATGTGTCAATTTGCAATCTGGCAACTTTGCTAAATTTATTAGTTCCAATTTTGCTTTATGGACTCTTTAGGGATTTCTACATATAAGGTAATGTAGTCTCTGTTATTTTTATTCCAAAATGGTATTTCATTTTACCACAGTTTGCTTTTTCATTCAAATGTTGAAGGACATCTTTCTTGGTTTCAGTTTCTGTTGGTTATGAATAAAGCTGCTACGAACATTCCTGTATATGTTTTGGTGTGGACATTTTTGTATTTATCTTGGATAAATACTTATGAGTGTGCATGTGGCATTGTATGCTAAGACAATATGCAACTTGGTAACAAACTGTCAAACTCCCTTCCACAGTGACTGTGCCATTTTGCATTTCTAACTGCAGTGAATGAGCTTCTGCTGCTCTGTATCTTCACCAGCATTTGGTATGCTTGATTTTTTGAATTGTAGTCATTCTAATAAGGTTGTAGTAATATCTTGCTGTTTCCTATTCAGTATTATCCTATGTAGTATTACACATAGATGACAATTCTTAATTTATATAGATGATAAGTATATCACAAAGATATTAGCTCATAAAATTGAAGCAATGGTATCAAAACACACTCTGATAGGAACAAGGGTGTCTCCACAAAAAAAAAAAAAAAAAAAAAAGGTATGTGATTTTTAAACAATGCCTTAAACAATGCCTTGCTTAGGATGTTTCTACCAGGGCTAACACCTGGACATTTATACTGTGGCACTGATGTCTTAGCCATTCTTCTGTCACAGAACATAATCTCATACTGACATTTCACTCTTATTTCTTAGGATTAAAGTTCATTACTAGGAGTATTAAATTTGGCTAAACTTTGCTGCTTTGTTAACATTCTATTTTGCAGAGGACTTAATGCGGGAATATATATTCCTTCCATTCATTTTTGTTGTTCTATACAAGGACCTATTTCCCAATTGTCCTGGAATGTTCCATCATATAAGAATGTTTTTGTGATGCTAGGCAGCCCAGAATGCCAAATGACTTCTATTACGTGACTTACCAGAGAAGGTTTCCATGATAAGGATAATTATTTGTTTATTTATTTATTGAGACAGAGTCTCTCTCTCGCTCAGGCTGGAATGCAGTGGCGCCATCTTGGCTCACTGCAACCTCTGCCTCCCAGTTCAAGCTATTTTCTTTCCTCAGCCTCCTGAGTAGGTGGGATTATAGACATGCACCATCATGCCTGGCTAATTTTTGTATTTTTAGAAGAGACAGGTGTTGTGGGAAGTCAGGGACCCTGAATGGAGGGACCGGTTGAAGCCATGGCAGAACATAAATTGTGACAATTTCATGGACATTTATTAGTTCCCCAAATTAATACTTTTATAGTTTCTTAATGCCTGTCTTTACTGCAATCTCTGAACATAAATTGTGAAGATTTCATGGACATTTATCACTTCCACAGTCAATATTCTTATAATTTTCTATGCCTGTCTTTAATCTCTGAATCCTGTCATCTTTGTAAGTTGAGGATGTATGTCGCCTCAGGATCCTGTGATGATTGTGTTATCTGCACAAATCGTTTGTAGAGCATGTGTGTTTGACCAATATGAAATCTGGGCACCCAAAAGAAAAAGGATGGCTGTGATTTTCAGGGAACAAGGGAGATAACCATTAGGCCTGACTGCCCACGGGGCCTGACAGGACAGAGTCATATTTATCTTCTTACAAAAGTGAATAGGATAAATATCACTGAATTCTTTTTCTCAGCAAGGAACAGCCCTGAGAAAGAGAATGCATTCCCAGGGGGAAGTCTCTACAATGGCCACTCCGGGAGTGCCTGTCTTATATGTTTGTAGATAAGGGATAAAATAAACCCCTTGTCTTATATGTTTGTAGATAAGGGATAAAATAAACCCCAGTCTCATGTAGTGCCTCCAGGCTTATTAGGATTAGGAAATTCCTGCCTAGTAAATTTTAGTCAGACTGGTTGTCTGCTCTCAAACCATGTCTCCTGATAAGATGTTATCAATGACAATGAGTGCCCAGTGGGACATGAAACTTCATCAGCAATTTTAATTTTTCTCTGGTCCTGTGATCTCACTCTGTCCCCATTAACCTTGTGATATTTTATTGTCCTTGAAGCATTTAATCTCTCTGACCCACACCCTATTCTCACCCATAATAAAAACTTGCTGGTTTTGCGGCTCGGGGATCGTCACGGAACCTGCCAACATGTGATGTCTCCCCCCGATAACCAGCTTTAAAATTTCTCTCTTTTGTACTCTTTTTTTTTTTTTTTTTGAGACGGAGTCTCACTCTGTCCCCCTGGCTGGAGTGCAGTGGCGCGATCTTGGCTCACTGCAAGCTCCGCATCCTGGGTTCCTGCTATTCTCCTGCCTCAGCCTCCGGAGTAGCTGGGACTACAGGCACCCGCCACCCCGCCCAGTTAATTTTTTGTATTTTTAGTAGAGACAGGGTTTCATCGTGGTCTCGATCTCCTGATCTTGTGATCTGCCCGCCTCGGCCTCCCAAAGTGCTGGGACTCTCTTTTGTACTCTTTATTTATCAGACTGGCCGACACTTAGGGAAAATAGAAAAGAACACATGCTGAAATATTGGGAGTTGGTTTCCCCAGTAGACAGGGTTTCACCCTGTTGGCCAGGCTGATTTCAAACTCCTAGCCTGAAGTGATCCACCCATCTTGGTCTCCTAAAGTGCTGGGATTACAGGCTGGAGCCACCAGGCCCGGTCAATAAGGAGGCTTTTAATCTAAGGTCTGAAAGACGTGAATCTAAACCATGAAGATATTAGGGGAGAAAAATGCAGGAAAAGAAAACAACAAAGACAAAGGCCCTAATTTGAATGTGAGCCCCAACAAAAGTGGGGGAGTGGGGGCTGGCACATGGTGGGTTAGAGGGAGTGAGGAACTAGATGAATTTTGAATATTGGAGTTGCTGAAGCCCAGATATGCACTCATTTTTTTCTATGCTGGGAAGCCTCTGGAAGGTTTTCAGGATGCCTGGCAGAACCTGACTGTAGTATGGAACTCCGACCATGGTGGGAGTGGACATGCAGCAGGGGAACAGGGAGCACAATCATGAGACCACTGGGTCTCCTTAGAACCCAAGAAAACGTGAGGAGAGAAAAATGAATCATGTCAATTGCTGAAAACTGTCCTTCTAAAGTAGAGGAATAAACAATCTGACAAACAATAGTAGACAATGCCTTGCCAGGAGCTCTGCACTGCAAGTAACATAGGAATTCCTACAGGGATTAGAAAAACGACATAAGTCTGAAGCTCAGATCCACACAAGCAAAAGAGAACTCCAATGAAATAATAAATGAAAGTAAATAAATTATCTTGCTTTTCTCATTCTTGATTGTCAGCTTAGCTCTTTGTTTAAAATAATAATACTAACAATATGTGGGGTGACTAAAGAGTATGGATAAGTAAAATAAATGATAGTAATGTCATAAGAGATGGGAGGGAGGAACTGGGAACATTCTGTTAAAAGGTACCTGCACTACACATGAAGAAGCAGCACAGTGCTATCTGAAAATGCATACAGATTGTTTAAAACACACAGTGGAAACTAAAACAAACACTAATTGTTTTCAATAGCATAATTGATATTATGCTTAATCAAATGCTTAATATAAACCATGGAAGTAATGGGCTTAAGGATGTAATGGGCTTAATCAAATGCTTAATATAAACCATGGAAGTTAAAAAAGAGTGAGGGAGGGGACAGAAAAAAGAACCAATGTAATAAATAGAGAAAAGTTACAAACATGGTGGATATTAATTCAGTTTTATCAATAATAACTTTATATTTGAATGGTATAAATATAGCAACCAAAAGACAGATTATCTAGGGACTATAAAAGAACCAACTCTAATTTCTACAAGAAACCCATTTTAAATGAAGACTCCTATAGGCTTAAGGTAAAGGGGTGGAGAAAAATATACTTTGCTAGCATTAATCAAGGTAGTCGGAGGAAATATATTAATTATGGACAAAGAGGACTTAGAGCAAGGAGAATTACCAAAGCTAAGGAGAGGAATTAAATAACGATTAAGTGGGGAATTAAGTAAGATAAAGCAGTAGAATCTCAAAGAAGACATAGCCATATTAAACAGTCTAACAACAGCATGTTACTATATATGTGGCAAAAACACTGATAGAACCAAAAAGAAAAATATACATATATTATAATTATAGCTTACAATGGCACTTTTTTCAAAAACTGATAGTTCAAGCAGGTAGCAGTTGGTTAAAAATATAGTTGGACTGAACAGTACTATTGTTATAATAGAGTTTTATAGAATATACCATTCACAAGTAGCAAAACATATACTTTTTTCAAGCTTATAAGGAAATTTTATAAAAGCAGATTATATTCTATGCCAGAAAAAAATTTTAACTTAAATTTTTGAAAAAAATATTTATTATACAAATATGTTCCCAGATAATGAATAATTTAAAACAAAAATCAGTAAAATAAAGAGACCTCAAAAGTCCCCAGATGTTTGGAGGTTAATCAGTACCCTTCTACACAGCATGTGAGCCATTAAGAAGTCTGAAGAGAATTTAAAAATATTTTGAACTCAATAAAAGTAAAAATACATCTTACCAATATTTGTGACATTCAGGAAAAGAAGTACTTAAAGGTAAATTTATACCATTGAATGCGTGTATTAGTAAAGAAGGTTAAAATCAATGGTCTAAGCGCTCACAATACAAAATTAGAAAAAGCAGCAATCAAAGTCTAAAGCAAAAAGAAACCAAATAACAAAAATTACAGAGGAAAACAATGAAATGGAAAGCAGACACACAAAACAACAGGGAAAAATAATAAAACTTAATGCTTGTTTTTTGAAAAGATAAAGAAAATGAGAAATTGCTAGGAAACTCACCAAGAAATAAAGAGAGAAAGATACAAACTACCAGTGTCAGAAATGAGAGATCATACTTATTGATCCCACGGATACCAAAAGGCTAATATAGGAACACTGTGAACAACTCTGTGCCCACAGAGTTGATAATTTACATGATCTGGGTAAATTTCCACAAGAATAAATAGATATTACAAAATAGTCTATATTTATTAAATATATTTAATGAATAAATAATAACATTACAAAAAGAAAGTACCAAATATAGATAGTTGCCTTAGTAAATTCTATCACATATTTAATGAAGAAATAATATTAATCCTCCACTATTTTGTCTAGAACACAGAAGGAGAGGTAACAGTTTGTAACTCATTCTGTGGTAACATAATTAACCCAACACTCGGAAAAATTTTTAAAAGTGTTACAGAAAAAAAATAAGAGCAATATTTCTTATGAATATAGCTACAATGATTGTGAAAAAATATTAGCAAATCAAACTGAATAATGTATAAAAAGATTTATATACCACACCTAATGAGATTTATTCCAGTTAAGCATGTATGAATCAAAGTTTGCAATCCAAACAAACCCACCATATCAAAAAGTCTACCAGAAACAAAACCAAAACAAAACATGAAAACTCTTAGAACTAATAAAGAAGTATAGCAAGGTTTCTACCTTGCTAGGGATAGACATTTAATATACATTGTGTTAATTGCTTTCTACATACCAACAATAAACAATTTGAATTTGAAGTTAGAAAAACAATACTGTTTATAATAGCACCAAATAATTGATGTACCTGCGTCCAAATTTAACAATGTCTCTACAGAATTATATGTGGAAAACTACAAAGCTCTGCTGATAGAGCAAAGACAATATAAATCAATAGATGTTCCATGTTCATGGATTTGAGGCTCAACATTGCTTAGATGCTGATTTTCTCAAACTGATCAATGAATTTAATGAAATTCCCATCAAAATCCAAAAAGTTATTTTATAGGTATTTTGAAGTGATTTTAAAATTTATATGAAACAGCAAAAGACTTTAAATTGCAACAGAATATTGGGAAAGAAAAAGTTAAAAGGCTCATGTTTCCCAATTTCAAGACTTACAATTAAGCAACAATAATTAAGGCAGCATGGTGTTGGCAAAATAATACACATGATCAATGGAAGAGAACAAGGAGACCAGAAATAGCTCCACATAAATATAATCAACTGATCAACAAAGAAGCAATGACAATTCAATGGGAAATTGGTAAGATTTTGATAAATGTGCTGAAACTATTAGAAAGTCATACACACACAAAAAAAATAAAAATTAAATTAGATATGTGTTACCACTTTCACAAAAATGAACTCAAAATTAATTATAGACCTAAATTTAAAATGCAATACTATAAAAATTCTAAAAGAACGTAGAGTATAAAATAACCTTGAGCTTGACAATTACTTTTTATGTCAATGCGTGACAATGTTGGCATGCATGCAGGGTAACAGGAACTTTCATTTACTACAGGGATATACACAAAATGGTATAGCCACTTTGGAAGACAGTTTGGCAGTTTCTTACAAAGCTAAAGATAGTCTCTCCATATAATTCAGCAATTGCCTTCTGAGCAAATTGGTTTCTAAAAATATGTCCACACAGAAACCTGCATGAAAATGTTATAGCACTTTATATAATAATTGACAAATAGTAGAAGCAAGTGTGATGCCCTTCAACAGGTGCATGAATAAACAAATTATACTGCATCCATATAATGGGATGTTCTTCAGTAACAAAAAGAAAAGAGCTTTCAAGCCAGGAACAAAGTCATAAATCTTAAATGCACCTTGCTAAGTGAAAAAAGCCAATCTAAAAACGCTAGATTTTCTACAATTTTAATTATTTGGTATTCTGTTAAAGGAAAAACTAAAGAAACAGTGAAATGATCTACAGCTTCCTAAAGGCCATGGCCAGGATAGTATGAACAGATGGATCCTAGAGGATTTTTTAGAGCAGTGAAACTATTCTGTATGACATTGTAATGGTGGCTTCATACATGATACTGTGCAGGTGTCAAAACCCATTGAATTGACAATCAAAGAGTTAACTTTCGTGTGTGAAAATCTTAAAATAAAAACAACTTAGGAGGTTGAGAGATATGACAAAATGCAGAATGTGACAACAGAATCTTACAGTATTACAAATGTTTGAAGCAACTTCACTTAAGATCTGTAAGTCAAAGGGGAAAGGGACTGAGCGTAATTCTTCTACTCTACCTGATGAAATTGTTTCCCACTGTAGAATGGGTTATTCTGATACTGCTGTACATATATTCCAGATTTGAACAATTAAATGAATAACAGATAATATAACCATGTGTTAGAATGAGATGAGCAATGAGATGTTTCATGTGATAAGGATTGAGTTAGAAACAGCAGTATAAAGTCAGGAGTAGCTAATAATAGCTACATATAGTAATGTGTATGAATAGACACAAGCACACCTTGTTTCCTTGTGTTTGACTTAACTGACCTCTGCAGATATTGCATATTTCATATACTGATGGTTTGTAACAAGCCTGTGTGGAGAAAGTCTATCAGAGCATTTTTTTCCAACAGCATGTGCTCATTTTGTGTCTTTGGGTTGCAGTTCGGTAATTTTTACATTACTTTGACTTTTTCAGTTAGTGAAACTACTTGAAAAACAGGTATTTTTTCAGATATTATTTAACAGTTATGATTTTAACAGATATTATTGTATCTGACATGATGACCTGTGATCAGCGTTTTTTGTTTGTTGGGTTTTGTTTGTTGGTTGGTTTATTTTTAAAGACAGAATTCCACTCTGTCACCCAGGCTAGAGCGTAGTGGTGTGATCTCAGCTCACTGTAATCTCCACCTTCCAGTCCAAGTGATCCTCCTGCTTCAGCCTTTCGATGATCACTGATCTTAGATGTTGCTATTATAATTATTTATTGGGTGCCAGAAACCACACATGCACAAGGCAGCAAACTTAATTGAGAAATGTTGTGTGTGTTCTATCTGTTCATTTCCCCAGTTCTCTCCCTGTCTGCAGGCCTTCCTATACCCTGAGACACTACTGAAATTAGACCAAGTAATAACCCTGTCGTGGCCTATAAGTGTTCAAGTGAAAGGAAAATTCACACACCTCTCACTTTAAGTCAAAACTTAGAACTTATTAAACTTAGTGAGGAAGGCATAGTGAAAGGCAAAATAGGGCAAAAGGTAGGCCTATTGCACAAGCAGTTAGCCAGGTTGTAAATTTAAAAGAAAAATTATTGAAGGAAATTAGAAGTGCTACTCAAGTGAAGATGCAAGTGGTAAGAAAGTGAGACAGGCTTACTGCTGATATGGAGGAAGTTTCAGTTGTCTGGATAGATCTAACCAGCCACAACATCCCCTTAATCCAAAGCCTAATCCAGAGTAAGGCCCTAACGCTCTTCAATGCTATGAAACGTGAAAGAAATGAGAACACGGCAGAAGAAAATTTCGAAACTAGCAGAGGTTGGTTCATGAGGTTTAAGGAAAGAAGGCATCTCCATGACATAAAAATGCCAGGTGAAACAGTAAGTGCTGATAGGGAAGTTGCAGGAAGTTATTAAGAAATCTAGTGAAGATAAATGATGAAGGTGGCTACATCAAACAGCAAATTTTCACTGTAGACAAAATAGCCTTCTGCTGGTTGCCTTCTAGAAATTCCATAGCTAGAGAGGAGAAGTCAATGTCTGTTTTCAATGCTTCAAAGAACTGACTGGCTCTATTATTAGGGGCTAATGCAGCTGGTGACTTTAAGTTGAAGCCAGTGTCTATGTACCATTTTGAAAATGCTAGTGACCTTAAGAATTAAACTAAATCTACTCCACCTGTACTCTAGGAATAGAATAACAAAGCCTGGATGACAGGACATCTGTTTACAGCATAGTTTACTAAATATTTTAAGCTCACTGTTCAGACATACTGCTTAGAAAAAAAGATTCCATTCAAAAGGTTACTGCTCATTGACAATGCACCTGGTCACCCAAGAGCCCTAATGGAGATGTAAAATAAGATTAATGTTGTTCCATGCTTCCTAACACAATATCCATTCTGAAGCCCATGGATCAAGGAGTAATTTCAACTTTTGAGTTTTGTTATTTAGGAAATACATTTCACAAGGTGGTAGCTCCAAAAATAGTGATTCCTACGAGGGATCTGGGCCACGTCGATTGAAAACCTGGACAGAATTCACACTCCAGATGCCATTAAAAAAATATTTCTCTTTTATGGGAGAGGCCAAAATATCAACATTAACAGGAGTTTGGAAAAAGTCTATTCTAACCTCCATGGAGGACCTTGAGGGCTTCAAGTTTTCAGTGTAGGAAACAACAACAAACAGTGGAAATAGCAAGAGAATTGGAATTAGAAGTAGAACCTGGGCTAGATGTGGCTCACGCCTATAATCCCAGCACTTTGGGAAGCCAAGGTGGGTGGATCACAAGGTTAGGAGTTCAAGACCAGCCTGGTCAACATGGAGAAACCCCATCTCTACTAAAAATACGAAATTTTGCTGGATGTAGTGGTGCGCACCTGTAGTCCCAGCTTCTTTGGAGTCTGAGGCAGGAGAATTGCTTGAACCTGGGAGGCGGTGGTTACAGTGAGCCAAGATCATGCCATTGCACTCCAGCCTGGTGACAGAGTGAGGCTTCATCTCAAAAAAAAAAAAAAAAAAGCAGAACCTGAACACGCAACTGAGTTGCTGCCATGTCATGAAAACACATGAATACATGAGGAGCTGATTTGTATGGAAGAGCAAAGAAAGTGGCTTATTGAAAGGAAACTCTTCCTGATGAAGTTGCTGTGAACACTCTTGAAATGACAACAAAGAATTTAGAATATTACGTAAATGTAATTGATAAAGCAATAGCACGGTTTGAGAAAATTGACTCCAATATTGAAAGAAGTTCAAAAGGCTATTAAGCAGCATCACATTACAGAAATTTTTTTAATGAAAGGAAGAGCCAATAGATGTGGCAAATTTCATTGTTGTTTTAGTTTAAGAAATTGCCCCAGCCACCCCAGCCTTCAGTAACCACTACTCCAATCAGTCAGCAGTCATCAACATTGAGGCAAAACTCTATCCCAGCAAAAATATTATGACTCACTGAGAGCTAAGGTAATTGTTAGTTTCTTTAGCAATTAAGTATTTTTAATTAAGGTATGCATATTTTTAAGAAATAATCCTATTGCATGCATAATAGACTATAGTATATTTTAAATATAACTTGTATATGCACTTCCATATAGATATTTTCATAAACCAAAATTTACAAGACTCACTTTAGTGCGATATTCTCTTTTTTTATCTTTTTATTTTTTATTTTGGCTTCAATAGTTTTGGGGGTACAGCTGGCTTTTGGTTACATGAGTAAGTTATTTGGTGATGATTTCTGAGATTGTAGTACACCCATCATTGGAGCAGAGTACAATGTACCGAATATGTAGTCTTTTATTGCAGTATCTAGAACCAAACCCATGGTATCACCAAGGTATGCCTCTATGTGTATATGAACAGGCATGTATACACACGTTTCCTTCCTAGCTGAGAAGGCCTAGAAAGCGCCACTACTTTGCACACCTAGAACCCAGATTTTGATTTCTGGTACCATTCTCTATTAAAGGCAACCAGAACTTCTAGGGGAAATGTCTGATTCTTAGACTGGCAGGAAATATGCAAGATCAGCCTGAAAAGTACGTTAGTGCTAGAAGCTGAGGAGCTGCAAAGAACAAAACAAAACTAACAAACAAACAAAAAAAACCCTACTATATTAGGGTATTTAAAAGTGACACTGAAGTCCACAGAAAGAGCTCCCAATACCCCAAACTGGAACCATTTGACCAGTAAAATATATAAGATAGTATTGGATTATATCCCAAAGTATAAAATAAATCTATGTGCATCCACAGTGATTTATCAAAATGATCAAATAATAAATTGAGAAAAATAGATAAATCTATGTTAACAGAATTCTAAATAATTTATGTAGATAGCCTGCCCTCACGCAGTAAAGCACAATTTTCAACTGCATAATTGGCATTGTGCATAGCGACATACTTCTTGAAAACATAGCCTGGACAGAAAAAAAATACATTTACAATGAAGAATTCTGAAAACCTCTATCTCAGACAGGTAATCAATGTTATTATCTATGGTAATAAGTCATGCCAGTAGTTTTCTCTTGGTATGATGTGATAAGAATGGCAATTTCACTCTGTGGTCTTCCTCTGGAAAACCACATAAACCCAGTATAGTCACACACACACAAACACACACACACACACACAAATACACACACACAAACACTCCAGAAAAATCTCAGCTGAATGACATTCTACAAAACAACCTGGCCAGTACTACTTAAAACTTTCAAAGTCATCAAAAAATCAAAAGCAAGAACCCTGAAGAGACATGACTACTAAATGCAATGTGTATTCTGATGGGATCCTATAAGAAGAAAAAAAAGCCATTAGGTAAAAACTAATGAAATCTGAATAAAGTGCAAGCTTTTCTTGGTAGCAATATATTAACAGTAATTTCATAATATCAAAATATATTAGTATTAGGGAAATATGTGTGATGAGTACGTTAGAATTCTTGGTACTATCTTTGCAATTTTCTGTCAATCTAAAAACAGAATACAGAACCCAGAAATAAAACAATATGTCCATAACCATTTAACATTTGACAAAGTCGACAAAAATAAATAATTAAGAAAGGACTCCTTATTCAATAAATGGTGCTGGAATAGCTGGCTAGCCGTATGCAGAAGAAAGAAACTGGACCCCTACCTTTCACTATATACAAAAATTAACTCAAGATGTATCCAAGAGTTAAATGCATGACATCGAATTCTTAAGTATCCTAGAAGAAAACCTAGAAAACACCATTTTGAACATCAGCTTTGTGAAAGAATTTATGACCACGTCCTCAAAAATAATTACAATGAAAACAAAAATTGACAGTGAGACCTAATTAAACTAAACAGCTTCTGCACAGCAAAAGAAAACATCAAAAGAGTATACATACAACCTACAGAATGGGATAAAATATTCACAAACTATGCATCCAACAGAAGACTGATATCCAGAGTCTTTAAAGAACTGGAACAATAGAACAAGTGAAAAACAAATAGCCCTATTAAAAAATGGTCAAAAGACATGAACAGACACTTCTCAAAAGAGGATGGAGAATCAGCAAACAAACATATTTAAAAATGCTCATCATCACTAATCATCAAAGAAATGTAAATTAAAACCACATGAGATACCATCTCACACCATTCAGAATGTCTGTTAATAAAGGCTGCAGAGAAAAGGGAATGCTTATACACTGTTGGTGGGAATGTAATTTAGTTCAGCCACTGTGGAAAGCAGTTTATAGGTTTCCCAAAAAGTTTTAAATAGAACTACCATTTGGCTCAGCATCCCCATTACCGGGTATATATCCAAAATAAAACAAATCATTTTACAGAAAAGGCACACGTGTTCACATGTTCATTGCAGCACCACTCACAGTAGCAGAGTCATGGAATCAACCTAAGTACCCATCAATGGAGGATTAAAGAAAATGTGGTACATATACACCATGACATGTTATATGGCAGTAAAAAAGAAATAAATCATGTCTGTTGTAGCAACATGGATAAATAGCTGGAAGCTATTATCCTATTATCCTAAGTGAAATAATACAGGAACAGAAAACCAAATACCACATGTTCTTTTATAAGTGGGAGCTAAACATCGGGTATTCATGGACACAAAGATGGCAGCAGTAGACACTGAGGCAGGAGGGAAGGAGTGGTACAAGGTCTGAACAACTAATTGTTGAATAATATGCTCACTACCTGAGCAACGGATCTTTCATACCCCAAACCTCAGCAACATGCAGTATACCCAGGTAACAAACCTGCACATGTACCTCCACAATCTAAAATAAAAGTTGAAAAAGAAAAAAATATATATCATTATGCATAAAATGGGTGTATTTCATTTGGAGAAAAATACATGAAAATTCAAAATAAATATATATTTCAATATTTTATTTTAATTACCTCCTCTCTTATCATGAGTCAAATAAAATACTTGAATGAAAAAATAAAAATAAAAACCAAAACCATTCGAATATAAACAGTTTGCTTAACAATCAGATTTAAAGAGAACAAAGTTTGATGGCTTACCAACATTTAATTTCAAAACATAGTACAAATTTACAAGAATCAAGAATGTAATACTGGTATATGTGAATAAGTTAATGGAACAGCATTAAGAATATGGAAATAAACTCAAACATTTAGGGCAATTCATTTTCAACAGAAGTGTCAAGGCAATATAATAGGAAAGAATAGTCTTCTCAATAAATGGGACACCTTACCTTACCATATACAAAAATTAACTCAAAATTGATCCTAGACATAAATATAAGAGTTAAAACTATAAAACCATTAGAATAAGAAATGACAGTAAGTCCATATGGCCTTAGATTAGGAAAAGATTTATTAAGTAGGACACCAAAAGCACAAATGACAAAATTAAAATATTGATAAAGTAGACTTCATAACAGGCAAAACCTTTGAGCTTCAAAAAGCACCACTAAGTAATTGAAGAGATTAAGCCACAGACGAGGAAAAATTATTTGCGAATTGTATATCTGACTTGTAGCCAGATTATGTAAACAAACTCTTAGAAATCAGTAAGAAGAAGTGAACCCAATTATTAAAGGTGATATAGGCATATATAACAAACATAAGAAAAGATGTTCAATATTTTTAGTCATTAGGAAAATGCAGAGTAATATCAAAATTTGATGCTACTTCATGGCAAGTATAGACATGTAAAATGCTTTTATTTCATTTTCTTTTAATTGGTATTGTGTTTCTACTGGAAAACATATACAAGAAGTCTGGATGTTTTTCTTGTATTATTCTTTTGATAATGGATGCTCCTTTTATTTCATGTAATATTTTATTTCTGAATTCCATTGGTTCAATGTCAAAATTATTGAATGTGCTGTCTCTCATATTCTTTATCTGCCATATTACCTTCTTGTTTGCTACTTTATTCCATTTTGATATGTTTCCCAACATTTTTGTAATCTAATTTTTAAAGATGGATATCAAAGTGTTAATATCCAAGAGTTCTTCTTTTTCTGCCTGTTCCTTTTATATATAATGGTAGCGTTAATTCATTTACAAATTAATTTTCACCATCTATCTGAAAATATTACAATATAAAATCCTTTTGCTAAATAAACCTTGCTTTGTCTGTTTCCTCAATTTTTTTTCCTGTTTTAGCCTCTGCCTTTGATGTGGTTGATTTTCTTCAAATCTTAATGATCCTTTGGTATCACAAAATATTTCAGAGTGAGACACTGAAAAGCAAATTGACAGCGTTGGGTACAGGACTCGTGGTTTATCGACTGGGTTCCACTGTGAGGTTTAGGGTGAACTCTGTTTGCACCAGGAGAGTCCAAATGTGTTATTTGTGGATTATTTCTGTTAGATCAATTTCACTAAAAAAGAATCCTCTCACCTCTTCTCTGAGTGGTGAAACCGGCTGCCAATATTCTGAGAGCTGAAGGAAGGACAAACACAGAGCACTTACTGCCCAGAATGGACATCTCACTGTACTTACGGCAGTGCCTGGGGCTGAATACCCAGAGCCTCTTGAACTCTAATTCGATTGCCTGTTCTTGACTACACCTCTTCAATCCTTCCTTTCCACACTCCCATCCACGATTCCTGTCTGAGGCCTGCAGCGGGGATGTTTGCTGAATGGTGACTTTGGCTATAGCCCCTTGGCCCTATAGGTCCCACCCCCTCCATCTATCTGCTCTCTATTCTTAAATAATATTGCCAATAACCCTTTCCCCTTGTCTTCTATTCTCCTCCTCTTTTATCTTTACGATTTTTACGTTTAAAGAGTTATTCATTATCATATAGAAAGTATTTCAAAAGGGGAGAGAAGTAAAAACATTTTGCCTAATCTCACATCTCTGTATTCATTTGCTTAAAATTGTACATTTTCTCCTTGGGAAGGCCTTAAAATTGTCTTTTGATAGAGAATTTGGAGAGTCAGGAATACAAAGAGTTCCCCTATTATTAATATCTTGCATCAGCATGGTGCATTTGTGACCATTGCTGAGCCAGTGTAGATGCGTTGTCATCCAGGGAGGCCCATAGGTATCCCCATTAGAGGTTTCTCTTTGTGTGCTGCAGCTCTGTAGGCTTTAACAAATGTTTGTGTTATTTGACAATGAAAGAATTGAATATTTTACCTGAAAAAGACCTAAGCAATAATCTACTTCAAACTCTTAATCCTTCAGATGAGAGAAACGAGGGCGAGAGAGAATGAGGCCCTTTATCAACATCACAGAGTGGAAAAGTGTGACAAAACTTTTACCTTGGGTTAAAACCTCCATTGTCATATGGTTTCTTCTTGGCTTTCAGTTTGATGAGCTGATTATTTTAAAATAAAATGTCAGCTATGTGAAAATTATAGAATTTGTATAACATACATTCCTCATTCCAATCCCTCAGACAGGAGAGTGTCTGAGAAGATCCCTGCGGAATGTGTGAAGGGATTGCAGGCACACCCATGCCTGCCCTGCCAGCTTTCTCTTCCCAATTTGACCTGGTTTAGGTGTGCCTGCTGGGGTGTATCCTGTTTTTAGACTCCTCTACAAGGAAATTGGCTGGGGCTTTACTAAGTAGTTGGTTTTTCAGGCCTGGTTTTGTCTCATTAATAGAACGTGCTAAGGTTTGAACATTTGTGTCCTTCCAAATTTTATATTGAAACTTGACCCCCACAGTGGTAGTAGCAAGTGGTAGAGTCTTTTGGGAAGTTATTAAATCATGAAGGTTCCACTCTCATGCACAGAACTAATGTTCTCATAAAGGATCTTCAGAGAGTTGCTTGGCCCTTCAAATATTTTCTGCTGTGTGAGGACCCACCCAGCTTTCATCTCTTCCAGAGGAGGCTGCAAAAAGATACCATCTTTAAAGCAGAGAGCAGCCCTCAGTGGACTCCAAGCCTGCTGGTGAATTAATCTTGGACCTCCCAGTCTCCATGACTGTGAGGGGAAAAAAAAAGCCTCTATTAGTTATAAGCTATCCAGTTGCAAGTATTTTGTTACAGCTGAAGGGATGGACTAGATGGAACTTTGCAAAATCAGGTCTTTCAGTTCTCTAAGATGTTCAATTTCACGCAAAAAATAGACCACAAATAAAGATTTGATAAGAATCAGCGGTCAGTATAAGCATGTATGTCATTAAAATGTCACCTGTGTTGTCTGGATGCATAACTTATACATGGGACGGACATGTGGGTCTAGCAAAAAAGGCATCCCTAAAAGTATTAATGCAAAGCTAAGTATGAAAATAAGGCAAGGATATTTTATTTCTTTTCAAAAGCAGGCATAGTGTAGACAGTATTTCTGGCCTTTTTGTGGTTGCACTAAACATTTCCCAGAGCACTGAGAAATATTAAAAATTAAATTACATTGTATATGGCTTTCCTTGGTGGAAGTTAATTCAGAGAAAAACTATCCAGTATGGTTAGAATTCTTAAGGAAGTATTAATCACTTAGAGCTCAAAACCTATTTTCAGATTGTAAACAATGTAATAGTCAGCAGTTAGGTAAAACATGACTTGTACCTCATGATATTTTAATCTAAAATGATCTTTGTGCTCAACTCACATCCTAAATATGTTCCTTGGTGACACATAAAACCTCCCAGATTGTTGCAATACATAAATTTATACCTTTTCCGAGATGGTTTGTTATAACTCTTGTATTGTTTTTGTCTGATTAAAGTAAAAAAGAATATGTTCTTACTCCAATGGAAATTTTAAATTAAGTTAGGCATATATCATAACAAGCAAAATGCTATTAACCAGGATTTTTGCATTAGGTTTTATCAGCATTTGTTTTCATTGTATGAAGATGTCATTTTAAATTACATAGTTTTAGTTACTCATTCTATTCTTTTAGAATTATGAATTTTTTTAGAGTTTAGTTCAAAATCATGACTTCAGAATTAGGTGTTAATTTTTGCAATTCAAATTACCTAATAAATTCTATTCATGAAAATCATAGAAACAAAAAGCAAATGAACATACTTTTGTTGAAACGCATAAATCTCAAGTCTGAAAGCGGAAATGCTACTTTAAAAGGCAACCTCTGGAATCAGCTATGCATCCATCTTGCTTTGCCTAATGATGATTTACTCTTTCAAAAGTCTCGTTAGATGGAAATTTCAGTTATGCGAATGGATTATCTTGTTAGAACTAGGATGCTTTTTACTCAATGAATACTTTTCTGCTATAGTTAAATCTTATTTCCTATTATTTCTGGTGAAGAGAGGAAGATCACCATTGTTATATGTTAGAGACTATTGTAAATAAACATTGTTTTCATATTGCCCCTTTCTAATAGTTTTCTTAAATTTTTTGTACTCAATTATTAAAATCAAAAGAAATGCCCACATACCAATAAGGTTGCAGTGATATAGAGTTATTTATATATTCTTTCTTATCACACAAAGTACTCAGCCTCAAAAAGTATTCAGTGTTAGTGTTTTCACATAGATGGCACTCAGGTAAGTACTTTTTGTTTGTTTGTTTGTTTTTTTTTAGATCTCTCTGAGAGGCTGGAGTGTAGTAGCACAATCTCAGTTCACTGCAACTTCTGCCTCCTGGGTTCAAGCAAATCTGCTGCCTCAACCTCCTGAGTAGTTGGGATCACAGGCGTGCACCACCACGTCTGACTAATTTTTGTATTTTTAGTAGAGACAGGGTTTCATCATGTTGGCCAGGCTGGTTTGGAATCTTTGGTCTCAAGTGATCTGCTCTCCTGGGCCTCCCAAGGTGCTGGGATTACAGGCGTGAGCCACTGTGTCCAGCCACCCAGCCACTCACACAATTCATTTTTTTGTTGTTGTTGTTGTTTAATTTTGTTTTGTTTGATTTTTTTCAGATGGAGTCTTGCTCTGTCACCCAGGCTAGAGTGCAGTGACATGACCTCAGCTCACTGCAACTTCCGCCTCCCGGGTTCAAGCAATTCTGCCTCAGCCTCCTTATTAGCTGGGGTTACATGTGCATGTCACCACGCCCAGCTAATTTTTTTGTATTTTTCATAGAGACGGGGTTTCACCATGTTGGCCAGGGTGGTCTTGAACTCCTGACCTCATGATCCACCCACCTCAGCCTCCCAAAGTGCTGGGATTATAGGCAGGAGCCACCACACCTAGCCCCAATAATTCTTGATATGTGATCAGTTTACTTGTTAAGCAAAAGAAAAATATAGATGACAAGATATAGAGATGGCCATCAGCTTACTGTGTTTAGGGTTCAGTGGCAAAGAGAGTAGCATCAATGTTAACATCTGCAGTGGCAATAGATCGCTTTCCTTGATGGGTTTTGATGTCTTGGAGGCACAACTCATAAGCTCCAAAACATGTTCACATGGAAAATAAAAAGACACACTGCTAGGATGAACAAGGAATCCCCATTTTTCACACAGTCCTGCCAGTCTTGCCTTGCCACTCTTTACGATGTCAACTCCTCACTGGAATTGTTGGAGGAAACATGGGATGCTGAGCAGCAGCATTGACTCTGTCTGTGTGTGACCCCCCAGGACTCATCATGGGTCCTAAGCAGACCCTGTCCCACCTTGACACAGCAGTGCCCATGGAGGGGGAATAGGGAGATGAGCAGCAGCATGTGAGCGGTGGCATTTGGTGGTATCAAAATAATGTATGACCACTTAATTGCCAGGTATATGCTTGGAGTTTCACAAATGGTATTCTCATTCATTCCCACAACATTTATTAATTGTTCATTTTTTTGAATACCTAATAGAGAGATAGAAAAGGCTAGTTCATTCTGTTGACCTTAAATTACAATGTTCATAAGTGGTTGAGCTACGATTTGCAGAGTTGTTTCTGAGCATTGAAGCCCTATGTATGCACTATGCTGCATGCCAAGCAGTGCTGGGCACTGGTTCTAGTTTCCTGTCATGAGGAAACTGTGAGATTCTCTTCCTTAACAATCTTCCAGCAAGAATGCAGTGGGTGATGTGAATGAAGCCAGGAATTCACTTATTATACTCCCGTACTGGTCCCATGAGAAATATATACAGTAGATGTAAATGCTTCCGTGATCTAATTCTAGGCATTTGGTTACAGAATCCCATCCACAAGTCTACTGAGCACCCACTGCTCACGGCACCAGGTACTGTCCACTACCTGGACAATGTAAAATCCCCCTTCTATATAAATCAAACCTAATAACTCCAACACAAAACATTTACACTGTTGAAGCCTGTTTGACGGTAAAGCCGATCATAGGCTGAATGCACAATTTCTAACATCAAGGAATAGCGTAGGTGTATAAAATAAAAGTTACATATGCACAAACAACATGCTTCCATACCTGCCCAATTTGTTTCTGAATTTGGTGTTTTACAAGGAATCTGGCATATCAGCATGCTATTTGGAATAAGAAATGTGGTACATCAGCATGTTAGCTGAAAACCACCTACATTCTCTGAGCTTGTTATAACTTTTTCTGCCCTTGTAGGTTTATTATTAAACATTTAATTAATATCTCTGTTCTGCTGAGGTGTAAGTCTATTGGCTTAGCTAATAAGCAGCGAGGACAAAGCATCTAATAGCTGTTGGAAAGTCAATTATTAGATATAAATGAAAATATTAGTACTCATATTTCAAAGCTGGTAGAGTTAAGCTTCTCAGAAAAAAATAAAATTTATTGTGAAGGACCACATATAATTTGCAATACAATCCCAAATTTCTTTCCTTTATAACAAAATGAGCACCATTCAGAAGTGGAATTATTAGCGCGTTCTAATCTTTCATGCCGCACTAATCTGTTTAATCAAAGCTCCATCTCAGTTTGTCTAAGCATGCTGCCTGCCTCTGAAGGGCAAATTGCATTCCATCTAACAGCATGTGGTTTTAAAAGAGAATGCACTTGTTTTTACTCCCTGGGTAATGAGTTTAAAATCACTTTGTACTTTTGAAAAAAGAGTCAAGTTACAAGCAGCTTGGCTTATGTGACTATATTTAAAATTTACATAGGAATCTGCAAAATAGAAAGCTCTGTGCTGTGCTGGTTTCTCACTTGTTTACAAATTTGTTCTAAAATATTAGTTCTCTTTGCACATATTTGTAGGAAACTTGGGACTTGAAATATGTATATTTTACGTAAAGTTGAGAACAGAGTGGCAAAAGCATGGCTCAAATAAGATTTTAAGAAGACAAAGACAAGTGACAAATACTAAAAAACCTTGATTAGTTATGCCAAGTGTTCCTAATTAAAAACCCTCCTTCGTATCAGTTCTTGTGCAGCCGTGGCTTTTCACAGACACTTGAGGTTGCCTCTCTGAGATTTGAAATGTATTAACATAGTTTTCTCTAAATAGCTTTTAACAGAGGAGCAGTCTATTCAAAACCCAAATAAACTAGAGCTGTGACAAGCAAAAGGGCTACAGTATTCCTTATTTTCTTTGGCCTTTGAGTATAAACTTTTAAATACAATTTCTCCTCTACTGTTTCCCATAGGAGCTGATACAGAAATCAGTGAGGTTTTAGAATGATATTTAATCAACCACGACAGACATGTCCCAGAATGCCTATCACAGTCTTGTTCCTTTCTGTATTTTTTTAATGTCATTTCACCACCCCCAACAGAAGTTCCTTAACCTTTCAGCTTCTCTGAAAGTTGAATTTAGAAGCCACCTATAATGGAACCACTTAAGCCGGTTGCTAAAATCCACATCCCTGGGCCCACCCAAACTTGTTGAATTAGAATATGTAATTCCAGGGCTTGGGAATCTGCACATTCACAAATCTAAGAAAACACCGCCATAAAACTGGATGACTACTCTGTCTAGTGTTAAACCTGTCTGCCTTGAGGTTAAGGTTCTCTCTCTCTCTCTCTCTCTCACACACACACACACACACACAAACACACACACTCAAACACACAGACAATACACACTTGCAGTCTTTATATGTCCTTCCATTTGTTCCTAGGTAATCTATCTGTGGGGGATTGGTTCCAGGAAGGACCCCAGAGGATACCAACACCCATGGATGCTCAAGTCCCTTATATAACAAGTTGTAATATTTGCATACAAACTATGCACATCCTCCTGTATGCCTGAAATCATCTTTAGATAACCTGTAATATCTAATATAATGTAAATGCTATGTAATAGTTGTTATATTGTTTTGAATTATTTTTATTATTGATAGTTATTTCTTATTATTCTTCCTCAAGTATTTTCTACAGATGGTTGGTTGAATCTGCCGATGTGAAATCCCATAAATAGAGAGGGATGCCTGTACTGTCTGACATTTTACAGGCATAAATGAATTGTTTATAAGCTTTTAAACACAGGGATTTAGAGATACATTTCACCTAATGGTGTATTTAGTGGACATTGACTGGTAGGGGTAGATAGAAAAACTGGAAAAACATAGAAAATGTTCATCTTTAAGTAAGAACTTCAAAACACATTTCATCCTTGATAGGACTCATTAATCTATTTCTAATTTTTTTTAAAAAATTAAGAGAACATTTGAAAATCTGATATCAAACTGGATAAATGTCATATCTGCCTAATGAATGAAATGACAATCTTCAGCAATGCACTAAATTCTTATTTGCACATGGGGAAAATTATAACATTAGGAAAAAGTAAACTCACCACTTCTTCATGTCTACATTTTCTCACATTAATGCCATTTATCTGCAATGAAAAGAAAAGCATAGTTTCCTATGGCATATTGTAAACTGAGTTAATGTTTTGACCACAAATATAATGATAAAATGTATACCTGTAGAATTGCATCTCCAATAAAGAGTAGTCCCGAAAGTTCCGCTGTGAATGAAAAAGCACAGTTGATAACATATTGACTATTTTTGCTATTCAGATGAAAGGACTTTTAATTAAAGATAAAATTTACAAATATAAAAATCAAGTGTTTTATATGGTTAGCATCTTAAAAGATCCAGAAAAAAAATGGAAATTCAAAACAATATGATTCAGTCTAATTACTGAAGCACATGCAGACATATTTACTTTTACTATTGCAGACCTAACAGTTGCTAAAAGTGAGCCGCTTTTCTAAGGGTAGGAAACCACATTTTCTAATGCACTTAAGATTATTAGGTCTCTGTGAAAAAGTTTAAGACATAGACATTTAATCCGTCATCTATGGAATTGGCTCCAAGTTCATTTTTAAACATTATTTTTACTACTTTCAGTTATTGCAACATCTGCTTTATATCTCCATTAGTTTTCCTACAGTGTCTTATGAATGGTTAGCTGAGTAAAATTGCAAATTAGAACTGAAAAACAGATACTTGAAATTGTCTTTACTCAATGGGACTTGTTACCATTACTTTTGTATCTTTGTTGGTTTAATGAAACAACTGAAAAGCCGTGCAGTAGGGACTGCACGTAGGGACTCATACCTGCTTTCATGGGTTCCTATCTTTCATCCTTGTTCCCCTTCTGTGAGAGAAGCCCTCCCCCACAAGAGGATAAAGGGAAAGGACCCAGGAAGCGAACTCAGCCACTAATGCCTGAAGGTGAGGAAGCTGAAGCCAGTCAATCACATCATAATTTATGATTCTTAAATATCATGTCACACTTCAAAAACAATGTCTTAAAGAAATGGCTGGTACACAATTCTCTAAACATGTTACCTCTTTGTTCCTTGGAGATTTTTGAAACGACAACCGGAATGTTATGTTCTGCTCCTCCCTGAAAGGAGAAAATCATACACTGTACTTTTTAATCTAAAAAAATAAAAAATAAAAAAAAAATAAAAATAAAATTGCTGCTTTTAGCTAAGAAACGATACAGGTTCTGAACAGAATGTTAAGTGGATACCGGGCAGAATTTAAATAAACTTGTGGAATTTCTCCACTAAGGAGATAGTGCTCCCATGAAAATTATCTACCTGTTTAGAATTTTGCTGAGACATCCAATAATAACAACTGGTTTTGAAAGTTTTCATTTATCAACAAATATTGATTATGTATTTAGTAGGTATTCTCTTCAATGTGTAACAATGCTGTCCAATAGAAATTCTTACTTAGGATTCCAAACACCAGATAATTATATATTACTGGTATCCTGCTAAGTTATTCTATGCTGGCAGCTAAGGGCTTTTGGTGGTGCAGTGACCCCTTGGGATGCCAAGGAAGCAGAGAGAACTTTACCGGAACAAATGGATAAACAAAATCAGAATGTGCATATGCATGAAAAACCAGGGATTCATCTGCATTTCCTTCCTTAGTATTGAATTTCTCTTTGTGTGAAAGCACATACTAAAAATTTTACAGAGTAAAACATACTGCCAAGAATATTGAAGTACTACTATTTATTTATTTGTTTGTTTGTTTGTTTGTTGAGACAGAGACTTGCTCTGTCGCCCAGGCTGGAGTGCAGTGGTGCGATCTTGGTTCAATGCAACCTCCGCCTCCCAGGTTCACACCATTCTCCTACCTAAGCCTCCCGAGTAGCTGGGACTATAGGTGTGCCACACCGAGCTAATTTTTGTATTTTTAGAGACAGACGGGGTTTCACCATGTTGGCCAGGATAGTTTTGATCTCCTGACCTTCTGATCCATCCGCCTCAGCCTCCCAAAGTGCTGGGATTACAGACGTGAGTCACCGCACCCGGCCTGCAATACTACTATTTTTTATTTGACCCAATGAGATATGAAAAAAGAAAGACAAGTAAGCTAAATTTACGTGAAAGAAAATAAAATGAATCCTTAAAAACTGAACAAAAATCTCGTTTTTTTTATTACAGTGTTGAGAAAGTTAAAAGCAGTAGTCGAAAAATGAAATCAGTGCATAAAATAATAAAATGTCACACATGAAAAGAAGCATAGAACTTGTAACACAGGCTAGTTGAAAAGACAATCTGAATTCCATTGAAGTTGTTCTATCTTCAGAATATGTAAACCACCTAAGCTTTCTGTTTTCCAAGCACAAAAAATTATTTTGGAAGAGATACTCTTTTTTCCCTTGCATGTCCATTTTTAACACTGAATTGCCAGTATACTTAAATATAAAATAGTCAATCATTTTTTTAAAAAGCAGGAATATTTAATTTTTTTTTTCTTGGCAAGTAGAGTCCTTTCCACTTCCAGAATATTAAGAAGAAATATGATAATTAAGATAATGAAAACTGTCCTACTCACACTGAATTTCAAGTGCACTGCTCAATTCCCTTTTCCTCACTGTTTCACAACAACCTAATATTCGTGCACTGCACCCCTCAGCTCTATGTGGGAAGACACCTGTGTAGGTTACAATGGCTCCCACTTGTTCTGCTGGTTGGTCTGTGTGTCCCTAACAAACACAGACTGTGTCTAAGATGACCCTGCCTCTGATTAGAGCAGAGATAGTGATTTGTTGCTGATAGTGTGGTGGAAATTACGTGCTTATTTGCACACAGTAAACACTGAATAAAGGATGGCTATTATGCTAACATAGTCCATCTATTAAGATTTATGAGGAAACTCACATAGCATTAAAGTGGTAAATAAGATTAAGACTAATCCCTTCAAAGATCCTTAATATTTATAAGTTAGGACTCCAAATTTCCAATCCCCTATTATATGCTCCATTTTGTCCCATTACAGTTATCAGCATCTAACATGCTATTTATTCATTTCTCACACTTACTGTTTTCTTTCTCCTTCCCATTCCTAACTAAAATGCAAATTTCTTCAGGGGACAGACGTTATTGGTAGTTTGTTTCATGCATTGATGTAAACCTAGTGCCTGAAATAATGTCTAGTTTATCTTTGAAATGTTTGTTGAATTGAATGAATGAATGAATGAATGAAGTCTAAGGCTTTCCCAGGCCTAGTGTAAGGTCACCGATAGCCTCTAGAGATACTTGGAAATTAGAAAGGATGTTAAGGATGCATCTACGTTTCTTAGAAGGAAAAAGCTGGCTAACTCAAATGAGTCATTAACTGATGAACTTTTGGGTGAAATTAAAAGATGAAGCCATCATCCAGATATAGTGATTCAGATATTTTGGGACAGGGAAAAACAATGTTTTTGCTGGTCTCATCAGTGAGGCTGTTATCAGACTATTTTCCTTCAGCTGTTTTTGCATTTCACCCTTTTCTCTTACTCTACTACTGAACACAAATTACTTTAATGCATAGACTATTAATGCAAATTACCATGGCGGGACATTGGGAAACCTATTCTTGGTGTCCAGAGACAAGGCTTTTGAGATAGAGTTTTTCTGCAGGTTGGCTCAATAATCTCATTCTTTCATCAACACCCAGACTGGTACAGCAATCCCTTGCTTATTTGTGTTTCGCTTTCTGTGCTTTCAGTTATCTAGGGTACAGTACAATACAATATTTTGTGAGAGAAAGGAAGCACATTCACATAACTTTTATTATAGTGTATTGTTATAATTGTTCCATTGTATTATTAGTTACTGTTCATCTTTTACTATACTAATTTTCAAATTAAACTTTATCACAAATACGCATATGTAAGCAAATATATTATATGCAGTATAGGATTCAATACTGTCTGCAGTTCCGGGCAACTACTGGGGTCTTGGAATGTATCCCCCAAGGTTAAGGGGAGAGTATTATAACTATCTTTGTAATGCAAAATGTAACTAACATTTATTTTACCATAATTTTTCTTTTACATGTAAAATTTATCCTAAAATTTGAGTGGTTTGAATCCAAACATGGCTTTTGGGTTTTGTTATTCTGTTTTTATTTTATTTTATTTTTTTGAAAGGGAGTCTCACTCTGTTCACAGGCTGGAGTGCAATGGTACGATCTTGACTCATTGCAACCTCCACTTCCCAGTTCAGGTGATTCTCCCGCCTCAGCCTCCTGAGTAGCTGGGATTACAGGCACCCAGCATCATGCCCCACTAATATTGGTATTTTTGTAGAGATGGGATTTCACCATGTTGGCCAGGCTGGTCTTGAACCCCTCCCTGACCTCGGGTGATCTGCCTGCCTCGACCTCCCAAAATACTGGGATTATAGGCATGAGCCACTGCCTCTGGACTGTTTTTTGTTGTTGTTGTTTTGTTTTTTTGTTTTTTGCTTTTAAATTAAACATTTGGAGCCTGACATACTTTTTAAAAAATTTCTGAAAATGACTTTAGTAATTACTAAATTTTAAGACAAAACTCAGAAGATAAAATTGGAACTCAAAATCATATTGCCTTCATTACTGAATAAAATGTGAGCAGCTCAGCTGCTACAGTTAATTAGATTTCGTGCAGGGCCTAAATGGGGAAATGTAAGGTTTTCCAGTCAATAATCAAATTATGTGGCTTGCCCTGTTTAAAACAGGTGATAGGCTTCCATGACACTTGAATAATAATGAGAATCTTTAAACTGCCCCTCTTCCAGTGCAGCTTCTGGACCTCCATCGCCCTGAACCTGAAGGACACGAGCATGCACTGTCTGGCCAGGTATGCTCCTCTCTCCCTCCTAACCTGGAAACTGTTCATTTTGAAATTCTGGCTTAAAGCTTCCTCCTTCAGTGTCTCCTTACTTGAAATAATTCAGTTGTGTAGCACCGGATCATGCCTATGATTTACATTTATTTTGGTAACAATTTGATCAAAGTCTACTTTCCTACTGGAGTATAAATGGCGTGCGGTCGGGGAAAGGCTTTCATCACCATCTTATCCCCAAGGCACTCCTGGGTGGGGCTGTGGCTCCTGACTATGGTTTAGAGAATGTTGGAATTAACTGAGCACTGTTATTCTAGTTTATAGAGAAATCCAAGATTAGGAAAAGGGAGGCAGTGTTCTAAAGCACAGCCCAGGTAATGTTCACACATACATCGTTCAGCTTTGTAGTATTCTTTTTACAACGCATAGTGGATTTTATAGCTAGCTCTGTAGGAAGAAGGATATAAAATCCCATCTAAAGCATTTTGAGAAGGACTCAACACAATGATTTTACCAGTGTTACTGTGAAATATCACCAAATACAACCTGGACTGCTTTTAGAGCATCAGGAGTCTTGCCAAGTAATCTTTTCAGTTCAATATTATTATTGCTCCAATCAGTCAATCATATTATGGGGCATGGGGTGCAGGGAAGATGCATAGAGCTAACCATTACTTTTCCTTTTAGAGAAAGGAAACTACTTGTAAGCAGAGAATAACAGTAATTAGAGTTAAGAGCTGCAATGGACAATTACAGAAGAGGCAAGTAAAGGAATATCACCTGGAGGAATGTGGGCAAGAGTCATCATCCTTCTGAATGCTATCTTTGTCTGCCAACATACTTCGTTTGATTTTGGGAAAAAAAATAATTGTCTTTTTCACATGCTATATGATTACCTTCATATGAAAGTCTAATATAGGGAAATGGTCATTACTCAGCGTTGAAATAGGGGAGATAGGGAATAAAAGGGTGATGAATAAATATGAGATTTCTTCTGGAATTGATAGAATGTTCTAAAATTGACTGTCGTGATAGTTGCAAAGATCTATGGATATACTAAAAACAATTTAATTGTACACTTTAAATGGATAAATTGTATGGTATTGGAATTATACCTCAATAAAGCTATTTAATACAAAAAAGTAATGGTCTTTGAAATAATTGACCAGTGGTTTCAACTAATTCTTGGGACTAATTCATAATCCTCAATTTAAGCTTTAGTGTCTTCCTGTTATCTCCTTTTTTTGTTTTTTGAGATGGAGTCTCACTCTTTCACCCAGGCTGGAGTGCCGTGGCACAATCTCGGCTCACTGCAACCTCTGCCTCCCAGGTTCAAGCGATTCTCCTGTCTCAGCCTCCAGAATAGCTGAGACTACAGGCATGCGCCACCACGTCGGGCTAATTTTCGTATTTTTAGTAGAGATGGGGGTTTCATCATGTTGGCTAGGATGGTCTTAATCTCTTGACCTTGTGATACACCCGCCTCAGCCTCCCAAAGTGCTGGGATTACCAGTGTGAATCCCGTGCCCGGCCCTGTTATCTACTTTTTTGATGGAAATGGGCATATCCATTTTGTCTATAGTGAAAACAAGCAAATTGGACTTGAGTGAAAATAACAGGGGACGCGAAATGCAGAAAAATGTATACAAGCTTGTGCATGCACTTATAGCAACAGTTGTTATTTAAATATTTCTGCCCAGATACCACTAATAAGTTAAAAGGAATACATTTATTACAACTAGTATAAAGATATATTTTATTTGGAAAATTTGAAACAATTAGTACCCAACCCTTTATCTTACAAAATTGCTTACTTGATCTTGGTCATTTTGACACATTTATTTCAATTTTATTTTATTTTATTTTATTTGTTTATTTATTTATTTATTTTTGAGACAGGGACTCGCTATGTCACCCAGGCTGGAATGCAGTGGCATGATCTCAGCTCACTGCAACCTCCGCCTCCCAGGTTCTAGTGATTCTCCTTCTTCAGCCTCCCAAGTAGCTGGGACTACAGGCATGTGCCACCATGCCCAGATAATTTTTTAAATTATTTTTAGTAGAGACGGGTTTTCACCATGTTGGTCAAGCAGGTCTTGAACTCCTGACCTCAAATGATCTGCCCGTCTCGGCCTCACAGAGTCCTGGAATTTTAGGCATGAGCCACCATGCCTGGCCTTATTTCAGTTTTAAATAAACCAGAAAGTAAACAGCATAGAGAGGAAACATGATTTGTGTCCCTGAGTAGAGAGTTTTGAGGTAATTTATTCCAGGTTTCATAGTTCAAAGCATAGTTATTAAGAGTAAGGACTTTGTTATCAGCTTCTAGGGGGACTGAGGTCCAACTCTACTGCTTATAACAATAGATGAACTACTTAACCTCTTGACACTTAATCTCATTGTTTGTGGAAGGTATAACAATAGTTATCTACTTCGCTAGATAATAAAGGCAAGTTAAACTAAATATAAAGTATTTAGCTCAGAATCTGGCACTTAATAAGTGGGGCATAAATATTAGCAATTTATTTATAAATGAGAAGATGATTAAGAGTAATAATGATTATAATTATATTTTTGATTGCTGCAGTGTTAAAGCTTCCAAATGGAAATCACCTTTGATTGCATACATTTATTTAATGGACATAGATAATTTATATATTTGCATAAGAAAATTGTGTCTGTTGGAAAATACTGCGTACAATATTTTTACAGTAATAACATTTAAAACTTCCTTTCCCTCAGAGGTAATTTTTAAAATGACAATGGTCAGAAGTATAATTTAATAATGTGCAGATAGATAGTATTGGATTTTAAAAGACATGAGAGATAAATAAACCCTCACAAGGGCAAGATGATGGCTGACTTTAACCTGACTATCCCTATGGTAATTCTGATAAGAAAAATAAGGCAAAATACAATAATATTGGATCCTACGATGCAGAAATTTGTTGATTTCTGCAGATGTAGTTGAAGAAACTATTAAAGTTATTTATATAAATGCCAAGTCTTTGAATGGTCCAGACCAGAGAATGGGCACTTGAGAGGGAAGGAGACAAGAATCGGTGAGGCTGGGAGAAGAACCATGAAATGCCGGTAGAAATGGTGCTACAGCAGAGAAAAACAGCCAGGCCCAAGGCCATGTGCAGGATGCCACTAGCCTGCTGAATCTGTCCACTTCAAAGGAGCAGTTTCTGCCTGAGAGCAGGCAACAGAATATGTGATTATGAGTTGAAAGTTTAGTGGTTCTTTTGTTCAGCTTTGGGGGAAGCCCAGATAGGGTTTTTTGTGGAAACATTTTTAAAAAGTAAATAGAAGAGCTTGATTTTTTTTTAAATGATGGACAAATTAACACAAAGAAATAAAAAGCATACAAATGTGTGATTTCTGAGAGACGTTTTAATCACGGAAAATTAAATAATAACAAGCAGGGAGAAATCTAAATCACTGTCAAAAATTACTAAAAGTTACAGCAGGAGTGAGGACACCTCGGAAAGGCAACCTGAGAGAAAGAACAGCTGGAATAAGCAAGGATGCCTGCAGGGCTGGGAGTAGGAGTAAGGGTGGCGCACAAAACCCTAGAAGGGTTCAGATCAGAGAGGAAGGAAGCATTGCTCTCTCCTTCAAGGGTCTAAAGTAGGGGTTTGCTTCACTTAAAGACAGCAGAGGGACTGGCGTAAATGTGTATGTCATGCCTCCAAATTTCATCTCATTACATTATGGCTCAGTTACTCATTTGATCCTCCTAGATTTGCTAAACAGCAATGAAAGAATAACTGTAGAATGAGACAGGAAAGCAGAGAAAGTAGCACAATCCAGGAAGGGACATTCTTCCCAGAGGTTAAAAAGAATTTCTATTCACTTTAGGAGCTGAAGACAAATAGTTCATCAAAACTGGGAGATGGGGATGTGAAAGTGTCAGCCTGTGTGTGGCACCTCTCTGGTCAAGGCATCTGCTTCTCCATGTGCAGTATGAGCTAAAGCTGGACACTGTGCTCAGAGGTCATTTCTGGCTTTGCTTTTGTTTTATTATTATTATTATTATTTAGAATTAACATGGAGAAATAGGTAATTTTGGTCTTTGCCTATTAATGGAGTAAAACATTCTTATTGTAAAATGATGGGAGTTTAGGAACCTAAAGGACAAATATGTGCGTGAAGATAAATCAGTAATTCCTACCTTAAACCTCAATGTAGTTGATGTCAGAACTCTTTTCGGGTGGCTGTCTTTTTCAAATTGAGTGTCTAGCATTTTTGGAGATGATTTGAAGAAATGATAAGTATGGCTTTCAAAGGACAGGCTCAGATTTGGTAAGAAACTCCAAAGAATATACTTCAAAAAATTAAAGAGAAAAATTAAGGAATAATAGGAAGAAAACTAGACAAAATTTGAAAAGAAAAAGGATTCAAACTTATTTAAATCACATTTTTAAAATGTAAAGCTATTACAATATTCCTTTCATTTCTACTAAATACATATTTTCTTCAGGATTTCGGGAAGTTTTGAGATGGGAACTCTCCTCAATGTGGTCTACATCGTATCTGGTATTAGTGCTTCAAGGGAACAGTTAAAGTCCTAGAATTAAGCTCGTGGGACATAGAACTGCCTCAACCTCCAAGCCACCTGCACGTTTTTTGTCCCAGAAGTTTGAACAATGTCTTATATAAGGTAAATAAGAAAAATGAAGGTAAAGGCTAACTTTTATTTTCCCATCAACTTATACCCTACAAGGTACTCCGGCTGGAAACAGGGCTTGAGAGAGACAGCAATATTGCACATGAGCAGCAGACATCAAGGATTTGTGGACACCGGTAGCTACAGAGACATCATGTTGCCCACAGCCCACAGCCAGTGAGACATATTAACCAACAAAATACTCGACTCAAACCTACGTAAGAAGCCCCTCCTCACTGTCCTTGTCCACTTTGTCGGGAGATACGACGAATTACCATGGTGCATAGTGGTGACTGTGACGGGAACGTCCCCAAGCCAAGATTTGTCAGGAGTGTAGGGCATGGCCAGCTGGCTTTGACTTCTAGCAGCACATGTTAGAGCGTTTGACTGCATTCTGTCTAAAAAGGACATTTGTTACCCTTTAACCAAGTTTTTTTTCTTAAAGAGTGTTTTTAATATAAAACTAAAATGCCATGTGTTCTGAGTCCAGTGGAATTCACAAGCACCTGTAGGAGTCTTAACTACATTGGTAAATGATTTTTCAGTTGTCTAGCATACCATCTTCCTTCTGTGATCTTAAGCCGAGACCATAAAGGTTTTAATTAATAATTCTCACCACGAATCTTCCAGGTGTGTGCCAGTGAGGATTACTTAACTGAAGCAAATAAGGGTAAGATATGCATTTATGTATTTATATGCATACTTATATTAGAGGCTCAAATTGCTCCTGAAAACTCCAAATAAATAATTCAACACCAAAATACGAATTCTGCTTCTAACTTGATGTTTGTATTTCTTGTCAGAGTGTGTGTGTCATAGGAATTTTGCAAAATGTTCTTTTTTGTTAATCCTAATATAAGATATTGATCATAGTTCAAATACCACTTATTGGTTAATATTTGAATGGAAACTACATGCTTATTTAATTCAAAAATTATTCTATTCATTACACACATAATAGTTTTGCTTGGATTGAAATAGTGAAAACATCAATATGAAAAGATTTATTTAGAAAAATTATTGATGCTTAAAAACTAGGTTAAAATGTGGTATTTTAATAAAAATACATAGCATTGTATTATTGGGTTTAAATTATAAATACAAGCAACAACAAAAAAAGGAAAAGAACGTTTCTAGGTGACATAAAATTAATGTAAGCAATACTACCAGAAATAGAGTTAGTGCCTGATTCAGTAAAAATAATTATTTCAGATGAAATCAGCTCTCACTATTGGATTTCATTCATGGATTTTCTAGTATCTTAAGTGGTACCTTTAAATTCTTTACGCAATATCAATGAACAGCTTGGCCAAAAGAAAAAAAAAAATCTCATTTGCTGAGGGATGAAATTCTCATGGCATACTTTCCACATCCTATAATTTGTTCTACATGCCTCCCTGGTCTTAGTTGGTGATAAAATAAAGTTTCACTTTGATAAACCGAATGTACAAAATATGTTTTAAAGCCAATGCTCTGTATAGCAATATTCTTTTCTTATCAGTGACAGTACAACACTATTGCATACTGATTTCTACTCTGAGTCATTTTCACAAAGTCAACTAGAGCTGATGTTCACAAAATTTAGAGTTCTGATTTCCATACATATATGACATGAGTTGTGCTGAAATATTGAGAAATGTGTTCTTTAAATATATAAATTATTTTCACCCTATGTAAGTCAAATGATTAACCTAAGAATTATAAAGTTAAACTTCATTTATCTATGAAGAGATGTAGGTTTGATAAAGGCATTGCAATCATGAGATTAACTCTTCAATATTCACATAATTTCCCATCCTTTAAAAATTTCTCCTTTATTTCTATAATAAATTACAGATATGGCACATCTCTAAGAGTCAATAATATACAAAATGAAAGCCTTTAAAATTTGATAATAAATTGAAATAACACGTGTTCATTTTAAAAATAAAGGCTATGCAAAGACTTTAAGTCTAACCTATATGACTAGCACTATAAAATTAAATTTACCGATTTCTTTTTAAAACATGAAAAATAAACAAGATGAACAGAATACAATATCTCACTTACTATTGGGCTTTATAAGTGTGAAACTTGTTAATGTTCTATTTACTGCAGATCATCATTTCCTACTCCAGTTTGTTAAAGAAAGATATGCACACGACATCATATTTAACACTTCCGAAGAAACCAGATAAAGAAAGTTAATGAGTTATATTTAATGGTAAGGTAAAATTCCCATATTCTTTGCTAAATTTTCTAAATCAAATGGTAAGAGTTGGCAGGAATTCTGTGAGAACCTACCTAACTTACATCCCAGTCCAAATATTAAGAAGTTTGCTACAGCCATTCTTGTCTAATGATTAATCAGCAAACACTGAAATGCACCAAAGTTCAACTCTTATGGCACGGCCTTTGTAAGGATAGACTAGAAAGTCAGGCTACCTTTATGCTTAATCCAAATCCTCCTACTGTTTGTCTTCTGATGGTCACCGTTCTTTCCTGAAAGACAGGATTTTTAAGAATGGTTAGTGTTTCCTAATACTATACTTACACACCGTTTTCTGTTGTTGTTTGGTTTTCTTCTGGGTTTTGCTTTTGCTCTTTAAAAAAAGAGAACTCTTTTGTGGTGGGATAGATGCTCCACATTTTGTAAAAAATAGTCCTTGACTTTTAAATCCAAGGGATATTTGTCAAAATAAAAGGGTGTAAAGTGTTAATAAACTCCTAAACTCTTAAAAATAAGTTATTCTCAATGATTATTTTGGGCATATTTTGGAATCTAAACTTTTATACTTCTTCTTATTTCCACATCACGTATTCATGTTTTCTAAGAAATGACAAGTTTTAGGTTATATAAAAGGAATTCAGAGGCAATGGTAAATATGATCTTGGTAAACCATGGCCCTGTCTCCATCACTCCTGGAATTTGGGAGCTAAGCTGGGAGGCTGCTGTGGCCAGCACAGAAATGATTCATATGAGTACTTTAGATTGAAAGTGAATAAACCAAGTCCACAATAAATTAATTGCTTGTTCATAAAATTAATACATTACACATCTAAGTAATAATGATAATTGAATTATCAACTTTAAAAATTAGTTTCTTTTCCTCTCCACAATAGAAGTAATTCAGTCACTGGCCTATAAAACTTCAAAATCACAAAGATGATGGCATGAGAACAAAGAGCTACATTTGGACAAATCCTGTAATTTTCAATTTGAAAAATCGATACTGCTCTGATTTTGGGCAGTCGTCTCTACATAGTGCTTACTGTGGAGGCATGTTATAGGGCTGAACACTTTAATTTTTAGCTTGCTCCATTACATCAACCTTCTTGAACCTCCCCCTGTGCAGAGCCATTTGAGACACTGAGCCCTTTCCCCTGCATCTGGGGTATATATTTATTATCTGGTCCCTATATCTCTACAAATGCCTTTTGCCCACATTATCCATTTCCAAATGGAAATACCCCTCTTTCTTACAGATGAATTGCTTCCCTCATTTCTTTATTCTGCAGAAACTGTGTGGAACAGATAATATCATTTAAAAAGAACTAGTGAAAATCAGAAGAATGTGTGCTTCTGCTGGCTCTTCCTAAATATTTTAAGACAGCATAAGACTCTTCATTTTGGCAAGGTTAAAAACTTCCTTTTTCAGCCAAAAGTTTGGTTTCTATGAATAGAACAAAATAATGCTTAAAGAACAAGATCTCCATACCAGAATTTGAAGTATACTAATATTGATTTATTTTGAATTTTGAAAATAGGACTTTTTGATGAAGATTGGTGCATATTTACTTAGAAATTATTATTATTATTTTTGAATGCAAATGAGTAACATTCAATGATATAAATTGTCTTTATTTTCACAATGTGCTGAGTAATTTCATCTATTTCTAAAATACTTATGTTACTCTTATAATCTGTCATCTAATCATACTTTCAAACCAACATTAAAATTATAATTGCACAAATAAGTTTATATGTGTATAACAATTTATGCAAAGCAACTTGAAATATAAGACAAACTAAACTTTGCGGTATTAAATAAAACACCAAAGCAAAAAGGAAGGTTAAACATGTGTATTCTAGGTACACAAAAATCTATTAATAATTTAAGATAAACTACATATGTATTAGAAATGTCTTTTTATCGAACAGGAGAAGTGCAATCTGTCTAATTAATAATTAATTAATATTTATTATTTCTCATTAAATGATTCATTAAAGAGAAGTTGAATATTGCACACAATATTGGAATTGAAGTTAGCGAACGTGCCAATGACTCAAATAGCCACAACTTCGTATGTTCAGCAAATTACTTATGCCCTGTAAGCCTCTGTTTTCAAATTTGCAAAATGCTGATAAATAATACATACCAATTAAAAGTTTTGTTTTGAGAATTAACATTTGTAAAGGACACTGGCATAGAGTAGAAATTTAATGTTCACACACACACACACACACTCCAATATTCTACACAGAGATTCTTATATAATAGTCATTTTAATATATTTACATCATAGAATAACTCAAATTCTAGAAGACTCAGATTCAGGAACAGGCAAATTAAATAGTGACTATTTTTCCTCTAAAATAGATAGGTAAACTGCTTTTATAAAACTGACCACCAACTAAACTAAAACTCCCGGATGACAGGAACTATGTCCTTTTTTCCTTTTCTGTAAAAAGTAAATACGTGATTCCTTAAAACAGTATCAAAATCAATGGTGCAGTCATCCAGACAACCAATATCAGTTGTCTTCAAATACAAATTTCAATCAGAGCAAATGCATTTTAATCAGCAAATGACATCCCCTAAATTTTGTAGAGCATTTTGCATAGCAATCATTGGTCATGAGGAAAACTTGGTCAGTAATTGCTGTTCAGTAGCTAAATGTGTACTGAAATGCTGCTTTCCTTTGACAGAAACAACAAGCATCCCAGGGTTCTCAAAAACCATTTCTTTGAATTTCTTTACTCATGCTCGACAAGCCCACCCTATAATCTCTGGTGGAGAATATTTAGAACATGTTCCAAATCAAATACAAAATTGCTGATGCAGAAAAGATTTCAGAGAGACTAAAGAGTCAGCAGAAACTACCAAAAATATCTCAAAAACAGTGCTTATCTTAATGTTTTATTAAACACCTGGACACACACACATATACATGCAAACCCTAGCTAGTGCCTCCAGTTGCTGCTTCTTCATTAGCTTACTTTTAAGAAAGTTAGGAGAGACGAGGCAAAACAAATTACTTCGTGTTTGAAAACGAAGATTGTGCATTGGTCACTGCAGGCAGCAGGAAGCATAAAAGGGGAAAGAACTATTCTTAGTGTGACCTCTGCTAATATGTTCCCAGTTGTTTGTGTTTGCGCTAGCTCTGCCACTTTATCCCCTTACACCTCTGCTTCTTCCCTCCTCCCAAAATAGATGCAATAAAAAGAAGAAAAGAACTTTGTCAAATACTCAGCTTATAAATCAGACAATACCTGGAAGCTGACCTGAAATTATATTTAGTTAACACATCATGAGTGTGGTAAAGACTGTTGCCAGGTAACAAAACACCGTCCTTTGGGAGACCAAAGTATTGTCAGTGATTTTATCTTGTAAAACACAAAATCTGGGCTGATGCTCCTATACAGTCTCATATACACAAAATGCCTTCATTTAATCTTCCTATTCCTTACAAAAATGCAAAGGATTGAGTCCAAGATTAATATCAGACTTTATAAAGACTGGCTACACACCTAAATAATCAACATCAGTGTTACAAAAAAAGCCTTGTATTAAACACCTAGTATGCTTTGTAGAAAAATATAACTAGCACCTCTGCTTTTTGGAATATTATATTATAAGTTGCATATAGGGAGAGATTATATGAACTATATGAAAAAAAATATACATGACACCAAAAAAAAGTTGGCATCACATATGTTAGGTATTGAAATTTTGAGATATGTATGTGAAAAAGTTAGGAAGAAGTGGAAACCATGCAGAAACTAAAGAGGTTATCATTGGAAAATCGTTTGTACTAATTTTGTGTTATAGAAACCAATGCATTATTGTTTGCAGAACAATAATGGAAAGAAAATAAAGAATGTTAATAGTTCTTTTTGACAACTAAGGAAGAGTAGCTGAAGCTGAAAAAGGAATAATGAAGATGATGGCTTCTAATTATTAAAAATCTACTATCGGTGCTTATAGCTCTCATAGCACTTACAATTGTTTATTGAAGAGAACAATGCCCTTGACTTTTTCCCTCCAAATTTTCTGAGAACTGGACCTATGTCTTACACAAAGTTCTCTCACAAGCATTTAGGACAGGTCCTAAATCAAAGTTAGGTATTAAAATGTTAAATGAATAAATATTCATTCAAACATTATTCTAAGTAATTATCACAACAAGCCACTGGTGTAGGATTTTTTTTTTTCTAATTAAGAGATGAGGAAATCAAAATGTGAAAGAGTGAAATTAACTTGACCAAGATCCAAGTTGTGATTGAAACCAAGATTTCTCTGATCTCTGCTGTTCTTTCTATCCTAACAGGCCTGCTATAAAATGAAGAATTAGAATGAAAAAAAAAAAAAAAAAACCCTGAAAACTCATGGTGCAATGTAGTAAAAATGGGGAGAAATGTAATATTTTCCCTGCAAGATTGGGAATAAGACCAGGATGTCCCTGTTCGCCATTACAATTCAACATCTTGATGTCCTAGCTAGTGCAATGATGAAATACTATGAAATAAAGGCTTATGAAATGAACAAATAGAAAAAGAACTGTCTTTGTTTTTTGTCAATGTATAAAATCCCAAAGAATTGAAAAAAAAAAAATTCTTCTGGAAGTGGTAATTATAGCAAATTCATAGAATACGAAATTATTATACAAATTAAATTGCTTTCTTACATATCAGCAATAAGAAATTGGAATTAAAAATTAAAAGCATAATGCCATTTACAATAACACATACTAAAAGGGAAATATTTTGTGGCCCGGTGCAGTAACTCATGCCTGTAATCCGAGCACTTTGGGAGGCCGAGGCGAGTGGATCACTTGAGGTCAGGAGTTTGAGACCAGCCTGGCCAAAAGGGTGAAACCCATCTCTAGTAAAAATACAAAAAATTAGTCAAGCGTGGTGATGTGTGCCTGTAATCTCGGTTACTTGGGATTGCTTGAACACAGGAGAATCGCTTGAACGCGGGAGGTGGAGGTTGCAGTAGCTGAGATCGTGCCACTGTACTCCAGCCTGGGCAATAGAGTGAGACTCTGTCTCAATAAATAAATGCATAAATAAAATAAAAAAGTAAATAAAAAAAGAAAAATATTTTGGTATAAATCTAACATAATATTAATAGAATTTATATATGAAACTAAAAAAATCTAGAGGAAAAAACTCAAATATGTTCAAAATATATGAAGGGAGAACCACATTCATGAATTGAAAGACCCAATATTTTTAAGATGTCGATACTTCCCAACTTGATTTTTAAAATCTATGCAATTCCAATAAAAATCCCAGCAAGCTGTTTGTGGATACAAGCAAACTAATTTTTAGGTTTAGATGGAAGTTAAAAGTTAAAAGACCTATTATAACGAGTACAATACTGAAGAAGAATAAAGTTGGAGGACTCAGGATGCTTGACCCAGGACTTACTATAAAGTTTTCGTACACAACGCAACATGGTATTTTTGACAGAAAAAGCATTTAGACTAATGGAACAGAACAGGTGGCCAAAAAAAAAAAAAAAAAAGGAAACAAAAAAATAGAATCAACTAATATTTGACAAAAGAACAAAAGCAATTCAATAGAGAAAAGCAAGGATATTTTTTTCCAACAAACAGTGCTGGAGGAATTGGACATCCATAAGAAGAAAAGGCATATATACTACACTCTTCACAAAAATTAACATAGTGTAGGCTTAAATATTAAAAACACAGTAGTACTGGAAGAAAATATAGGAGAAAACCCATGTGACTTTTGGTTTAGTGATGAGTTTTTAGATACAACACCAAAAGCATGATTTATAAAAAATGTTGATAAATTAGAATATATTAAAATTAATAACTTCTGCTTTGTGAAGAAACTGCTAAGAGAATGAAAAGAAAAGCTACAAACTAGAGGAAATATTTGTAAATCACATATCTGATAAAAGACTTGTATCCAAAATATACAAATAACTCATAACGCTGAGTAAGAACACAAACAACCTAATTAAAAAGTGGCTAAAGTATTTGAATAAAGACTTAATCAAAAAAGATATGCAAATAGCAAGCAAGCCTATGAAGAAACGTTCAACATCATTTGTCAGGGGGGAATTGCAAATTAAAATAACAATGAGATGATATTATGCACTTATTAAAATGGCTAAAATCCAAAACACTGACAATACCAAATGCTTACAAGAATTCTGTTCAAGGCTAATTCTCATTTCTTATTGGTGTGAATGCAAAAGAGATTTTGGCAGTTTCTTATAAAGCTGAACCTAGTCTTAACATCTGATCTGGGAATGACACTCCTAGGTCTTTACCCAAATAAATTGAAAGTTTGTGTTTATACAAAAATCTGCACGCAGATATTTATACTATCTATATCCATTATCACCAATAAGTATAAATAGCCAAACACGATACCCTTCAATAGGTAAATGAATAAACAAACTGTGGTACATCTATACAGTGAGGTACTGAACAATTTTTACAGTGAGCAATCAAGCTGCAAAAAGACATGGAGATTCTGCATGCATAGCCTCCCACATTATCAATATCCCCTATGAGATGGGAACATTTGTTACAACTCATAAACCCACACTGACACAGAGTCTACGTGTTAATGAAACTATTCTACATGATATTACAATAGGAATCACATCCCATTATACATTGTCAAAACTCACAGAAATTTAGAGCACCAAGAGTAACCTTAATGTATGCAAATGTTTAAAAATAATTTAGAACTAAAGAAGGAATGCAGTCTGTGACACTTGAACTACATTACGAATGTATGTTATAACCTCAGCGATGCGGCAGGGGGAAGATGTGCTGGCCTCAGTCACTGTGGAAATGTACTGTGAAAGGGTCATTTACACATAGTGGCCCCCATATGCTGAAAAAGCCAAGAACCCAAAGAATGAGGAAGACAAATTGACTTTGTTGTAAGGGATGTTTTATTGGCAGAACTTGCAGACGGACGTGTGGAAGACAGTGTGGCGATTCCTCAAGGATTTAGAACTAGAAATAACATTTGACCCAGCCATCCCATTTCTGGGTATATACCCAAAGGATTATAAATCATGCTGCTATAAAGACACATTCACATATATGTTTATTGTGGCACTATTCACAATAGCAAAGACTTGGGACCAACCCAAATGTCCATCAAAGACAGACTGGATTAAGAAAATGTGGCACATATACACCATGGAATTCTGTGCAGCCATAAAAAAGGATGAGTTCATGTCCTTTGTAGGGACATAGATGCAGCTGGAAACCATCATTCTCAGGAAACTATAGCAAGAACAGAAAAACAAACACCGCACGTTCTCACTCATAGGTGAGAATTGAAAAATGAGAACACTTGGACACAGGTTGGGGAACATCACACACCAGGGCCTGTTGTGGAGTGCGGGGAGCGGGGAGAGATAACATTAGGAGATATACCTAATGTAAATGACGAGTTAATGGGTGCAGCACACCAACATGGCACATGTGTACATATCTAACAAGCCTGCACGTTGTGCACATGTACCCTAGAACTTAAAGTATAATAATAATAAAAAAATCCTAATACTATTATGCATGTATATTGAAATTTAACAAGTAAATGGACGGTGGATGAAGGGAAGCCAGGTTTCTCAGTGTTGGAGAAGAATTCACAGATAAGCAAGAGGAGGCTAAAAAGTTTCATGAGGTTATGGAAACTAGTTGGAGACATCAGTATAAACTCATGTTTAGCTTCATATTGATATTGATGTTTATGCATAAAAACATTTATAAATATGTGAATATACACAGTTTTTGTCTTTCTAAAAATATATTTTTTGAGATATAATTCATACACCATGAAATTCACTCATTTGAAGTGTGCAATTCAAAGACTTTTAGCATAGACACAGGTCTGCATTCATCACCACAATTAATTTATTTGGCTACTATGAATAAAGCTGCTGTAACATTCATGTGCAAGCATTTTTTGGCACATTTGTAACAATTTCTCTTGCATATATACCAAGTATTGAAAGCGGAAATTGTCAGACTGTTTTTCATTGTGGCCACATCATTTTATATTCCCATCAACAATGTATGAGAATTTCAATTTCTCCATATTCTCACTAAACCTTATTATCTGTCTTTGTGATTATAGCCACCCTAATTGATAAAAAGTTGTATATAATGGTTTTGATATAAATTTCCCTGATGGCACTTTATTCATTTTCTTACCATTTATTTACCTTCTTTAGAAAAACATCTAGTCAAATTATTTGCCCATTTTTTTATTGCCTGTTTAATTGAATTGTGAAAGCTTTTTACACATTCTGAATATAAATACCACACTAGATCTGTGACTTACAAAAGTGTTCTCCCATTTTGTGTATTGTCTTTTCACTATATTGATAGTGTTATTTGAAGCACAAAAGTTTTAAATTTTTGGATGTGCCATTTATCTATTTTTTCTGTGTTTTTTGTAACTTGCACCTTGATGTCAAATTTACAAAACCATCGCCTAAACCAATGTCAAAATGATTCACATGTATGTTTCCTTCTAAATTTTAATAATTTTAGTTCTTAAATTTAGATTTTTCATGTATTTTGAATTAGCATTTGCATGTGGTGTGAGGTAGGTTTCCAAATTCATTATTATACATGTAAATATTCAGTTGTCCCAGAACCATTTGCTGAAAAGACAGTTCTTTCTTCATTGGTTTGGGCACCCTTGCTAAACATAAGTCGACTATAAATGTGTTTATTTCTGAACTCTCAATTCTATTCCACTGATCTAATATGCCTATCATTTTACCAGTACCACACACCCTAGATTACTGTCTATTCATAGTAAGTTTTGAAATTGGGAAATACGAACCCTCAAACTCTTTTCTTTTGTTTTTTTTTTTCAAAATTGTTTTTGTTATTTGAAATCTCTTGTATCTCCATATGAATTTTAGAACCAGTTTGTCTATTCCTGCAAGGAAATTAGCTGGGATTGTTTATAGGGATTTATATGTAGATCAATTTTGGTAATATTATTATAATATAAACAATAATACTGAGTTTTCTAATACATGAAAATGGTATGTCTTTCCATTTATTTAGGTTATCTTTAATTTCTTTTATTCATGATTTTCAGTTTTCAGAATACATATTTTATAATTTTGTTAAATTTATTCCTATTTTTGATGCTATTTTAAATGAACAATGGGGTTCTTGGTCCTAAGGAAGTAATAGCATCCCATCTTAGAAGATTTAGGCACAGAACTTACCTCCCTAGGCAATTTTACAAAAATCTAATTAAAGGGAATAGATTACAAAAAAAATGCTCTTTCCTATAAATTCTTTTAGACTCATATTTATAGCACTTCTGAGGTTTCTTGCTTCATTCTCTTTGATTTGTTCCCCCAGTAAGCTCTCAGGGTTTTTCTCTCTTGCTACAGGTGTAGTGGTGAACAAGATTAACATTCCCTAAAGTCCACTGAAAATTGCAGTTTGTAGCAAGTCCTTCATATCTGACTTAAGGTCATTAGATAATGGAGACTATTTAAAATTTAAATATTCCTTGTTAGCTTTGCAAAGAATTGAAAATTGCACAATTTCACTTTTGTTTCTGCAAATATGCATCTGTAATATAAACAGAGGCACAGCGATGTTAAGTAACTTTACCAAGGTCAGTTAGTGGTGAATTCTCTGGATTGAAATGCAGGCACTAGGGGCCACTGCCTATATATTCATCCCCTGTTCTGTTCTGTCTTTTATTGCTTTTCTTTTCTTTTAAGAGACAAGAGTCTCACTCTGTTGCTGAGGCTGGAATGCAGTGGCTTCATTATAACTCACTGTAACCTTGAATTCTTGGGCTAAAGAGATCCTTCTGCATCAGCCTCTCCAGTATCTAGGACTACAGGCATATGCTACCATGCTCAACTAACTTTTTAATTTTTTGCAGAAATGGAGTTTATGTTGTCCAGGCTGGTCTCCAACTCCTGGCCTCAAGTGGTCTTCTCACCTTTGCCTCCCAAAGCACTGGGATTACAGGTACAACCCACTGCACCTCGTCCTGTCTCCTATTTCTCAACACTTATTTAGATGGTAATGTCTCTGAGGAGCGCTGTATTAAGCATCATTGTTTCCTTTTGTCTAATCTACTGTTTCTCTAACTGAAAACTCTAGCATGGGACTTCTAATTGATTCAGACAAATATATATTTAAAAGGTTGTGTGAGACAAAGATTCACTAATTCAAAACATCTAATGAATTGTTGAATATATTGTCCCAACAGTGCCTCTTGGCATAATATAGAAAGTTTTTCTGAGAATATTTTTAAATTACTAGGTAAAAATGTATTTGAGGTTGGGTGCAGCGACTCATGCCTTTAATCCCATTGCTTTGGGAGGCCAAGGTGGGAGGGTTGCATGAGGCCACGCCTTTGAGAACAGGTTGAGCAATATTGTCAGACCCTGTCTCTACAAAACATAAAAAAGCTTAGCCAAGCCCAGTGGTATGCACCTGTAGGCCAAGCTACTCGGGAGGCTGAGGCAGGACAACTTGAACCAAATAGTTTCAGGCTGTGGTGAACTATGATCATGCCACTGCACCTAAGTTGGGTAACAGAGGGAGACCCTGACTCAAAAAATTAAAAATAAAAAAAGTGTATACATACATATTTGAATATTTGCATTAGTGTCTGTTTTCTTTAACAGTGTTTTTGATACAGTTTTTTTAAAGATTCATACCATTTATAAATATTGATATTAATACTAATTATTATGTTTACATTTCTGCAAAGTTTAATATTTTACTTAGTAAAATCGGCTTGTAATTTTAGATTGTTGTTAAATAATATTTTTGACTGTAACATATATCATAATGGTAATTTAGGGGCCAATTACCATAAAACTAAGAATTAACATTGATTTTTGCTTTTCTTGAAACCTTTATTGTGGGTAAGAAATTTTATATCTATGTAGGTAGAAGTATACATAACCATTCCTCAGTATCTGTGGGGGATTGACTCCATGATCTCCCTGGAATACCAAAATCTTCAGATGCTCAAGTCTCTTGTATAAGATGGTATAGTATTTACATGTGATCTACATACATCTCCAGGTAAACTTTAACTCATCTTTAGATTACTTAAAATAGCTAAATATAATGTAAGTTCTATATAAATAGTTATTAAATAGCTATTATACTATATTGCTATATCATAACCTATATGGTAGTTATACTTTATTGCTTTTTAAATTTATATTATGTCTTATTGTATTTTTTCCTGAATATTTTTCATTTTACAGGAATGGAAGTTGCTATAGGTGAGTCAGTGAGTGAGTGGTGAGTGATTGTGAATGATAGCACACTACTTTATAATACTGTAGACTTTATGAACACGTTATGCTTAGGTTATACTAAATTTATTTTAAAATACTTTTCCTTCTTCACTAATAAATTAACTTTAGCCTATTGTAACATTTTTTACTTTATAAACTTTTTTTTGACTTTTAGTAACACTTAGCTTAAAACACAAACACATTGTATAGCTGTGTAAAAATATTTTCTTTATATTCTTACTCTATAAGTCTTTCTATTTATTATTATTATTATTATTATTTAAATGTTTTTGTTAAAAACTAAAACATATACACACATATTAGCCTAGGCCTACACAGGATCAGGATTGTTAAGATATAACTAGAAATTTTTCAGCTGCATTATAATCTTATGATACAGTGTAATATATGTGGCCCTTCATTGACCAAATATCATTATTGCTGAAAGCAATAACAAGTGAATTCTTATACAGTGTCACAGACAAGAGGTGCCTGAGGAGATCTGAGGACTACATACAGTGGTGTCCTGGATGCGATCCTGGACTATTGATGAAAACTAAGAAAATCCAAATACACTATGGACTTGTGTTACAATTTACCTATCAAAATGTATTCATTCACTGTAACCAACTTACCATACTATGTAAGATGTTAATAGGGGAGCCTGGGTGTGTGGTATATCACTATATCATTTTTGCAATTTTTTCTGTCAATCTAAAACTGTTCTAAAAAATAAAAAACATTTTTAATGGAGGAAATTAAATTTAGTGAAGACTTCCAGAATGCCAGACACTCTACTTTGTACTTGATTTACAGAAGAATATAAAACAACTGGGATTTAGGAGTTCATCCAATTTGCTTCTTCACTGCAAGCTTATTTCAGCACCCCATTGCATCTCCTAAGTGTTTTCCTTGATTCAAATGTCACCCTCCAATATTTTTTACCAATAATATCAGACTGACTTTTATTTTACATAATTCAGTTTAATGCTTACTTTTTATCTGTATCAAAGTAATGTATGTATGTTAAAATAGCAGTCCCTAACCTTTTTGGCATGAGGCACTGGTTTCATGGAAGACAATTTTTCCATAGACCAGGGTGGTGGGGATTGGACTAGGAATGATTCAAGCTTATTACATTTATCGTGCACTTTATTTCTATTATTATTATTATAATACATAATGAGATAATTCTACAACTCACCATAATGTAGAATCAGTGAGAATCCTCAGCTTGTTTTCCTGCAACTAGGTGGTCCCATCTGGGGGTGATGGGAGACAGTGGCAGATCATCAGATATTAGATTCTCATAACGAGTGCACAACCTAGATCCCTGGCATGTGCAGTTCATAATAGGATATGAGCTTCCATGAGAATCTGATGCTGCTGATGATCTGATGGGAGGCAGAGCTCAGACAGTAATGTGTGATCACCTGCCACTCACCTCCTGCTGTGTGGCCTGGTTCCCAACAGGCCATGGACTGGTGCCAGTTGGGACCCCTGTGTTAAAAGTCTAATATTCTAAATGAGTTGTATTAACAACAACAACAAAAATCTCTTTTTGCACTTATCTCCACTTAGCTTTCACCTGCCTAGATGCAAATCTTGTGTCATTTCTTCTTATGATTCGTCACATATTACTAAATAATATACTTGTGATTTATTGTCTTCCATTTTAAGATGGTATTTCTATTACAGAAAAAAATACTGATTTCTCATAAGCAATGCTATACACATACACTTTTTATATTCCAGTTTCACCTGTAAAGATAATTATAATTTTCTAGTGAATCAGTATTCAATGTTTATGTAATTACTTGGAAATATTATTCACACCTAATACGGTAAGTATAGCATAATTATGTTTCCATCTTGTGCAATTCTTAGCATTTCCTGAAGTTCCTAAATGGCTTTTGAAATTTTCCTAATTTTCTATATACTTGTCTGTCATGAAATTGATTCCCAAACTTGACAGAACAGTAAAATTTGTCTTAATAAAGTCACATATTATAATATTTTCAATAGTATGATAGTGTGATTTTTAACTTTTTAAAAATCTGTCTCTCTCCTGGACTCACACATCCTCCTGTTCCCATGTCAGCTAATTAAGTTCTTTGTATGCTACACAGCTGTTGCCCTGAGACCTCTATTCATCCCATTCCTGGACTCTTGTATCATATTTCTGTGTAGGATCTGTTTCCTAACTCCATGCTTGCCTTTTCACAATTTACTTCTTCAATGTGTTTACTAGTGATCTTTGATCACTCATCCATGCATGGTGTAAAAATGATAGTGGAAACTGTATATATGTGGCTAGATTTTTGATTGGTACACTTTACAGATGCTGAGGGTCTTCCAAATGTCAGTATTTGTTGTTGAGGCTTTCTCTTGAGATTAGCTTTTTTCGTTTCTGTTTGTTTGTTTATTTTGTCTGAAAAGAAACTTCCATTTACTTGCCAAGGACTTACAGACCTAGGTTCTGTATTCTGGGAGAGGAGTGACCCTGAGGGAGGGTACCTTGCACATCTCGCTGTCTTGCCATGTTTAATCCCTTCATTTGCGGTGCAATGCCTCATCACAGTTTCACCTGGAGCACATTCCCGGAACCTTTGATTCACTCATTCCAAAATCAAACATCATGTTTATTTACTGTTAGGACCAGAGACTGGGGAAGAAGGGTCTTTTGTCTACAGCAAGAGATGCTCTCTAAAACCTCAAACACAGGTTCCATCAGTCTCTCCCATCTTTAGACCATCCCCATATCCAAGACTTTAGAAGAACTTTGGGTTTCCAATACTTGAGTCTTCCACCATTTGAAGTTAAGGACTTGACCACTTTATTTCAGCTCCCTAATGTGATATCAGGCACTCAGACTTTACCTTTCTCTGACTGCTAGTCAGTTAAGTCTCATATCATCACATTTTTGGGCCAATTTCCAGAGGTTTTATTTTATTTTTTACATTTCTCATTTGCTTTATGCTTCTTTTCCATTTTCCTTATATATTTTCTCAAGCTGAGAGTCATTTCATGTACTGAGCTTTAATTTACCGATTTATTTGAAAGCTACTCTTGTTTGTAGTTGACTTGAAAATACTGCCTTTGTGAATATATCCACAATATCCCTCTGTCAGATAGCATTCTGCTATTGCCTTTGGATGAATAGCTTTTGGTCATCCTTTGGCAAGAATATAGGGGAAAGGATGAAGAAGTTAACTTGAGTTAAAAATTAAAGGTTTTATAGTCATGTTGAGTGCAAAAAAAATAAGTGAATAAATGAACTTTTGGAAAGGGATTATTAAATTATAAAAATTCAATGAAACTTAAATGCAGAATTCAGAACCAGGAGAAATGAGATGATTTTTGATTGTTTTTTGCAATACTGAATATTTCAAATAATTGTTGTGTGGCTACTATATACTAAGCACTGTCTTACAAGCTATAAACACAACAGAGAACAAACTGATTTAAAAATTTCTGCCTGTTAGGTGCTCACATTTTAGTGAAGTGTTTGAAGATTTTCCTTGTATCTCTCTGTTATTGGTTTCTACTTTGATTCCATTATAGTCAGAGAACACACACTGTATGGATTTCTATTATTTTAAAATATTGATATTTACTCATTTCACGGTGAAAAATATGTTATAACATAATAATAAAGCCAACTTTGCAAAAACTGAATCAGTGAGAAAAGTTTGACAGTTAAAAAGATCTGAGCTAACCCACCCAAACCCACCTCCTGCTTTTAACTTTCAACATGCCTGAATTATATCGGGGCTTAGGCCAGAGCTAATTTTGGAAGATATTTAGGTTACAGTTTAAATGATAATAGCCGTTCCCCAAAACTGAGTGTGTATGACTGTATCATCTGACTAGGGGGAGTAGAGGAGCCTGCATGCTAGTAAGGTGTAGATATACACAACTGCTAGCCATTCTTGCAAATAACATCACTATTGTAGAACCGAAGATTGGCCTTTTGAGATATCTTTTCAGGTTTTTGCATGTCTAACGCCTGGCTCTACCTGGCCCCACCAACCGCACTCCTGTGGCTCCACCTAGAAGCTTTAACTCCCTATTATTTAATCTGTCACATATTACCTGATCAACCCCACCCCTTCCCCAACCTACCTTTGGAAAACTCCTAACCTATGCACTTCTGGAGAGATTGATTTAAGTAATAATTCTGTCTCCTGCATGCTGTGGCTGGCCTTGTGTTAATTAAACTCTTTCTTTATTTACTGCAATACTGTGGTCTTTATTTGTGAAGCAGACAGAAAGTACCCCTCATACAGTTACAGTAAACGTTCTTTGGTATTTTAAAATAATGTGTAATCTGCTGTATGTTCCGTACATTTGTTCATTAGATCTGGTTGGTTGATAATGTTTCTGAGTCCTTCTATATTACTTTTCTTTTTGTCTACTTGGTCAATGAATTTTATGTGATCTACCTAGATAGATAGATAGATAGATAGATAGATAGATAGATAGATAGATAGATCACTCTTGAAGGAAATTCAAATATTTTACCCCAAAATATATATTTTGACATATTTGAAATGACTGCCTTCTGGCCAGCAAACAGAAGTGGTCTTGTTAGCCTGTCTTTTGTGAATAAAATTTGCATCTGTAGAGAATCTCCATTAATGCAGTCAGTCTTGTCCTTTCTATGCCTTTTCCAGGTCCAGGAGAGATTGAGAGTGTGACATTTTTAAAAGTCTGAAAAGAAACATTTACACTATAAAGGCTTGGTCTGCACAACAAAGCCACTTTGCGAGTCAGTCTTCTTCCTTTCTCTCTCCCATAACCTGTCTTGCCATTAAAACCTGTTTTTGGAGATACTCTGGTTCTGCATTATGTCTACAATTTCAAGGTGGTATATAAGCTTTTATTACTTACTGAAAAGTTGAGTCTTCCTTCTGGAGGCTCCCAGGTATACACATTAAGTAAGTCTGTATGCCTTTTTTCCTATTAATGAATATGTCTCATGAGAGTGATCTTTCAGCAGACCTTTAGGGGGCCAAGAGCCTATGGCCCTCACACTGTCTATTGGTGTTGTCAGAGGAGTTTGAAACAGAGCAACTCAATCTTAAATAAGGGTTGGGTAAAATAGAGCTGAAACCTACTGGGCTGCATTCCTAGGAGGTTACGGCATTCTTAGTCACAGGATGAGATAGAAGTTTGGCACAAGATACAGGTCATAAAGGCCTTGCTGATGAAATAGGTTGCAATAAAAAAAAGCCAGTTAAAGCTCACCAAAAACAAAATGGTGACAAGAGTGACCTCTGGTGGTCCTCACTGCTACACTCCGACCAGCACCATGACAGTTTACAAATGTCATGGCAATGTGAGGAAGTTAGGCTATATTGTTTAAAAGGGGGAAGCATGAATAATTCACCTCTTGATTAGCATATGATCAAGAAATAACCATAAATATGGGTGACTGGCAGGCCCAAAAGCTTCTCTGCCTATGGAGTAACCATTTTTTTAATCCTTTACTAGCTTAATAAGCTTGCTTTCATTTTACTCTATGGACTCACACTGAATTCTTTCTTGCGGAGATCGAAGAGCCCTCTCTTGGGGTTTGGATTGGGACCCCTTTCTGGTAACAGTGTCAGCATTTTACTAGTTCAAGGGAAGTAATAGAAACCTTACTTTCATTTAAATGTCCCTTTATCACCCCCTCTTCACCCCCCCCCCCTTTTTTTTTTGAAACAGAGTCTCACTCTGTTGCAAGACTGGAGTGCAGTGGCACAATCTTGACTCACCACAATCTCTGCTTCCCTGGTTCAAACAATTATCCTGCCTCAGCCTCCCAAGTAGCTGGGACCACAGGCGCGTGCCACCACACCCAGCTAATTTTTGTATTTTTAGTAGAGACAAGGTTTCACCATGTTGGCCAGAATGGTCTTGATCTCTTGGCCTCATGATCCACCCACCTCGGCCTCCCAAAGTGCTGGGATTACAGGCATGAGTCACTGCACCTGGCCTATCTTCCCCTATTTTTAATTGTTATAAATATTTTCTCTATATACATTGAGAAGTACATTAGACAGTGTTATAATTTTTGCTTGAACCATCACCCTTCCTTTAAAAAACTTAAGGGGAAAAGGATAATGTATTGTATTTACATATCTCTTAATTATTTTTCTTCCTTTGTGATGTTTCAGGATTTCTTCTTCAATCATTTACTCTCTGTTGAGAGAGATCTTTGTAGCCATTCCTTTAGTGAAAGACTATTCTTGTATTTCTTATATCTTATGATGTCTTGATTTTCTCTTGATTCCTGGAGGATATGTTTCACAGATATAGAATTCTGGGTTGACAGTTTTTTTTTTCCTTTCAGTAATTGAAAACTATTGTTTCACTTCCTTCTGGCCTTCATTGTTTCTGGTGAAAACTACACTGTCATTTGGATTGTTTTCTTCCCATTGCTGTTATTCCTTTTTTGTTGCTTTTAAAGTTTTCTTCTTTGTCTTTAGTCCTCAGAATTTGCTTGTGAAGTGATCGACATGAATTTGTTTGAGTTTATGCTTTTTGAGATTTGCTCCATTTCCTGAATACACAAGTTCATACCTTTTGCAAAATTTTGAAAAATTTCAGGCGTTATTTTTTTTAAATACTCTGAGTCTGACTTCTTTTTCTTCTCAGGAGACGCTGCTACAATACATGTTAGAACTTTTGTCACATTTCCATGAGTCCCTGAGACTCATCTTATTTTTTTTTTCAGCCCAATTTCCCTGTTTTTTTCAGAATGAGTAATTTTATTGTTCTCTCTGTTTCAAGTTAACTGTTTATTTTCTCTGTCCTGTGCTGTTGAGTCCAACCATTGAGTTTTTATTTCAATTATTGTATTGCTTAGTTCAATAATTTTGATTTTATTTTTTTGGCTGAGGTATTCTATTTTCTCATTTGTTTCAAAGGTGTTTGTAACTAATATATAGAAATTTTATGACAACTATTTTAAAATTCATATTATATAATTCTAATATCTGTGTCATTTCAGACTTGATATCTGTTAATTATTGCTTCTCATTCAAGGTGAGAATTTTCTTGTTTCTGCTGGTAATAGGTGGGAATTTTAGCTCCCTACTAGGCCTCCACAGATACAACCCTTGTTTGGGGGAGGAGGAGAGCCTCATCACTGCTCTCTGAGAGGTTTCAACTGACTCCATTGTTTGGGATGGCTTCTTTATCACTGGACTGCACAGATTTGAATTTCAGGCAACCAGATAATCTCCTCTGACACCACAGTGAGACAGTGAGGTGTAGTTTGTGGGGGATTGTTGTTGACCTTGCAACATAGAGATGAAAGTCCTTGTTCCTATTTATGATTTCTGTAACACCACCTTGGCAGACAGAGCTGGAGAACATCAGTGCAGCCTGGTGAGGGTGTTAAGTCTAACTTCTCCACTAGGTCATTGCCATTGGAGATAGAAGGAGGGCACATTTTTTTTGTGTGTGTGGTATTTTGGTAGAGTAGAGCATTTATTTTGGAAGAGTTTATTGTCTTGTTAAACTGCTCACTTTTTTTCTGGAAAGAAAAGTTTTGGTTGGGTTTATTTCATTTCCAGGTTACTGGCTTCTCCTGTAACCAATCTGGGATATTTGAGGCCAAAAATCCATAAAGAATGTAGTTCTATGACACTCCTCAAATCCTAAAATCCCAAGCCAACCTGTCTTTCTCCCTATTCCTTTCAGAGCCTTATGGTATTTTTTAAAAAGATAATAGTCATTGTTTTTAATTTGCACTTAGTAAAAATAATAGAGAAAAACAGTTCTATCCCAACTTTCCAGAAGAAAGAATGGATATATCCTGGAAATATTTTTGACAGAAAGCTAACATTATTTTTTAAACTGATTGGATGTAGCTTTAGTGAAACAGTAGAGTAATGAGAGATTCCAGGGATTCTGCCTAATGCAACTGGAAAGATGACATATTCATTTACTCTATTGGGATAGGAAACATTGTGAAGGGAACTGATTTGGGGAATAATCAAGAGTTTGGTTTGCCTAACATGTTTAAACTTATGTTTTAGTTAAACATGAAGTTTAACTAAAATTTCATGTTTAAGTTGAAAATGCCTACTGGACCTCCAACTGCAGATATTGTACAAATCATTGCACTATCTTAATCTGGAGTGCAGGGAACAGGACAAGGTAACTGGAGCTTAGTCACTATCAAAGCCATGAGAATGGATGACATCTGAAAGAGCAAGTGCAAAAAGTAAAAGAAAAAGAATAACTTAAAGAACTAAGTTTTGCACCGCTAAAGTGTCTACAGATGGAAAGGAAGAAAAGACTCAGCAGTGAAGACAGACAAAGTTGCTTAGAAATTGGAGGAAAAGAGGAATGTAGGGTACCCAAGAAGCCAGTAAGAAAATATTTGTAGGAGAAAGGAGTGTCAGTGGTGTTAAAAACACAAGTAAAATTAGGAATGGGAAATATCCATTAAATTGAGCAATATTGAAATAACTAGTGAAGTTGAAGAGAGAAATGACAGTGGAGTAGTGGGGATGAATTACTGAATTTGGGGGATGATGGCAAAGAAACAATCATTTCAATGGGTTTGCTCTGGGAGAGGAAGCAGAGAAATGCAGTGGAAGCTGGAGGAGAATTTTTGGCCGAGAGAGTTTGGTTTGGTTTTGCTTTTGAAGGAGGGGAAATTATAGTTGCTTGGTTGGAATGATCAGAATGATCACTGGTCAGAATGATCTAGTGGAAAATGAGCATTTGATGATGCAATCAAATATAGTTGGAATCATCAAATACAGTGGGAAATTGCTGGAACAATGTCTTTGAAGATGCACACAAGGATGGAATTTAGTGTATGACTGGATGGTGACCTTAGGTAGGAGAAAAGACAGATCATTTAGGTAATGGAAAGGGAGAAAACACATAAGGTCACAAGTCCAGGAAGGTAGATATAAATGGCAGTGGGGCATTGTTTTCTCGGTTTCATTTTCTCAGTGAAGGAAGAAGCAAGGACATCACCTTGGAGTGAGAATGAGAGAGATGTTACTGGATACTTGAGGAGAAAGAAGTTGATATGACATTGTCACCTAAGGGAGCAAGGGACTGAATGGACAAGGAAATGAAGTGTGATGTAGTTCATAAAAGGTGAGAAAAGCACACTCTCATTTATATCTTACACGAGCCTCTTGCAGGCAGTCACAGAGTCTCCACTGTTAGAGGAGATTTAGAAGAAAAAAGAGAAGCAAGCCATGGAATATTATAACTAGGTGACCTTTCATAAGTACAATTCTACATTCTAAGAAAGCAAATATTGCGTCTAGAGAAGAGTAAAATGTTACCATCACATAGGTGCCTTTTGACAGACTCTGAAATAGAAGCCAGTTCTCTCCTATAAATCACTAAGGCTCAGAATATACAGTCTACAGAGTAAGATAATGTGGCACATGCTTCATAACTAGTAGAAAAGTCAAGGAGTGCCAAAATTCTGCATGTGTTCCTTATCACAGAGATGTTCCAACTTGTGTATATAAGCAATTGCTTTGATTTTATTGATGTTACTTAGAAAAGCATATATCATGGAGGTTCAAATGGAAGTTATACATTATTTTTGGAGATAAATTTTTTATAAGTTAAAATTATTTTACCAGATGTCCAGTGGGATTAAAACCACCTAGAATTTCTTCTTTAAAACACTTATTTTCCAGTACTAGTAAAAATAAATCCTCCTATACTATACAACTTATAGTGTCCAAAGTGCATTTGAATATATCACTTTATGTGACATTTGACTCAAAAACAGTGAATCATCGTCACAGTCACTCAGGGGTTAAGCTACGGATAGAACAGAACAAATATCTGCTTGACTCCATTGCTCTAACGCAGGGTAATGGGATCCATGACATGGAGTTCAGCACAGCTATCGTTCTATTATGGAAAGATCTTAGCGTTAAATCACATGGACTTCAAAGTCTTCATTTATAGAAGAAAGGCAATGATACAAACAAATTAGCAAAATAATGATATGATGTGAATATAAGTAGTCATAAACAAAATGTCTCAAACACACTTCAAACAGTTTAAGTAATCTTTCTAAAATATTCTGTAAATTACCAAGAACTAAGCATAATCAAATACAAGCCACAGTAACACCTCAAATTTCCAAGATTTAGCTCCTCTGCAAACTCATGTATTAATAATAGTGTTGAAAGTCATAAATAAGAAAAAAAATCATCATTATTGTTTAATACAGATTTCAAAATTTATGCTCTTAAGTAAGAAGGCCTTAAATTCTCACTCTGATTCTCACTTTTTGTGCTACACATTTGACATATTGGCTATGTGGATCCAGGCCCACTGTATAGGAAAGTAACGGACTTAGTGTTTTAGAGTGGAACGAAGCAGGGGGAACCAAAGAACCACTGCATGCATGTGTACATGTATAACTATGCTTATAACCTCCATGGCAATCCAGGAGTATTTAATGTGGAAGCAAATGATCCCACAAACCACAGATTATCACTGAGTGAATGCCCAGTGCAAAAACCAATATCCATACTGATGATTATACAAGTTTAATTGTACTTGGGACATTTTGTTTAAGACTGCACAGACTGCTTTCACAGATGAAGAGAGAAAAGATACAATCTAAAATAATATGAAGATAAAAGCATTGACATTGTAAAAATAAAAATATTAAGCTACAAAGAAAAGTGGATGACCTATGTGGCTCAATATTTGAACACCTAGAACATTATCCATTTTACTCTGTCATCATAATCACCCATTGTTATCATGTATCAACTCTCCTCAATGCCTAGCTACATTAACAGCAATCCATTTATCAAAGATAAATTTCAATCATTGCCTTCTTAATGCTCTGAAAATTAAAAGACTTATTTAAACTCTGAATTTTGGTTACCCACATTTCATTTTTAAGTTTATTATTAATTTTTTTAAAAAGGTGGCTGTCTTACCCTGTTTCCACATATGTAGTACAAATTAACAATATGTATGATAGCAAGCATCATGCAAAATTATGTGGATTAAATACAAAAAAATATTTTAAGTTTTATATAATATACTGAAAGAGGAACTTTTATTGGCTTGAAAAGGAGAAAAATGTATTTTTTTTAAACTAAATTTCTCTACTTGTGCTGCTAAAACAACTGAGGAACTGTTTCATGGGAAGAGGATATTACAAATACATTGTTGACAAAAATGAGAAATTTTAACCAAAAATTTTACTGCTTGTTCTATTATGTTAACATATATAGGTAAACATTTACTTCAATTATGTTAACTTTATTTTTACATTATTATCTATTTCTTTTCATTTTCTAGTGTGTCCTGATTATTGATTTCCAGAACAATATAGATTTCAGCCTATTAGTTTATATTCAATCTCATTTAAGTATTACCTACTTAATGTAAATGTTTTTCTGCAGAAACAGTATAAACTTCATAAGACTATAGTCTTTGGAATACCTCTAGGCTGCTTTACATTACCGCCATTTTGAGAACTCTTTGATTTAAAGCAATAATAATGAAACTCCTTTGCATTTAAAGAACATTTGTTCACTCGCAAAAGATTTATTTTAAGGTAAGAAGTTTTGTTTTCTAATTTTGAACAGAAAGATTATTTATGCTCTTCAAATTACTCCTCCAGGTTAATCATTTAAAGTTTTAGGCAAAGTGAATTAGAGAAAGAAACAAGTATCCAGATGAGTAATTCCTTTATTATTTTAGCAAACATTTATGATCTCAGATAAGATTGTGGGATTAAGATAAGCACACAACAACAGTTTAGAAGCTGAAAGGAAGAAGAGAGCCAACTTTATTGTTCACCTGAATTGGTCACCGAGGCAATGCAATCTCATTTAATTTTGCCACAGTGAATTATATATAGTAAGTGGTCTCTGTTTTTCACTCATGGGAACCATGATTCAGAGAAAGCAAGAAGTCACACAGGTTCACAAAGTTGGCAAATGGGGAGACTGAGATTAAAAGCCAGGCCTGTACCACTTCAGATCTGATAGCTTTTCCACAAACACACACACACACACACACACGCACGCACATGCACACACACACAACTAATCTTGAGTCTAACGTTCCCTTGAGTTAGATATACTAAAATCCTTTTCCAAGACAGCACACAATAAAACGATGAATAAAATAAACAAAAATAATGTCAAACGTGCAGCCAGAGTAATAAGGAAAGAGGAAAAATGTTTCGGTTGTCAGGAATGATGACTAAGTATAAAGATTCACAAGTAAGAAGTCTGTACAACCAGGGACCCAAAGACAACCATTCAGGGCCACCACTGAAAGGACCAGGCAGGAGAGGAGAGGCACCATTACCTGCATAGAAAACCCTCTTAGTGTGTCAGTATGAAAAACGATTCCTATCACGCAAAGGATTATAGTAAAAAACTTGCCAATCTTGAACTCAGATCTGGATGAGATAATTAAAAACCAATTCTCCTGAGATTTTGTGAATTGGTCCACAGGTAAGTTTGTGATGAGTTGTCTCTACCTGTGTGGCCTCATATCCCCAACTAAGAATTTAGTTTAAAGAATATCTGGGTTGCTAATATACCCTTCACCTGGAAGAACTAAATGTAAATTTTGCCTTCATAACACATTATACAGCCAAACTGAGGGATACTCATAGAGTGCCAAGGACCATGAGCCCACAGTGAGAAATCCCAGGGGGAAATAGAACCTAGTGAGTGCGTCAGCAGCAGAACAAAGAACAGACGACAGAGTCAGATCTATACAGACTGCAGATCTTGCAATTACAGATACAGCATATAAATAGGATTCTCTAACAAGATTAGTATTAACAGAAAGGAGATATCAAATGTATAATCATGATGTAAAATACTACGAGGCAAATATAAAATAGAATAGAACTTCCAGAAGTGAAAACCATAATAGCCAGAATCAGAAATTCAATAAATAGTTTAAATAATAGACTCAATGTAACCAAAGAGAGAGACAGTGAACTGAAGGGGAGACGGGAGGAGTTGCCTTTAGCAGTCCACAGAGGGCAGACAAGTTCAAAATATGAAAAAAAACATAAGAAAATGGAGAATCCAGGGAGCTGATTTAGCATCCATCCAAATGTTACTGAAGGAAAGAATACAGATAATAGAGAGGAGGCTCTTCAAAGATAATGGCTAAAATTTCTTCAGAATTGAAGAAATACATAAATTTTCATATTCCAGTCTTATGACTCCCAAGCAAAGAAAATAAATCTTCAGACAGATACATCAGAGTGACACAGCAGATTACCATGGGGCATGGATGGGCATGGATTCTGAAATCTTCAACACTCAGAAAGAAGAGACAGCTTTCCTACAAAGACAAAATAGATAGATAGCAGACTTTCTACAACTCCAAAACTCAATGTGAGAGCTAAGGGATCAAAATATAACAAAATACATCAAACTGTCACACTTTTTGTAGAAGAAGAAGAAAAAAAATAGTGTTAATCTATCGATACTTATCAAGCATCTGTCTATACCTGTTATCTATGCATCTATGTATCTAACATCCATCGCTATCTATTATTTAGCTGCTGATGGGCACATGATTGATCATAGCCCTCTTGAACTTTAAAACTCAAATTTAATGTTATAAAAATTCATTTGTGTAAATATGACATATATTTTTGTAAGTATGACAAATCTGTAAAATCACAAAGGTGAGCAATGTAACTGATAAGCTAGTGGAACCAGGCATCATTGCTTTAATTAACTGATTTTAGCTCCCATCTTGATATCAGTCTATGGCAAAATTGCATTGGTTCTAAACAGTCTAAGTTTTTTTGGACTCTATTCAGCTTCATTTTATACCACTCTAAAACCTGATTTTCCTACTTAAGTTGCTCCCTTCGTTGATGGCACCACAACCCACCAATACACCTTGTACCCACCCCACTTTACATCCTTCCCAACTGTATCCTGAGGGTAACATGTCCCATGACTAAGCAATCCTTGATTATAGCACGCTTTTTAACGGTTTGGTAATTGGTAATTTTGCATACACTTTTTGTCTGCTTTGAATGTTACCTACATATGTCTTGTAAAATTACATATATCCTGTAAAATTCTACCTGCTATTTAAGAGGTGGGACCTTAACCACATCCTCTGGAAAGCTGTTCCTGACCTAGACCTCTGTACTCCGTGTATCACCATGTCTATACACACACAAATTGTATCATGTGTCTTGTTAATAAACATACTATTTGTTGAACTCCTACTATGTGCCAGAGAATATGTTCTCTTTTACTTGCATTCACTTATTTCATCTTCACAATTATTCAATGAGATCGATAGTATTATATCCATTTAGAAGTGAAAAACAGAATAATACGAATCAGAAATTCAGTAGTTTAAATAATGGACTCAATCTGTCAAAGAAAGAGTTATGAACTGAAAGGAGGACGGAAGGAGTCACCTTTAGTGCCCCATAGAAAGACAAAATAGGTACAAAAATAAGAAAACCTAAATATTGAAGAGTTGTCAGTAAATTTGCTTTATATGTATAAAGAAAATCTCATTAAAATTATTTTAAAGGTAAAATAAAATGCACAATGACAAGTGGCCTTAACAATGCTAGGTTTAACAAAAAATGTTAAGATAAATATCCTCAATATGCATCTTATACTTAGCAATGTATTTCACACACAAAAAAATAACTCTGTCAATAAGGTATCCTTCTGTGGGTGCCATTGTTCTTGTGGTAAACGTTATCATTCATTTGCTTCTACATTTGGAGGAGGTTTCAAATAACACCACCAACACCTCCAACTGCATCTGCTCTGTCTATCCTAATCAAAGGAGACACAGGCAGTAGTCCCTGGGGACTGCTGCCCAGACTGTGGAACCCGCGATGGTGTTGCCGCGGGCTGACGACAACTGTGACCACCTCGGGCTAATCCCACTGCGGCCACCACCAGGGGGTCCAGTGACAATGTTTTCACTGCAACCACAATATTTTCTTCCAGGGCTGCCATATCTGTAACAGCATAAGCCCTGGGAAATTAGGAACATAAATGTCCCTGGTGGTGATTATTGACTGGCAAAAATGAAACATTACATGAGAAACAGAAGGAGTTTCCAGCACTGTCTTTTCAATTTAACAGTCTCTAATAATAAAAGAAACGGACACTCTCGGTTTCAAGAGCAGGCCTTTGTATATCTTTCTGTTATAAGATCACAGTTCTATAAACAATACTTGCCCATCTGTAAGTATTTTTCTACTCCTGAAAAATGTTTCTCTTCTTCCTTTTTCTTTTTTTTTTTTTGAAACGGAGTCTCGCTCTGTAGCCCAGGCCAGAGTGCAGTGGTATGATCTCGACTCACTGCAAGTTCCGCCTCCTGGGTTTATGCCATTCTCCTGCCTCAGACTCGGAGTAGCTAATTTTTTTTATTTTTAGTAGAGATGGGTTTTCACCGTGTTAGTCAGGATAGTCTCGATCTCCTGACCTTGTGATCTGCCCACTCGGCCTCACAAAGTGCTGGGATTACAGGTGTGAGCCACAGTGCCCGGCCTTCCTTTTCTTAATTTTATTTGCACACATTTGCAATGTCAGTCTACCCAAAAAGACCAAATAAGGAGAAGCACAAACAGAAAATACTTTGTATTGCAAAATTTATAGACATACAATCAAATGTAAAAACAAGATTAAACTGATAGCTTCCTTTATCAATGTTAGTAACCAATGACCACTTTTACCCCTAAAATGTTTTGAAAAAACAGTTGTATTTACTTAGAATAGGTCAAATTTTATAGAATACAACCTAAGTGTCTGTCAACAGATGAATGGATAAAGCATTTATATATACAGTTGACTATAATGCAGCCAGAGGAAAGAAGGAAACCCTTCCATTCATGATAACATGAATGAACACAGAGGACATTATGCTTAATGAAATAAGTCAGGCACAGAAAGACAAATGCTGTATGACCTCGCACATGCATAATCTAAAAATGTCCAACCCATAGAAACAGAAAGTAGAATGGTGGGCTTCCAGGTGCTGGGGAGTGGAAGAAAGAGAAAGTGCTGATAAAAAGGTACAAACTTTCAGTTATAAAATGAACAATATCTCAGAGTCTAATGTACAGCAGGGGAGGTGACAGACGTGTTAAGTTACTGTAACAATCATTACACAATGTGCATATATATCTATGAAGTCATCATATTGTACACCTTGAATATATATATTCTTTGTCAATTCAATATTTTTTTAAAAAAGAATGCAATCTCATTAAAATCAGCAAACAAATGATAACATTGGCATGCAAGAGTTATTTTTAAAAGTTTAAAAAATATAGACAATGTGTATTTTGTGCATGTGTGTGTACACAGACTCTGATCTCCATGTTGACAGATTTCAGTGAGTAGCTCTGTGATGTGGGAAAAAGAAAGAATAACCTTCCTATCTAGGCCTGCACACACCATCCCTCCCAGATGACCTATTAAGAATCTATCCATAATAAGTGCACTAGTCTAGATACATTCTCTCTCTGGATCACATTTTCACAGATAATGAACCTCAAAGAGCCACATCCTACATCATGTCACACCCATGTGGAAGCCAGTACAAATTTCAAGGTTAATAGTAGATACTAGTTCTCTTAACGTTATCTTCAGGAAATTGTGGTTTCACTTGTGGGATTGCTAATTGCATGTTTTATTCCACAAGGAAACTGGAAGAAGTTGTTTTGTTGATTTTAAAGTCTAATGGTACCCATTACACTGAGGTACTGATTGTCCTGATGCTATTTATCCGATAGTTCTGCCATGTTTGGAATTTAAACTCCATGATTCTTCATGGTTTTCCTATCTTTTACTAGCAACACCTTTGAAACTGGTGTCTCTATGGGAAAATAGATAGCCATCTTGTATTGATTTTACTCTCATTTGCCTTTTAAAAATATTTCATCAATATTTAAAACTGGCACAGGCTAAATTTAATTTTCCTTCAGGGTACATTGAAGGGTATAGTATCATGAGAACAGCCACAGATATCTCTGACTTAGAGTGGCAAACCGTTCAGAAGGATGACAGGAACTGAATGTCAGATTTCAGTTCCCCCGGAGCACCAGGGGAAGATGATCACTTTCTTGTATGTTAACTGAAGCTTTAACACATCTATCTGACAACTGCCATGCATCATTCTGATCAACAGTCAATCTACTATCTGCATCTAAAGATCTTGAATAATTGCTGCCTACGTTTTGATACTATTTTTAAATTATCACAGATGAAACAGGTTTTATCTGATATGAACTCAATGCTAAAACTTCAACTGTATAATCTCTGAATAAATTACAGAATGTTCTTCAAAAGTAGCTAATAAAAGGCACTGGGGGAAAGCAGTATTTTTCTGACAGAAGTTACAGTAAATGCATGGATATTTCAGTTTTAACTCTCTAGCTGTCTCTTGTAGGTGAAAATGTTGATACACGTTTCTAAATGATCAACATTTTATAGGACTTTCGGCATAACTAGAATTAGAGTCAGATGTGCTAAATATGTCAGAGTGTTTTTTTCTCTGCGCCACCTCCTCAAGCCTCTCAGGAGCTACCTGACTTCTATTATAAACTCCCAGACGCACTAATCAGGGAGTGATGATCAGGTTTAAGCCCCACTTGATGGGGGTTATTGTTAAGTCACCTTCCTTAGAAACTCACCCTGATAAAGCCCTAGAGCTCAGCTACAGGTTCATCAGCCTGTGGTTTTCTGGTGCTGACTCTGGGATTATTATCTGTTCCCATAGTTTCCTCTCCTAATTCTAGAGGTTTGTGAAGCAAAGCCTTTTCCCAGGGGTCCCTTCACTATCCAAATCCTATATCCTGCCCTCTCACAGAGGCGGCCCTTACATACTTACCATGAATTCTCAATTCTGGTTTCTGTAACTGAGCTATGCTCCACAGTATGTCCAGGAATTCAGAGCAAGGAGCTAAGAGGGTCACTTGGCATGATGCCTGGGTTTTGGCCCATCTGCCAATCCTTGATTTTCAGATACCAACATTTTGCCCGACTACAGCTTCTCCGAATGCTCAGTTCTATGCCCCCTCCCTCAGAGTGAGCCTTTTGCCTGGGCTCACATCCCACTGTTTATCCTCCATGGACAGTAGGTTAATGTTGGGGCTGATGAAACCCTCTCCTGCCTCTAGTGCAGATATAGAGAAATTGTCGAGCTTACCACTAACTCCCTATCCCAGACCTTCTCCCACTGCCACCCTTGAGTCCCAGTCCATAAGGGCTTTTGGAACCACTTTTGCACAATTTTAACAATGACAGAAATCTAGCATAACTGACTCCCTAGTGCTTCTAACTGCACAAGCCTTTGCTTATTTCTCTGCCTAAACCAAAATAACTATGGGAGAGATTTACTTTATAATTTAATGGAAAAATTTAGTTTATAGTTTAAAGCAAGGATGATGATAGTCCCTTCCCAAAGTTAACCTTTTCCCTATTTGGGGACTGAAACTGTCTTTGTAAAACTAATGAAAGGCCACAAAATTATAATTATGCTAGGGACCTGAATTCTGCTAAGATATAGGCATAAACAGCACCTAGGCATTGTTTCCTAGCTTGTTTTTTATAATTGTTTACTGCTCAGGATTCACATAGCCAGGTGTCCGAAGATTTGTAACTTCCCCAGTTGCCCCTCTAGGTAACATTGCTATTGTGAAACCTCAGCCTAGTCTTTGAGATATTTTTCAGACTTTGCATTCTAGTATACCAGCTAATGCCACCCAGACAAGTGACTCCACCCAGGAGCTAACTAAATGCCTGAAGACAGTTTTGGCAGCACTGCGATTTAGGCCCTGATCCATCCAGTCAGTAGGACCCATTGCCTAGCTGCCTGCCCACCAAACTATCCTTAAAACCCTAGTCTTCAAATCCCCAGGCAGAGAGATTTGAGAAATATCTCCTGTCCTCTTTGCTTCACTGCTTTGTAAGTATTAAAGTCTTCCTCTAATGCAGTACTGGCTGTCTCATTGTATTGGCTTTTCTTCTGTGCAGTGGGCAAGAAGAGCTTGACTAAACCGTAACATTTTCTTTCAGCCTGAGCAAGGCAGGTCAAAAGTGTCAGGCAAAAACAATCCTAGAAGCAGCTTTCAGCTAATGTGATAGACCTGAAAATATAAACAACTTCCTCCCTATTGTGGAGTTGGAGAAAAACGTATAACATTCTATAATTCTCAGGATTTTTCAGCAAAGTGGAGCTTCATTTTTCCCCCTCATGAGTAAACTGCCTGATAGCAATCTTCTTCTCAGCCCCTTGCCCCTGACTGTCCTATTTTCCACCCAGACCTTCAGAGCATTGCTTCCAGATAACGAAATAGCTCCTTGCCTAGGGTTCCTCAGACTGACATTTGCCTTTCCTTAGAATATTCTCCTAACCTTTCCACTCACTTACACAGACTGAGAGTTAACACTCTATTTGTTGTAATACTCAGATAAGACTTTCTGCTCTCCAAAATTGGATGATTATCTCTGGCCTAATCTCTTACTGTCTCAAATGCATCTCGTAATTAGCTGGTAAGTGGGGTGATCCCTGTCCAGAGAGCACATGGACTATGTATTGTGGTAATACAATACAAACAGTGCACTGTGAAGGGTCAAGTTTAAAGAGGGTATCTTTTAATACAAAGGTGTCTGCGGGCCTTTACCAGTGGGAGGCTTTAAAAAACAGAAAAAAGGAGTTTTCTCAGAGAAAATCTGGCTCTCTGAAAGTACGGTGCACTACTTTCTCTGTTGTAGATTGGCTTTCCTCAGATGCAGACCTAGAAGTTAGAATTCCTTCCTGGGACAGAGGTCCCAGGAAGTACTTTCAAGTAAGAAAAACAATTTATAGAGCAGAAGAAAAAAAAATTTAAAAGCACACTTGATCATCTCAATTGATTCAGAAAAAAGCATTTGACAAATTTCAAGACCTTTTGATATAAAATTCAACACTGCCTCAATACTCAGCCAAGTAGGAATAGAAGAAAACTACCTCATCATAACAAAGGCAGTATATGAAAAACCCGTACTCAAAAATACTCAAAAATGAAGCTTTTCCTTTAAGGTCTGGAATAAGAAAAAAAAGTCTGCTTTTACCACTTCTATTCAGCATAGTATTGGAAATCTTAACCAGAGTAATAAGGCAGGAAAAAGATATAATAGTCATCCAAATTTGAAAGGAATAAGTAAAATTATCTCTGATCACAGATGACATAATCTTATATGTAGAAAACCATAAACATTCCACAATAAACTATTAGAACTAATAAATTCAGCAAAGTGGCAGAATACAAAATCAAAATTTAAAAATCCATTACATTTCTATGCACTAACAATAAAAAATCCAAAAATAAATTAAGAAAATAATTTTTAACAATACTATCAAAAATTATCAAATACTAAGGGTTTAACTCAAGCAAGGAGTTGAAAGACTTGTACACTGAAAACAACAAAGCATTGCTAAAAGAATGTAAAGTATACATAAATAAATGGAAAGATGCTATGTTCATCTATCAGAAAGCTTACTATTATTAAGATGTCCATACTACTAAAAGTGATCTACAGATTCAACATGATCCTTATAAAAACTGCAATGGTATTTTTTCAAGAAATAGAAAAATTCATTCTAAAATGTATTTGAGATCTTAAGGAACCCAAATTAGCTGATTTCAAAATTTACTATAAAGCTACAGTACAAACGAACAAATAAACAAAAGGCACAACTGTGTGTTATGGGCGTAAAGACAAATATATAGACTAATAAACTAGAATAGAGAGGCCATAAAAACCCCCTTATGTATATGGCAATTTATTTTGGACTGGATATCCAAATGCTAAAGAATGAAGTTCGAACTTTAACTAATGCCATGTACAGAACAGAAATTAACTTAAAATATAACCAAACCTACAAGTAAGAGCAAAAATTGTAAACTCTTAGAAGAAAATATAGGGGGAAAAGATTCATGACACTGAATTTGGCAATTATTTCCTGGAGATGGTACAAAAGGTACAACCAATAGAAGAAAAAATTGACACAGACTTTATTAAAATTAAAAACTTTTGTGCATCAAAATACTATTAATAGAGTAAAAAGGCAACCTACAATTTGGGAGAAAATATTGCTAATCACATACCTGATAAAGGACTAGTATCTAAAATACATTAAGAACTCCTGCAACTTAGCTCCAAAAACCAAACAATCCAATTCAAAAACAGACAAAGGATATGAATAGACATTTATCCAAAGAAGACACACAAGTAGACAATAAGCACATAAAATAATGCTCTACATTATTAATTGATAGGAGAATGCAAATGGAAACCACAGTGAGATTCAGCCTCACACTTATTTGGATAGCTATTATCAAAAACACTGAAAACAACAGGGTTGACATGGATGTGGAGAAATAGGAACTCTTGTATTTTGCTTGTTGAAATGGAAAATGGTACAACTACTGTGGAGAAGAGTATGACAGTTTCTTAAGAAGTTGAACAAAGAATTACTGTTTATCCAGCCATTTCACTTCTGGGTATATACACCAAATAATTGAAAGTGGTGATTCAAGCATATTTGTACGCCCATGTTCTTAGAGGCATTTTTCCAAAAAGCCAAGGTGGAAACAAACTCAATGTTCACTGCCGAGTGAACATTGATAAACAAAAGGTTGTATAAATACACAATGGAATGTTATTCAGCCTTTGAAAGGAATGAAATTCTGATATATCCTTCAACATGGATGAACCTTGAAGACATTATGATAATTGAAATAAGCCATCCACAAAGGGTCAGATATTGTATGATTCCACTTACAAGATTTACCCAGAATAGTCAAATGTAGAGGCAGAAAGTAGGACAGTGGTTAACAAGGGGTTAAGAGGAGGAGTACGGTTCAGTGCATACAGAGTTTCAGTATGGCATGATGAAAATTCCAGCAATGAATAGTGGTGGTAGTTACACAACAAAGTGAATGCACGAAATGCTACTGAACTTTATACTTAAAAATAGTTAAGATGGTGCATTTTATATTATGTATATTTTACCACAGTTAAAAAAAAAAAAAGAAAAACAAAACTTAACTGACCATATAAGAGTGGGTCTATTTTGGGCTCTTTATAATGTTCCATTGACTGATATACTTGAATTTATTACAACATTACATTGTATTTATTATTAGAATCTTATAGCAAGCTCTGAAATCAGTTAGAATAAACCCTCCAACTTTGCTCTTTTTATTCAAGATTGTTCTGGTTATTGTAAGTCCTTTATATTTCCATGTGAATTTTGGAATCAACTTGTACATATCTGCAAAAATATTTTGGGGTTTTGACTGGTTTAGGGTATCTGGAAAGATGTGACAGCTTATCAACACTTAGCTTTCGAGTTACGATCATGTCATATTTCTCCATTATTTGTTTATTTTTTAAAATTTCCTTCAACATAGTTTTTATAGTTTTCAGAACAGAGATCATATACATCTTTTGTTAAATTTGTTCCTAAGTGTATTGTTTTTCTGACGTATTGTGGATTGCATTTTTATTTCATTTCTAGTTGCTTGTAGGTAGTTTTAGAAACACAATTAACTTGGGCTATTGTCCTTATTCCCAGCATCCTTGCTAAATTTTTGTGTTATTCTATCTTTTGTAGAATTCTTAAGGTTTTCTATGCATACCATCATGAAATCTACAAGAAAAGCCATTTTGCCTCTTCCTCTATAATTTTTGTTCTTTATATATAATTTGTGACTTGCTGTAGGAGCATGGTGAACAACTTTGATTAGTGAGCAAGGTATTATCCTTGACTTGCTTTCAATCTCAGAGAGAATGTTCAATGTTAACTAACATATTAGAGAGAGGCTTTAATTAGATGACAGTTGTCAGATTAAGAAAAATCTTGTCTACTCATATCTTGCTTAAAGTGTTTTGTAAAAATGGGTGTTGAATTTTCAAATGCTTTTTTGAATTTGTTGACAATGTCATAAGATGTTTCTCCTTAATTCTGCCTTCATTCTTCCTAGCACTCTGAGCTTTATTTATATGTACAATTATCTTTTAAGGGGAAGGTAGGTCTATGTGTATCAGTTATTATTGACTGTGAAACTTAAAATCAATAATATTATTTCAGTATTGAAGTAGTAAATTTTACTGATTTTATTTTTTGATCTGGGGACCAGTGTGGTATATTTATTCTAGAGAGTTGTATGACTCATGCCACTTCTCTGTTATTAACCAAAGGGAAGAAAGGACAACCTCATGGGAACAGTTTAATCAGCCTTGACATCCAGGCCCATGATTCAGAATGATTTAAATGGTCTGTGACAAAAGAATAGTTAACAGTCTGTAAAATGTCTATTATCTTTAGTTGGCAAAGGCCTATTGATTTAGGGCCTTGAGTTACTCCCATAGGGTATTAGTAAGAAGTGATGTGAGAACTCAAGTTCAGCATTATTTGCCACCTACTAAACACTCCAAGGTAAGTCTATTAATAAGGTACAAATTAAATCTTCATGCTAAATAGCTGCAGATGTTTGGGAAAAGCAGGGAGCAGACTACATGCTACTGTCTATAATTTTCTTCTGAGATCACATATGGCAACATTGTTAAAAAAGATGTCTTTAATGGTATTATTATACAATGAATGATAAACTCCATAACTTGTTTTATGACAATGTCTTTTAGTGGAATAAAATCTAATCTCATCTAAGGATGTCTTCCACAGCTATGCTGCCTCGACATGAGTAAGTACAGCAATCAGTTTTGCACTGTAATGTATGGCTCTTTCTGAAGCTAGATTAGGAGCAGTGTAATGTGTCAATGGGTTGGAGCATTGAAGAACAGAATTTGCTACAACACTTGCGCATAATTCTATTAGGGAGGTCCACAGAATCATTCAGACACTATCCCAGGGGAATATCACTCACGCTGAGTTCAGTGACCGCTGCCTAATGTCTCCTGCTTCAGTGATGCTGAAGGATGGGCCCCACCCTGACACCACTCTCAATAGTCCAAGTTCATGAAACGTAAGACCAGAGCAGAGGACACCACCATGTGCAGTTCTCAATTAATTCTCTATGTGAAAAGGTAGAATGATCAGAAAATCCAGTGTCACTCTCATCATATGATGACAGCTAGGAGTCATAGACAACAGGCTGGAGATGGGCCCAAAAGGCATGTTCATGGACCCTAGGCAAGGTTCTCATACAGGGCCACTGCTTACTTAATGATGTAAGCAAAAATTACACGCAGAACCATTGACTAGACACTGAAAGAAAAACATATTTAAAATGGTCTTTGAATAAACATTTTTATTAACAAAAAACAAACACAAAAAAATTCAACAGAAGAAAAAGTTACTTACACCAGAATAGAAAGGCTCACCAGACACACATATCACATCCTGTTCCTGGATCATCAAAATATCTTTGGCTAGGTGCAGCCGGACTTTGAAAGGCTCCTGGTTACCATCCTGCAGCAAACAAATTCCTGTCTTTGTCTTCAGATTAAAAAAAAAAAAAAAAAAAAAAAAAAAAGAGGAAAAATTATACTTAGTTTATAGGTTGTAATTTTGTGGCCAATTTACAGCAAAATATGGTGAATAACATTTAAGAGGTGGTGAAAACACACTCTGATGAGCCTGAAATTGAATACTTAGCATGGGTGCAAGGGAAAAGGAGAATGATTTCAAGTAAAGCGAACTCTCGGATAAGGAAAACGATGTCACAAAATTCACACAAAGAAGTGGGGAGTAAGAATTATGGTACATGTACTATATTTTTAAAATAATGAGAGGTTTTGTAATACTTATAATCTAAAAATAAAAAGGTAATAGCTTTATTGAGATATAATTCAAGTTCCATACAATTCAACCTTTTAAAATGTACAATTCATATTTTTTTAAATATAATCAATGGTGTGCAACCATCACTGTAATCAATTTTAGAACATTTCCATCACTTCAGAAAGAAGGATCACATTCCTATTTCTCCATTTCCTCTCCCACTGCCCCAGCCTACTGTAAACTCCAGTATTTCAGCATTCCTAGTCACCAACAAACACATGCATGCATACACACATGCACAGACATGCATGAAAACACACACAGACACGCACACGCACACGCACACAGAGTTTATACCTAGAAGGAAATAAGGGTAACAAGGTGAAGCAAACTACCCAAATTAACATAGTTAATTAAAAACAGAGCCTAGTTTAAGACCCAAGATTTTTGATGCCTAATCCAATATGTTGGCTTTATATACTTTGGGGAATTGTGAAAACGGACTGCAAAGATTTCTGAACTTGTGCTATTACCTAAGTAATCACCAAATAAGTCCATGAGTCTTGTCACTTATCCAGAATACACATATTAATCTGGATTAATATAAATATTGTCCCTAGCAAATGCACTTAACATTCCCATTTGTCACAGACACAAAAGGTAATTCCTTTGAGACAGAATATAATATTTAGCTCTTATTCTGCACCAAAAAGTCCATAGGAATAATGACCACTTTGGAAATGACATTTTCTTTTAGTAATTATTGAGTCATTCTTAACATAGTGGAATATATATATGGGGATATATATTTATCCTCAGAGTTAATTGGTTAATTAATTTCAAATTTAAAAAATTAGCAAATAGTAATTGCATGTATTAATGCCAAACAATGTGAGGTTTTGATGCATGTATATATTGTGTAATTATTAAATCATGTTAATTAGCATATAAATCACTTTAACCACTAATAATGTATGTGTTGTGAGAACATTCAAAACCCTCTCTTCCAGCTATTTGTGATATACAATATTGTTAGCTGTGATCATCCTACTAGGCAATAGAGTAACAGAGTTCATTCCTCCCATCTAACTGTAATATTGTACCTGTAGGCTAACATCTCCCCACCTCTGACCCTTCCATGAGCCCCAGTGTGTGGTAACCACTCTTCTACTCTGAACTCCAACATCACTTACTATCAGGAAAATGCAATTCAAAACCACAATGTAACACCACCTCACCCAAGTTAGAATGGTGACTAACAAAAAGACAAAAACTGGCAAATGCTGGTGAAGATGTGGAGAAAAGCAATCTCTTATACACTGTTAGTAGAAATGTAAATTAGCATAGCCCTTACAGAAAACAGTATGAAGATTCCTTTAAAAATTAAAAACTGATCCAGCAATTCCATTACTGGGTATATATCCAAAGGAAATGAAAAGAGTCTGTCAAAGGGACATCTGCACTCCCATGTTTATTGTAGCACTATTCTCAACAGCTAAGATATGAAATCAATCTAAATGCCCATCAACACATGAATGGATAAAGAAAATATGGTACTTATACACAGTGGAGAACTATTCAGCCATAAAAAAGGAATAAAATTCTGTCACTTGGAACAACATAGATAAGGCTGGAGGACATTTTGCAAAGTAAAAACTGCCAGGCACAGAAAGACAAATATCATATTACATCACTTATATGTGAAATCTATCTTTAAATTTAAGGAGCACGCTATCCCAGGCAAATAATACCAGACTTTCTCTTGGAATATACATTTCCATGGCTATTGCTGGGAGTCTGCTACTTTATCCTCTGTAATATTGATGGGAATATATTTATATACTGCAGCCTCCAAAGGTATCTCTTTCTCTAAACTGCTTTTGTTCTTGTGTGCTAATGCATACTCTTTTGCCATCTATCATATACACTCTTATATTAGTTTAGAATTATTTTGTAAAAGTTATGATGTATTTTTAGGAAAAACAGAAGCTTTTTCATGAGCAAGGAAAGCATTTTTTCTTCATCCATGGCACTAGCACACACATGCTCATGAAACCAGGCTGACTAATCTAGAGAAAATTTTAAGTGAATATATCTAGAGGACAAAAATCTTTTAACACAAGCATATTGTACTTTCCCTAATATAGGACATAATTTTCCTATGTTTTTACACAAAGTCACTCACGTTTACAATGGGATATTGGAGAGGGGCCGACATGGAGCCTTTCTGAGGGGCGAAGCCACTCTGAGGAGTGGCAATATGAAATAATACATCAAAGCCAAGTGATCATAAATGAACACATTTGCTGATTTCTTAGTACAGTACATTCCAGGACATTTCTCCCCCAGAAGTGTAACGGAATAGCTGGTAATCACAAATAATGCTCTGTTTGAACTTCAGGATGAGAAAAGGGTTTGCCCTGAAAGCCCAGAAATATACTTTTGGTACACATCAAAGAGATGCCAAAGATCATCCAGGGAAAGTTTGAGGAGCTAAAACAAAACTATGAGGATACTCTCATTTAATTTTTATGTGGCCAAAGCTATCATTCACGTAAATACTATGTAAAATGTTCACAAATTATTAGATAGTTGTCTGGAGAACAGAATACAGTCTTTGAGCTCGCTTTTGGATTCTGAAAGGACAAGAGTTGCAGAAAATAAAGAATGAGGAGGATTTTTTTTTTTTTTTTTTTAGAATAAATCACAGAAGCACACACACACACACACACTCACAAACACACATTCCAATAAATAGCTACTGGAGAAAACAGCACACAAAGTGCTAAAACAGATCGGTTAAAATACGTTTCCAGAAGTTAGAGATGTTACACATGTTACCATGAAAATTCAGCTGGTGCACATGGAAACACATCTAAAATCCCACACATGTATTAATTTTGCAAATACTGTGCAGCATTAACAGAGAATCAGACATGAATTAGACAATAGTCCCTGACCTCATAGTATTCGTACTTATTTTACCTTATGTTATTTTACTTTTTTCTTGAGGCGGAGTTTCGCTCTTGTTGCCCCAGGCTGGAGTGCAGTGGAGCGATCTTGGCTCACTACCATCTCCGCCTCCTGGGTTCAAGCGATTATCCTGCCTCACCTCCTAAGGAGCGGGGATTACAGGCGCCTGTCATCACACCCAGCTAAGTTTTTTATATTTTTAGTAGAGACGGGGTTTCACCACCCTTTTGGCCACGCTGGTCTCAAAATCTTGACCTAAGGTGATCCGCCTCGGCCTCCCAAAGTGCTGGGATGACAGGTGTGAGCCACCGCGCCCGATCTCGTACTTATTTTGAAAGTACATATATAAAAAACCACAATATGACATCTGATAAGGGAGCAACATGGGGACAGGAATTTAATATTCTTGAGGGATGGGGGTTTATGGAGGATAGGAAATATGTGTGGTTTGTCTTGAAAAAAAAATAAACTGAGGAAACCATAATTAAAGGAACAAATGTCATTTTAATCAAGAGGAAACACATGAGTAAAGATATGGAAGCGTGAAAATGCACGCCACGTGATGATGCAGGAAAATGAGGGTGCGCTTGCCGCTGAGCCTGTGTAGTCCAGCAGGGGCCGCTGCGGGAGAGATGTCTGGAGAGGACCAGGCGGGCCAATGCCCTGTATGATGGGCGGATGGTGGACGGTAAGGGAGACGCCATATATAAATGTGAGCAAGAAGATAATACGTTCACTGTTATGTGTTCTAAATGTATTTCTTGTAGCAGAGTAGAAGACGGAGAAGAAATGGGAAAGTTAAAACACACTTACTATTGACAGAAACAGGCACTGAGCAGGGAAGTTGGGGACTGATAAACAGGTGCATTAGAGTCAGAGCTTCTCTGGGAGATGCAGGAAGATGGATAAACTCCATTTCAGGGCACTGTCTTGATTAGAATCAGCGTTGCTGGACTAAGATCCTCACTCATGAAATATGGTCATATATTTCATTATTTGTTGTTTAATAATAATTATTCATATAGTGCTCACTGTGTGACAAAAAGTATTAATTTTTTTTTCTCCCTTAACAAAAATTAATGCAGCCATCTGCCTTTACAGATTAGACAAGTGCAGAGGGACCCAGAGGAAGAATTCAACCCAGGCAGCTGGACTCTTCACCGCACGGCCTGCTTTACCTCATACACAGATTATTTAAGAATGCCATCCCCAGTTGTCCTGCACACAGTGACATGGCTACTGGCATCTTTCACTGGAGAGAATTATGGTTATCAATAATCTCCTATTGGGGTGTGGATAATTTTGAAAAGAACACTTGAAGCAGCTATTCTTCGTATATGGAAGCAATGACCACTAGAGAGAGAAAATGAGTAAGAGACTACTCTGGAACTTACAGATGGTCTTCCCCAAAGTCAGACTACTAGGAGGCTGTCTGATAGAGGAAGAAGTTTGGTCTCCACTCCTTCCTGAAGTGTTTTAAGAGCTAAAAATGGGAGACCGAATCATGGGAGCAGTTGCTGGTTGGTGCTGCAAACCTAAAACAGCCCCACCTGCAAAGTCTTTACAGATCTGTGGACTCAAATTATTTAGATATCAAAAATCACCTACATAATTATTGGTCTCAAATTTTAATATAAACTGAAGACACACACTTATCTTCTTTCTTTCTATTAATGTGACATCATTTGTCTCCAAATTTTGTTGACTTTTCATACCATTGTACATAAATAAAGGAATGTATGTGATATAGATACTGTATGAACATATTTTGTACTTTATAAAATATACACCAAACTTATAATTTTAAAGGGATGATTAATTTAAAAATGATACCATTGAGGACATAGGCGTGGGCAATGACTTCATGTCTAAAACACGAAAAGCAATGGCAACAAAAGCCAAAATTGACAAATGGGATCTAATTAAACTAAAGAGCTTCTGCACAGCAAAAGAAACTACCATCACAGCGAACAGGCAACCTACAGAATGGGAGAAAAATTTTGCAAATCAAGAAAATGTTTATGAATTTGCGTGGGTTTACTCTTTAAACAAATCTCACATTTAACTTCTCTCACATTTAAACTTATTAAGAATTTGTACTTTCTTAAATGTAGGACCTACGTTGGATCTTTATAAAAGTAGAATGTCATCCATTTTCTACTTAAAAGTTAAGACCCTTTTAATTTATGTTCTAGTCTTTCAAAAAGTACAACATGTATTTTAATGAAACGTTAAAATTTAAGGTCTTTTAATTTTGAAATATATTCACAATGTCAGATGTAAAAAATGACAAACTACAAAAAGTAGACAAAGACCGTAATATGAACTGCAAATTTTCTTGCAAGCATCCACAGTATTTCCATGTTTCAAGTGCCAAATACTATTTAATTCGTTTTGTCTTACACTGTACTGCATTGTAGCAGTAGTGCACTAAATGTTCTTTTAGGTGAAGTGCTTCAAACTGCCTCATCATTTACATTGCCATTCCTGGATTACTTTTAATCATGGCCTTTTCCTTAACTAAATTGTAGCCATTGTTCAAGTCCTAGCGCCAGAATGAATTCTCTTTGAAGCCTTCTGAAATCATTCTATTCAAAAATGAGGAATCATGAGTAATTTAATTTCCTCTTTCCTCACTTTCCTGAACACATGGATTCCGTTAAGTAAATATTTGCCCCAAAATTGATCATGATTGTCTTTTGGCATCACATATAGTGACTTCAGCAATATTTAGCTATATCTCATATAAGTGATTTAATTTCCTCTTGTATATTGTTATCTCAGTAACAGATTGTCACTCTTTTCAGTTCTAAGGATTACTAATTTACAAGAACTAGCATAGTGATCACAGCATTACCATTGTAAATAAATCTTCTGAATCTTAACAGAATTCGAGAAATATCTCAAATCAGTACATCAAAACAATTTTGTTTACAAAAAGGTCTTGTAAATCTTTCCAGCCTCTGAAATCCAAAATAAACCATTTGTTAAAATAGTATTTGGCCACTGTCCAGTCTCTATCATATGAATGTCATGTGTCCCGTAAGTATCTCATTCACACAAATATCCACTGGGTTTCAATGAGTGCCTTACTAATCAAGACATAAGGGTTGCATATTAATGGAAATAGAAGACTTGCTACATTTAAAATTAAGTATGCAATTAAAACCAGAAATGGCCTGGGTGCGAGGGCTCACCCCTGTAATCCCAACACTTTGAGAGGCCGAGGCAGGTGGATCACGAGGTCAGGAGATCGAGACCATCCTGGCTAACAGTGAAACCCCGTCTCTACTAAGAATACAAAATATTAGCCGGGCGTGGTGGTGGGTGCCTGTAGTCCCAGCTGCTCGGGAGACTGAGGCAGGAGAATGGCAAGAACCCAGGAGGCGGAGCTTGCAGTAAGCCGAGATCATGCCACTGCACTCCAGCCTGGGTGACAGAGCGAGATTCCGTCCCCCCCAAAAAAAAAACTTGAAACAATACAATTAAAATATAACATACAAAGCTTCTAGAACATTAATTCAATTTTTAAAAATACATGAACCAATAAGTGCTAAGTTAAAAAGATGAATAATTTGCATACTCTGACCTTATAGTATTCTGTGTAGCACATGAGAAAGGTTTGTAAACTGCATTATAATTGATGAGTATTAGCATAGAGATATGTTTAAAATGTTATGCTTAAAGCATTAAAAGTAGAAACATAAGAATAGAAATATAAAAGCAATTTATTAGTTTTCTGAAAAACCCTTATATTTACAGTCTGAACTTTGTACCAATTGTGACAAATATTTTTAAATATATATTTTTCAATTGCTTTAGAAGAAAATAAGTAGTTACGTTCCACAAATTCACGCAAGAACTGTAAACACATGACATTTTCACTAAAATAACAGTCTTCACAAGGTTAAGAACTGAAGTCTTTCCCCGGTTTGATTTTAACACTACCAGAGGTAATCCAGTTATGGTTGGTTTTTGTTGGGTCGTTTATATACAATAAAAAATGCCTTAAATCTTTTAAACAAATATAAAATATTTTTAAGCTGCATGTATTTTTATTTTGCCTGAAGAATGAAAACACAATGTTTTGAACATTACATATTTAGCAAAAAAAAAAAAAAAAAGATAGTCTTTCTTCCTAAGATGGAATGGTTATATTCCCTGGGGGCCCATGTCCATGCACTATTGAACTGTACACTTGAACGCTCTTTCACATCCTTGAAAGACTAATGTGCCACTTTAACTCATGCTGAAATGTGATGACAGCTCTACAGAGAATCTAAATTGCTGTGTATTAATACTTAAATAATATCGAATTACTTAAATAATATCAGAATCATAAAATAATAGAATTATAGGGCTGAAAGGAACCTTAGATGTCTTCTAATGTATTACCATTTATGTGAAAAGAATTCTTTCCAACACTTCCACTACCTGAAAAGTGCAGAGTTGGTGGAGAGGACCAACTCAATTATATTATATATGCTCCAGTCTTCCTAAAGAAAGAGTTAAAGTCCGAGGCTTTCCATGCACAGTTAGGTTTTCTATCTTTGCAGAAGGAGAACATAATCTGGAAAGAAAAAGAGCCCATACCCCTCTCTCCATCTTCTGCCAAAAGCAGAGTTTCCCCTATATAAATTGGAGCCAAGTGTTTCCTGCTTACATTCTGTTTTTCCTGTTTGAAAAGCAGAAAGCTCTGTACTCACCTCCTCACAGGCGGTTCTGAAATCCATGTGCTATGGCACCACAAAGGATGTCGTCTGAAAAGACACAGAAATAGTAAGCGATTAGGCACAGCATGGCATGTAAGAGAGAACACTAACATAGTGGAGGAAATCGTGAAGCAGAACTTGTGGGAAAACTGTGTTTACAACCACCTGTAAGAAACAAGAGCTCCAGGGTATACTGAAGAGAGGAAAATGAAGAGATGAAAAAAGTCTTAATCCCCAGCTTTTAGGAAGTATAAATATCCTGCCATCATTCAGTGTGATGAAGAGTGTGCATTTCCAGGCACCTCTCCATCCTGCCAGCAGGCGTTCAGACTCCATGTACCAGCAGATCAACCTCTTCTCGCTCCTTCCCAACATGCATTGTGAAACCTGAGTTTGCAATTGAGAAAGAAACTTCAAAAAGAGCAATTAAAGATTGCCTTCATATGGTTATCTCATGAAAAAGGTTGACTAATCATTCTCTTTTTAATTAAAAAGCTACATGCATGAATAATTCTCTCTGGAACTTAAATTTTATTCACAATACGATGTAAGGAAGCAAGCTATTTGTCAGAGTGAATAATAAGAAAAATCAATGTATAAAATATCTAAAATAGATTCATCTATGGTCATTATAATATCTAAATGATGAATGTAGGTTGAAATACATATAAATGTTTTTGTAAAATTATTCTGGAGTGTTTTGTTTTCATTACTTGATACCCCTAACAAAACTAAGATTTGTCACGGAAAGTTGACACCCAGACACTATAAAACAAAGCAATGCAGAGCCGAAATATAATGGATAAGTAAATGATACATCAAAGTAAGGTGAATGGTTAATTCCAAAATAGAAGACTCTATACTCCTCAAAATTACTCCGCCTCTCAGCCTTTGGAAGAGTAAACTATTATATCCTTCTTTGGCATTTCTTTTTAATTATACAAGATTGATTAATGTTTTATCAGGTAAGTGTGGTAAAACAGAGTAGGAGGTATCACCATGCTATCACTGAACTGATGGATTACTACTATTGACTTTGAAAGAAAGAGATTAGCCATCATCAGTATTAACCAAACACACCATATAATCTATTAAATATTTCCCCTAGATAAATCTTGTGGATTGTGAGCCTCATTAGTATTAATGAAATTTTTATTACTAACAATTATTTTTTTAAATTGCTCTTAAACATTTTATTTGAAGAACCTGTAAATATTTTCTTGTCTCTAACTCTGATGTAAAGTTATTCTTTTACTACAAAAGAAGGAAAATTTTGATATGTATTGATTATATAAAAACAGGAGACATCTGGAATCAACTTCTTGCTACTAAAAACCAACCGGAGAAATAGACATGAGGATACTCAACCATCTAAATATAACCCCATGTTTGTTTTATATGCTGAATTTAATTTTAATGCATAAATTTTAAAATTTTAATTATTTCATAATGTGACACATTTGAGCAGGTGCTGTATCTGTACCTTCTACCAATTTAGCAAATCTTCCTTTTTTTTAATTCTAATCTTCTATTCTTTTTCATCAAAACAGTAGGTAATAATATCAGTTGTTTGTTCAGAAAAATAATTCATACATAAGCACAGATATATAAGTATATATCTACATGCTGTGAGATAAAATGTGTAGGAGATAACCGATTTGGATTGAGTCCCTACCTTAGGTTCTACTGGACTAAATCAAAAATGAAGCTACTCATCCTAAGCTTCACATCACCAAACTGAAAGCAAGATGTTCGACTTTTCTAAAACATTGGAAGAGGGAATAATAGCCAAATAGCCAAACAGGCCAATTTTAGCTGGCATTAAAAGAAGTCCCCTCTGCTTTAACCCTAAAAGGAAAGCAACTTTGTAATGAATAATCTATGTTTTGGCTTTTATTCTGCTTTCTTCAGCCCTTTTCTGCATATAAATCCCACCTCCAGGGCTCAGCTCATCAGAACATCTTTTCTGAAGGTTTAAAGGAGATACTGCCCTGATTCATGAATCACAATAAAAGCCAATCCAATCATTTCACTGCAATTGTTGTATTTTTTCTTCTGACAGTCCTCCACTTCCATTTTTCTCTACTGTTAGATTCTTATATTAGTTTGTCACATTGATTACAATTAATGAACTGTTATTGACACATTATTACTGTCTAAAGTCTAAACTTCATCTGTGTTTTCCTTGTTTTTCCTATTGTCTGTTTTCAGTTCTAGGATCGCTTCCAAGGCACCTCATTACATTTAGTCCTCTTTTCTCCTTAGGCTCCTCTTGGTTGTGACTGTTTCTTAGACTTTGCTTATTTTTAAAGACGTTGGCAGTGTTGAGGCATGCTGGTCAGGAATTTGTAAGATATTCTTCCATTGGGATTATTCTGATGTTTTTTGTAGTTATTATGGTGTGGTAATGTGGTTTTGGAGGGGGAAGATCTCAGAAGTAAAGTGCCATTTTCATCCCATTCAATCAAGGATACGTGTGAGCAATACGACTTAACACTCGAGTGCTTGCTAACCTTATCATCCCACTGACATGGTGTTTGTCAGCTTTTTCTATTGTAAAGTTCTTTTTTCCTCTTCTCTCCACACAGCACTGGTTGGAAAGAGGTTACTATGAGTACCTCACACCTAAGGAATTGGAGGTTATGCTTCCCATTCCTGAGGCTGACCTATCTACATAAATTATTTGAGATTACTCTGCACAGGAGACAGAGTTGTTTTCCACCATTTATTGATTGAGCCAATCATTTCTTTTAGGACCTCTCTTCTGACAGAGCAAAGAAATATCTGTGTGTATACTAACCCATGTTAGCATGCACATATCGATAGAAATGTCCCTATATAACCACCTGCATCTATATCAAGCTGGACAACAGTTATTAGTGATGCTCCGCCTCTAATAGCAACCACATGTGCTATTCTAGTCTTCTTTCTTCACTTATCTGTAAACTTTTACTGTACAAGATTGATGAATGCTTGTTTAGGTAAATGGTAGAATAGGCTAAGAGGTGTCACCATGTTGTCACTGATAAATTATTACTATTGGCTGTGAAAGGAAATAGATTGGTCATTTTCAGTAGAAACTGAATGTGTCATACAATCAATAAAATATTTCTTAAGTCTCTGACAGTGAGAAATCTAGTTTCCAATAACCAACCATTCATGTGCTCAGTTGTGCAATCCCAGTATACATGTATAGTCATAAGAAATGCTAACCCACAGGCCGGTGGGAAACAACTTTATCCATTAGAGCATAGTTTATTTTACCTTTCATCATATAGACTGCACTTATTATCAAAAGTACTTATGTCTACCCCAGTGATGGGTGGAGAGAAATGACCATATGCTAGTTTCTCTGCAGACCTCACATGTTTCCCGTGCCCTCTAGCATTTCTGCAATTGCATGAGAACAGTTTCCCCAAGAAGCTGCTGCCCTGTTGGTCTGGCCTTAAAATGACACACACAGAGCCAAACATCTTATATGACCCACAGAATGCAAGGTGCAGCCCAACTACCCTTACATCCTTGCCCAGGACAGAGCTGCCACAGCCACATTGTAGACCTGTGAGTCAAATAAGTGATTGATATTTGTGGTGGCGAGCTTTAGGTGTTACAGAGTCCGGTCATTTAATCAAACACTAATCTAGGTGGTGCTGTGAAGTTTCTTTGCAGATTATATATATAATCAACTCACTTTAAATAATGGAGACTATTCTCAATAATGTGGGTGGATCTCATCAAATAAGTTGAAAGGCCTCAGAAGCAAGCTTGAGTTTGCTCTGAAGAAGAAATTCTGCATCCAGACTGCATCAGCAGCTTCTGCATGAGAGTTTCCAGCCTGCTGGGCTGATTTAGATTTTAGACTTGCTGACCCCCAGTCACATTAGCCACATACATAGTGCTTCCATTTTTCTGTAGAACCATGACTGATATAGATTTGGTTACCAACAGTGGTTTTGAAGGAACTGAATTCTAAGAATGAGTTTTTTGAATTAGTTTTGAGGTTTCAGGAATTGATTCTGTCATCTAATTAGATTTAAAGGCAGTAAAGACTCTATTTCCAGTATTAACAAGAACACTGGTAGTCCATGGCACAAAAAGGCAATACAGATACACACAATGTCACCACTGAACACTACTACTCAAGTATTGATAAGGCAAGATTCTCAGTGACCAAGAATTTGATAACTTAGAACAGCTCTGTCAAATAATGAGTGCAATAAGATTGGCTCTTTGCTCTTAACCATGCTATAGAAAGTAGAGAGAAAAAGGGTGAGCTTGGATTTCAAATTTCTAGCCTATGACCTTCATATATGACCCGAAAATGCCTATGCCTGTCTTAGATTATACCTTTATCTCCTATAGTCACAAGCCTGAGATTTCTGAACAGTAAGCCCAGAATCTCATCCTGCTAGTCACTGAATTACATCACAAATTAAACCCCCAGCCTAACAAAGTTTCTTCTGTTAAACACAGACATTGGGAAAAATGGGACCCTGAATATTGGAATGAAGACATATATGAAGTCTGTGATGAAGCTGGGCTCAGTGAACCCCTAAGTTCTGCTGAGTCTTCTTTGGTAGTAGAGTGATGGCCTTTGCTGAGGTGGTTGTCCTAAAGACAATGCTGATTCTCCTGAGGATCCAATCCCACCAATCCTCTTTCCTTTTATAGGTATAAGTAGACTCAAGTGGCAACAGGTGAAAAAAGGTGAGATACAAAGTTTAACCCATTAAAGGTGTGTTCCACTCCAAAATCATTGTATATTTTTTCAATTTATACAGACAAAATTCTGGGGACTATGTGTGGAATGGATATTCATGATGTTAGATAATGTTGGAAGGCACAAAAATTTGGACTAGGTCAAATTGATTGATATTGCCCCACTAAGAATAAATTCTGGATGTAAATTTGGGGTGTTGGAAAGGGTTCTGACAGTTTGTTTAGCTGACTGGGTTTAAACATGGACCAAAAAAAAAATGGCTTATAATAAATTACATTAAAATGCCAGGATCGCCTTGGTATACTGCAGAGGAAGGTAACAGATGACTTAGGAGTATTGGAGTGTTAGAGTGGATTTATCATACAAGAGCTGCTCACTCGCCCTGGGAGCCCAGAAAATGCACCTTTCGACTTGACTCTGAGGAATAAAGTTGTGGGGTGGCTCTGTTAAAGAGCTCTTCAGTCACTCTTCTGTGTAGGGTAGAAACTACCATGGGAACTATTGCCACTGAACTGGGATCCTCACAGGCAATAGCAGTAATTGGATCCTGAGATGGCAGGGGCCAAGTGGCAAAGACAAAGAAGCCATGGTTATGAGAATGGAAATCAGGACCAAGTCAGTAATCAGAGTAGCTTAACTCAGAGAGGCTTATAGTGTTGTCAGGTTGATCATGTGTCCCTAGAAGTAAAACAGACAGGAAGCCTACTAAATTTTTACTTGATCAGTACAAGCAAATGAGTCCTAGGTTGAGTGAAAAGTCTAGTATGAATCACCAGAATAGAGTCATAGACTCTCATTCAGTTCCCAGAATTGAAATGGTTTGTAGAACCAGAGCCTCCTTGCATGAAGGTGATGTGGTTTGAATGTTCACTCCAAATCTCATGTCAAAATGGGATTCCCGGTATGGTAGGCGGGCCCGGTGGAGAGTGTTTGTGTCACGGAGGCAGATCACTCATGACTACCTTGGTGTCCTCCCTGTAGTAATAAGTTAATGCCAGATCTGGCAGTTTAAAAATAGTCTGGAACCTCCCTTCTTTCTCTTTCACTTCCTCTCTCACCACATGACATGCTGGCTCCCCTTCCACCTGCTATGACTAAAAGCTTCCTGGGACCTCAGCAGATGTAGACTCTGGTGTCATGCTTCTTGCACAGCCTGCAGAACCATGAGTCAAAATAAGCCCCTTTTCTTTATAAATTAGCCTGCTTAAGGTATTTGTTTATAGCAACACAAATGAACTAATACAGAAGGGAAGTCGGGTCATGTAAAGAAGGACCCTGATACCCTACCACAGGTTTATATTGTTAATCTTGCTTCCAGCCTCCCCCAAAGAACTGCATGACCTTTTCCCAGGGTAAATAAATGTGAATTAAATATGAATTAAAGAAGGGAAATAACCATACCTTTCAGCAACTACCAGACACTGGTTCTGAAATGACACTGATTCCTGAAGACGTAAAACACCACTGTGGTCCACCAATCAGAAGAGAGGCTGTGGAAGTAACCAGTGGAGTTTTAGCTCAAGTCCATGTCAGGATAAGGCCAGGGTAGTCTGTGACCACATCCTGTGTTTTTTCCCTGGTTCTGAATGTGTAATTAGAATAGATATGCTCAGTAACTAATAGAATCCTGGCATTGGTTTTCTGACATGTGGAGTGAGAGCTGTTGCTATGGGAAAGGCCAAGTGGTTGCCACTAGAACTACCTTTACCAAGTAAAATAGCAAACCAAAAGCAATACCACTTTCCTAGAGTGATTGTAGAATTTATTACTATCATCAAGGACTCTAAAGGTGCAGGAGAAGTGATTCCCACTATATCCCAATTCAACTGACCTATTTGGCCTGTGCAGAAGACAGACGGATTTTGGAGACTGACAATGGATTACTGCAAGCTTAGCCAGGTGGCCACTCTAATTGAAACTCTTTAGCAGATGTGGTTTTATTGCTTGAGCAAATGAACATATCCCCTGGTACCTGGTAATGCAGCTATTGACCTGCCAAATCCCTTTTTCTCCATTCCTGTCCATAAGGTCCATCAGAAGCAGTTTGCTTTCAACTGGCCAGGACAGCAATACACCCTCACTGTCCTACCTCAGGGATGTATCAATCTTCAGCCCTATGTCAATAGCTCACAAAGATTTTGAATCACTCCCCCTTTCCACAAGATTCTACACTGGCTCATTACAGTGATGGCATTAAGTTAATTGGACCTAGTAAGTGACAATTAGCAACTATTCTAGGCTTATTAACAAGGTATTTGTGTGTCAGAAAGTGAGAAATAAATCTGACAAAAATTCAAGGACCTCAGCAAAGTCTCTTGGGGTCCAGTGGTGTGATGTCAGTTGAGATACCCTTCCAAGGTAAATAATAGGTTGTTGCAGTTGGCCTCTCCTACAACCAGAAAAGAGGGACAATGCCTAGGGGGCCTATTTGAGTTTTGGAAGCAACATATTCCTCATTTGGGTGGGCTACTATGGACTCTTTAGTTAAGTGACTCAAAAAGCTGCTGATTTCAAGTGCAGTCCAGAACAGGAGAAGATTCTACGTCAGGTCCAGGCTGCTGTGCAAGCTGCTCTACCACTTGGAACATATGATGCAGAACATCTGTTATATGAAGTGGCAGTGGCAGATAGGGATGCTGTTTAGACATGCTTTGGCATGTCCCTGTAGGTGAATCACAGGACAAGTCCTCAGAATTTGGAAGCTAATCCCTGCTCTCTTCTCTGGATAGTAACTCCCCTTTTGAGAGACAGCTCTTGTTCTGCTATTGGCCATTAGTAGATACAGAATGTTTAACCATGGGACACCAAGTCACCTATTGTATTACACCAAGTCACCTTGATACCATACAATAGACCAAGTCATAAAATTAGGGGTACACATCATCAAATGGAAGTGACTGGGCTCAAGTGACTAAGGCACAAACAGTTTACATGAGAAAGAACTTTAAATACCTATGGATTCCACTCTTGCTCCATTACCTTCTCCCTCTTAGCCCACACCTATGATCTCTTGGGGGGTTTCCCAACCACAATTCACTGGAGGAAGAGAAAAGTTGGCTGGGGTTAGAGATGGTTCTGCACAATATGCAGGTGCAACATGGACTTCCATTAACCAAGGCCAACATGGTTACAGCCACTGCTGAGTGCCCACTTTGTTAGCAGTATAGACCAACACTGAGCCCAGCATGGCATAATTCCCCAGAGTGATAAGCCAGATACCTGATGGCAGGTTTATTGTATTGGGCCACACTTACGTAATGGAAAGGTCAGCATGTTGTGCTTACTAAAATAGACATTTATTTTGGATATGGATTTGCCTTCCCTATACACAACGTTTTTGCTAAAACAGCCATCGGTGGGTTTACAGAATGCCTTAGTCACTGTCATCATATTCCATACATCATTTCTTCTGATCAAGGCACTCACTTTACAGCAAATGAAGTGAAGCCGTGAATCCATGCTCATAAAATTCACCTTGAAGAAGTTGGCTTGATAGAACAGTGCAATGGCCTTTTGAAAACTCAGTTATGGAATCAGCTAGGTGGCATTTTCTTGCAGGACTTAGTCAAAGTTCTCCAGGAAGCTGTATATGCTCAATATGTGGTGCTGTTTCTCCCATTACCAGAATTCATGAGTTTAGGAAATGAGGGTAGTGCGTCTCAGTATTACCCACTACTTACTAGCAAAACTTTTGTTTCCTGTACCTGCGACCTTATTCTCTTCTGGTTTAGAGGTCTTCATTCCACAGTGAAGAATGTTTCTATTAGGAGATCCAACAAGGATTTCATTGAACTGGAAGTTGAGATGCTCTCAGCCACTTTGGACTCAGTTGCCTCTGAATCAACACGCAAAGAAATGAGTTCCTCCACTGACTGGGGTGATTGATACTGACTTCCAAAGGGAAATTGGGCTGTTCCAGCATGGAGATCAGGAAGAGTGTGGAAGAGTGTGTACAGATTCCTTAGGTGTGTCTTACCATGCTTGTGATTCATACTAATGGAAAACTGCAATAACCCCATTCAAGCAGGGACTGTTAATGGCCCAGACCCTTCAGGAATGAAGTTCTTACCAGGTAAAGAACTATGACAAGCTGAGGTGTTTGCTGAGGACACAGGGAATAAGGAATGGGTAGTGGAAAAAGGCAATTATTACTACCGGCTACCACCACACGATCAGCTGCAAAAATGAAGACTGTAATTGTTACGTATTTCTCATTTTGTTATGAACTTGACTGTATGTGCATGTACACTTACAAACATATTTATATGTGTCTATCTACATATGTATATGTCAACCATCTTTGTTTTCTTCCCTTCTTTATTCCCTTATCATCTAACATAAAATTTATTAATAATTATTAATTTTACATCATAGCATTTAAATTATAGCATATCAAGGAGAAGAATGAACATTATTCAAGGCCTTTGTATCCCCTTCTAGGAAAATAATTAGTGTGTTTTTGATTATATAAAGGATTTTTGTATCATATTTGTTAGAAGGATGACTTTGCAATGGTTTTTATTTGGAGGTAAAGTAGGTTTAAGGGGATATATATGAGTGTTACGTTGACAAAGGATGAGCTGTGATGGTTACTTTTATGTGTCAACTTGAATAGGTTATAGTGCCCAGTTATTTCATTACGCATTAATCTAAGTGTTGCCGTGGAGGGATTTTGATGTGGTTAACATCTGAAATCAGTTGGCTTTAAGTATAGGAGATTATTCCCAATAATGTGGGTGGTTCTCATGCAATCACTGAAAGGCCGTAAAAACAAACACTGAGGTTTCTCTGATAAAGAAATTCTGTTTCAAGTCAGCAGCACCAATTCCTGCCCAAGAGTTTCCATCCTGCCAGCCTACTCTACAGAATTTGGACTTGCCAGCCCACACAATTGCATGAGCCAATTTCTTTAACTGAGTCTCTTAAAATACGTATAAACATATATAGACATTCTACTGGTTCTGCTGATCTGGAGAATCTTGACTGATACAGTTGTGTATGCCACTGAGATTTTATTGTTTTATTATGTAACATTATGTGACAATAACTGACTGAAAGCATATTTCTTTTTTTAAAAAAAAATTGAAAGATTGAAGGTGATTTATTTTGATGATATTATCTAGAAAAAAATACTGTCAATCAGTCCCATTTTCTGGATTCTGTGAGCTACCCTGCTTCCTGCTGTTTCCAAAGCCTGGTTGGTCAGTTGTGTCTTCACTTTGGTGAAACAGTCCATATCTTTCCAAAACATCCTTTTATAGTTTGAACTAGTCAGGTTTGGATTTGGTCTCTTGTATCCAAAGAACTCTAGGAGAGCATATTTCTAGACATTCCTGGATTTTCTTTAAACACAACTATCAAGTACCAGCAATTCAATAACATAAGTTCCAGAATATAAAATATACTAGATATTTCTATGTTATACTCTAAAAAACTATAAGGAAAACACTTCATTTGTAGCTGGTTTATTAGTAACATAGGTATGATGGTTAATACTCAGTGTCAACTTTATTGGATTGAGGGATACAAAGTATTGATCCTGGGTGCATCTGTGAGGATTTTGCCAAGGTTAACATTTGAATCAGTGGGCTGGGAAAAGCAGATCCACCCTTAATCTGGCTGGGCACCATCTGATCAGCTGCCAGTACGGCTGGAATATAAAAAGCAGGCAGAAAAATATGAAAAGACGAGCCTGGCCTAGCCTCCCAGCCTACATCTTTCTCCTGTGCTGGATGCTTCCTACCCTGGGACATCAGACTCTAAGTTCTTCAGCCTGGGACTCGAACTGGCTTCCTATATACATAGAACTAATAGGATATATACATATATACACATATATATATGATATGTAGGATATATGTACACATACATATGATATGTAGGATATATATATCTCTTATTAGAACATATATATATACACACACACACACACACACACATATATATATCTCTTATTAGTTCTGTCCCTCTAGAAAATCCTGACTAATACAATAGATTAACTAATACCGTTATTTAAAATGTAAAATTAAGATTTTTTTTCACACAACAAAACTGTATTTTTCTCTTCTGGAGACACACTCATCTTCCCATATTTTTTTCTTATTCAGATATGAAATTTTTAATGCTTTCTTTATGATTTTTTAAAAGTAATTGATTTGTATTAAAATATGATGCAGGAACAGTTTATAAATGTCTTCTTTTCTGTATCCATGGATAAAAGAAAAACAAGTTTATTGGTTAATCATTATCTAATATTAAGTTTTTTTAGGGGCAAAAAAAAAGCTCCTATGAAGATAATTTTTAAAATTTCATCAGTAAACTTTATTACATAAAATATAGAGATGAGAACTGCAATGCATAAGTAGCTTTGGTGAATAATCTGATGAAATTATCTTTAATGTTTAAAAAATGACAATATATGAATGTCTCCTACCTCATCTTTGATCCATGTAGAATCTCCATGGACAGCTCAGTGATAAGCCACAAAGCATGAAAAGCTCTAGCCTAAGGAAGCCTGTTTAGACTATTATTACATAACTGACCCAACAAACAATGGTAACAGCCTAGTTCCTGACCAACAAAAGTGAAAGTGAAGCTGAACATTTCCTGACTGTCACATCATCAGATGTGGCCTCTGTCTAGAGGTCTTGCCTATTATGATTAAATCTAACACTCAGAAATTAACAAGAACTATTATCATCAATTATAATAAGAACAGCAACAATAGCTGTTGATTAAACTTCATATTTGCAACCAAAACATGGAAAATAAAATTAGACAAACACAGCCAAATTTATGCATGCTGAATATAAAACATACGACTGCTTCCCTTCAAATGCTCCATTGGCCAGGAGACTGATAAAGATAATGGACCTCTCCAACTGCACACATGGAGAGCTGACCAAATAGTTATGTAAAACAGAATAGGAAGTATTGGTGAAAAATGTTTTGGCTTTAAATGATTTTGATAATTTCCAGAATGCTTCAATTGATAAGTGTTAAAAAGTCTCTATAATGTTCTGCTTACTCTGACAGTTCAGTTTACTGAAGAGAAAAATGTTATCTATTTATAGAGTTTGCTCTAGGCAAAATTATGAAACATGCAACATTTATTTCCTATCTCTTTATGTGTCTCAAACTCAAACCCAGTGTGTACCCTCTCCACAAGCATTCACATCTTCAGGTTATGCCTTGACTGTTGCAAAAAGATTAATTGGTCCTCTCTCCAACATCAATTACAACAATAGGATTTAAAACAATGGTTACAGTCACTTGAGTTTCATTTTGTGTGAACTTTTTGTTCATTTAACAATATGTACCTTGAAGGCAATTATTTATGCATCGTTAACCTTTCTATGTTAGTTAGAATACTGGTTTCTTTAAAAAAAAATAATGAATATAATAGTGGCATATCTCAGAGAGCAATTTGTTCCTGTAAGAGTCCAAACGCAAATGTCCCGAGGTGATTTCAAAATCTGTGGGACCCACTGTCCATCCCTCCTATTTCTCTGCCATCCTCAGCATGTGTGATCTGACAAGAGTTCAGTGCTGCCCTCATGTCCAAGCTCTTGCCAGACAGAAAATGGGAGTTGGACACATCAAGACCATTCACATTCCATTCTCTCATTACAAGATCACATCTAGCTGTGCTAGGACTGGAAAATGTGATGTTTAAGGGGACAGCCCTGTGACCAGCTAGCACATGCTGGAGAACAAGGATGGCCACCAGGCATTTTCCCAAGTTGCTCTTGCACCTTGTAACTTTTACCTGTGTGAAAAAGGCTCCTTTTAACAGCATTTCTGTAGTCCTTGGGCCTATTGAGACATTTTATGCACTTTTAACATGTATTATTATTCCTGTTGGCAGCAGCAAGCTGTCTGGAGTGGCAGCTGCCATCATGCCAGCTGCAGAAGGGAGGCGCAGCCAGGGCTGCATGCTCCATGGAGTGGTGGGAGCCAAGAACAAGTGGGAGCCCTGCCCCTTCAATGTTAGGGCGAGAGCTCCCCAGATGCTTCTGTAGTCACTCAGTGCATGGCTGTGAACCCAGACATCCCTGTGCTCCTGGGCCTTGGAGCAGGCGGGAGCCCTGCCCCTGACTCCCCATTGGCACGACTGCAGTTGCCCAACTGCAGCTGCCCAAGCCATGGCTGTAGTTGTGAACCTAGGCATCTCTGGGGGCCCAGAAAGGCCCCCCCGCTTCTTTCATAGGCTAGGAAGTGCCTGCTCCTGCTGTCTGGCTACTCCCTGCTGTGAGCACTTACTCTGATATTGAAGCAAAGTCGGAACAAATCCCAGCTGCTCTCAAAGGCCACCCAGGTGTTCACATGCTCAAGGCAATGCTAACACACCAGCCCCTTGCTGCCTTAGCTGCCTCCAGACTTTGGGCACCAACCAGTATAGGAGAGAAGCTGAGATGGGGTTGAGGGCAGTTCTTCACTGGCCTGCAGCTGTCCCTTGGCACCTACAGCCTGGGCTCCATGAACAGTTGCAGGAGGCAGACAGGTTCCTTGTTGGAAGTGGGCAAGTCCCTGGTGAGGTTCCACTTTGAGGGCAGGGAGGGCCTGAAGTCTGGGGGCCAGGATGCCAGTCCTGCTGACCAGAGTGGGAGCTTGTGGTGCATTTTCTGGGCCTACCCATGGCCTCCCATGGACGAATCACCTGCACTTTCTCCCCTTGAGGCCCATAAAAGCCCTGGAATCAGTCAAAGCTAGCACGTGTCAGGATAACCAGCTGCAGAGAGGAGCTACCTTCTCTACTGAGAGCTGAGCACTCATCAGGATGATTTGCCTAGCAGAGAGGAGCTACCTTCTCTTCTAAGAGCTGAACACTCACTGGGGCATCCTGCCTGAGGAAAGGAGCTACCCCCTATGGCTTTCCTCTGAGCTCTCGTATCTATCAATAAAGCTCCTCCTTGTCTTGCTCACCCTACACTTGTCTACATACTTCATTGTTTCTGGTCACAGGGCAAGATCTCAGGATCCATCAAATGGCAGGGCTAAAACAGCTGTAACACCAACAGGTGTTGCAGGTGAAGAGAAAGAGGGAAGAGCTGTGGCCCTTCAGCATTCCCAGACATGGGCACTCCATGAGCCAGGGCTGTGACACCATCTTTGGGGCCCTGTGGTTCCTGGCATCTCCAAGCTTCTGGATGCCACCGTGTTCTGCAATGGCAGCTATGGGAACTGCTTGAAGTGCCCCTGGACAAGTCACAGCCTCACAGAGAGCTGGTGCTCATGCCAGCACCTGGAGCCACCCTCCCCACTGCAGCAATTGGTGGATCAACCCCATGCTCACTCACACACTCCTTGCTACTTCATGCATGGCTTGCCATGGCAGACGTGAGATCCAGGCTGGTAGCATGAGCCAAGCACAGCCCGCCAGGCTGAGTAGACGGAACAAGCCCAGTGGGCCTGAACAAAACTCGGACAAAGGTGCCACCAGCCACAGAGGTTTCCAGCCAGAAAAGTGACACCCCAAGGATCCCATAACATTATTATTGATATTGCATCAGTTTTGACAAGTTATACCAACTCTGCTTGTTCACAAAGTTGTCATGAAGTTTTGAAATTTTCTGTTCATCCCTGAGGAACATTCCAAAGTCAATTTTTTAAAAAAATTGAAATAACTGCAGTTTCATAGACATTTTGATAATTTATGTGGGCTTCAAATGTCTTAAGTTGATTTCACAATTTTAAATTAATATTTAGGTAATTATGTCAATTCCTTAGGTGATTTTGCTTTATATGATAAAATTGCTTTTAGTCAATTAATCTATTTAGCTAGATTTTTGACTTTTTTGTGTGTATATTTATTTTTAATCATGCAAATTTGATAATATGCTATAAAAAAGTCTTTTCAATCATTGAATCTTCGCTTAGAGGAGAAAAAATTTGAAAATTCATGAATACATTGACAGAAAAGTACTGCAAACATAGTGAACAGTGAATTAGAAAAAAAACAAATGAGATATTTAAAGAGACATAAAATGTCTTCCAAAAAACTGAAGAATACTCTATTTTACAAAATTTTTCTTGTCCTTCAAATCTAAAATATGAATAAAGTACTTGAAATTACATACGAAGTTGTTAAACTTCCCCATGTGCACAGAAATAAGCCAACAAAGGATATATAAGTGGGTATAAATATTCATGTCCCTACACATTCCATTTTTTTTCTTCCTTTCCTAAAGTTTTATTTATGAAGGTGTAGGTTTTTTAGTGCCTAGATTTTACCATTTTAAAAATTCAGCCAAACACACTTACATCAAACTTTCACCTCAATTCTCCTTCTCACCCTCCTCAAATACACACCTCCCAGATTGCCCAAGAGCAGCCTCCTTTCTAGGTGCTTATTATTTTATACAGCTGACTCAGAAAGCCGACCCAGTGTGAGCCTGGACTCATGGTGCCCAGGCAGGAGCCGCAGTCTGGTAACATTCAGGCCAGGCTGAATCCTTCACTGCTTCCTTTTGACATGCCAGAAGTTTTAGCTTTCAGGCATGAGGATAAAAGAAGTTCTAAATGCAGCATGTAAAGAGCACAAGACAACTGATCAAAGTGTGTAACTGACAAGAGAAGGTGAAAATGAGGAGAGCTACAGGGCAAAGTAATATTGTTTTCAAACCCTTAGAGAAGCATTTTTTTTCTCTCTCTCTCTCTCTCCACATATATAATTTATTAATATTAAATATATAATATTATATATTTAATCTACTTCTGAAATAGATTAAAATGAAGTCCTGGGATTCATGGAGGCAGGCAAAAAATATATACAATTTGATGAAGACTCTGAAAGTGGACGGCACAGTATGGCAAGTGTCAGGCTGCAAGTCAGGAGGCTTCACCATTGGCTGGGTTACTTACTTGCTGAATCATTTGCTTAAATGATCTGAGTCTCAATACCGTTTTCCTATTCAATGATACATCACTGATTTTTCCTCGAGGATGAGGTAATATGCAAATGAGATGCAATATAATTTTTTGAAAAAAATTATCATCATGCAAGTGAAAAATACTACTGCTGCAAAGAAAACCTCAGTAAGATGATATAAAATATTTTACCCATTCTAGGACATGTAAACCTCAAATCTGAATAGCAAGAGTCTGGCTCAAGTTTTAGCAATTGCCAATTTTATTACAAATATAAAGTGGAGGATGTATATAATCTGCATAGTTACAGTTGTTGGAAATCAGAATATGCTGCCCCCAAATATGAAGATTTGTTGAGCTGAAGACAACTATGGTGCAGCAGATGGAAGAAAGCTCTTTTTTCTCCCTCTATATGCCTAAAAGCAGGATGTAAATTTACAAAGACAGAAGATACCCTGCCTTCTCCTTCTACCAGTGAGAACAAAGTTTACCCACTGGAAATATCTTTAGACTTTCAGCCTGGAGATAACAGCTTTATGAATTGGCCTTTGCCATTTATTTACCTTTCCTCTGAATTGCCATCTATAGAGATTCAAAGTCCTTTTCCTTTTTCTTGTCACTTCTCTAAAAATGTACTGTTCTTTGTAAAGGTGCTCTATAACCTGGAGCTCAAAGCCTCCCCTTGGAGAGCTACTCCTTCCCTTGGTGCCTCCCATGCATATATAAAACATACCTGTAATCAACTTCTGTTTGTTTTTCTGTTGCTAATCTGTTTTTTGTTATGGAGGTCCATTCCAACCAAGGACCTATAGGGTTACTATTTTTCCCCACATAGTAATATAAAATTCCAAATGTTCATTGTATTATCAGAGGATTTTATGGACTTGACTTATCCTGACTCTTTTTACATGGGAATAATATCCCCAAACAAGTACATGCTAAGATTGTAAAGTTGACACTACTTGTTTTTTAAGTGATTCAGCCTAAGCATCTCCCTCTGCCTAGACGATCTACTCTCCCCTCACTCACACTCATGCTCACAATTGCTCAGCACCCCTCCCACAGCTGTCCTGCCCTTGATTCTTTGCCTTAGTCCTTCTGAATCACTGTCTCTTCTGCTTGGCTCCTCTGTAAGTCATATTTGTTCCATGCACAAACTCTTGGCTCTCTAAAGTTCTGGAGCTTGTCCCCCAGGTCTTCCTGTACTTGTCCCATTGCCCCAGTACACCAGCCAGATCCACCGAGATCTAATGCGTCCAACCATGTGCCTGAAGGCCATCTGATGACATTAGAGTACAGATTCAAGGCTCTATGTCCACAAAAGTCAGCAATGCAAACATCTTATTTTGTAAGGAGCATGCACAGAGTTTCAGAAATGATGTTGTTTTAAAACACATTATTTTGGCCTGCATCTTCAAGAATCTTCTACAGGAGAGTTCCCCAACAGCAAACCAAGGACCAAATGTGGCCTGCAGACACATGTTGTTTAAGTGTTACTCTGGCAAGACATTCACTCTTCAATTAATGGATAGCAGGTTCTTCCTTATCCAGGACACATTACACTTTCACTTGTTTATTTTACTTCCCAGGGCCTGAGGTATTGAGTTTGTGACCTTTCTTCACGATGAAAACATTTTTATTTATGTGAAAACAAGTTTCCAACTTAAAACAGTTTTCCAACTTCTAAGAAAATGATCAAATTGCCTAGGGAATTTTATTTATTCATTCAGCTATGAGATGCTTTGTTTCATCTAAATGCTGTGTAGAAGTCAAATATGAAAAATACATAAATGCTGATCAGTTCACATTGATTTGGGCATGAAAGAAGGCTGAGGTTTCTTAAGTTCACTTTATTTTCCAGTGCAAATTAGGCCACCCTTCTTGAAGTCTGGAACTCTGCAGAGCAAAGTTTAAAGACCACCAAGCTAACTAATTACTGCAGTCCCAATTGTCCCTATGAACTGGGTACCTGGTCTGAGAAGAGGCTTAAAACAGAAAGAATAGAAAATCAAGACCTTTTTCATGCCGTTCAACAGTTGAGCTGCCCATATAAAAATGTACCATGCATTACAACCTGCAAGGAAGATTAGTCTCTGGACTTCACAAAATAGTAACAGGAATGATATTGACTAAATTTGAAAGTGTCTATACAGTTTTATTAAACAGAATTTACTTACTTATTATGATCTTTCTTCCAGGACTCCAAAAATAGCAACCTTGATATTTTAACTAATTGGATGTTTACACATTAAGGAAACTAAAATTGATCACACTATTAGCAAGGCTAAAAGGGTCAATTCACCAGGAAGATCTGCCCAAAGGGAATTTAAGATTTTAACAGCAAACACAGAGGTCACGAACACCTAAATGATAGTGAAAATTGTGACAGAATGTCATTGGCTATGTTTTTTGTTCAGAGTCCTTCACCATCAAAATAGGTCTTCTAACAAGCTAAGCATTTCAACACTAATACATAGCTTCAACATATGAATTTTGGGGAAGATAAATTTAAACCCATGAAAAAAAAAAATTGTGTAGGTTACATTAGCAATCCCAGGACTAGACTTTTTAAGAAGAGTGAGATGATTCCTGTAATGGCCCAGAAATGAGGATTCACGGTGGAGCAAAGGTGTTGGTGGGAGCCTCGGACATAAGGGCCTGGTGATCAAGCAATGCTAAGGCATGAGAACAGGTGTGGAGTCAGCCTTAACATAGCCTGGGTGACTTCAAAGTTATTGTCACCATTGGCCGGGTGCGGTGGCTCAAGCCTGTAATCCCAGCACTTTGGGAGGCCGAGGCGGGCGGATCACGAGGTCGGGAGATCGAGACCATCCTGGCTAACACGGTGAAACCCCGTCTCTACTAAAAAAAATACAAAAAACTAGCCGGGCGAGGTGGCGGGCGCCTGTAGTCCCAGCTACTCGGGAGGCTGAGGCAGGAGAATGGCGTGAACCCGGGAGGCGGAGCTTGCAGTGAGCTGAGATCCGGCCACTGCACTCCAGCCTGGGCGACAGAGCGAGACTCCGTCTCAAAAAAAATAAAAAAAAAAATACAAAGTTATTGTCACCATTAATAGATATGGACTTAAGAACATCTCACTTTAGAGAAAAAATAATATTTAGCTGCAAGTATATTGATATCTTCCAATATATTTTCCAATGTACATTTAACCATAATGAAAAGTACAATCTCTCATGTGAGATTAAACTCTGCACTTCTTAAATGAGCTCCCCTTCTATTGTCTCCCTGTCATCAGAACAATCCTGAAAAATAGTTATCTGTTGTAAGGTTGAGGAAACTGAGGCTCATACTATACATTTTTTACTTCTTCAACTTTTACAAAGGTATGGATATCCATTTAATCACAGGGTAACATTATACAATCTTACACATCACTAGTCCCAAGAATTTAGAATTCCCTTGTCACAATTGAAAAATTAATATGGAGAGCTATTTGAAAAAAATCCTGATCACTAGACTTAACAAGTGAGATTTACTCAACAATTTAAAAAATGACCTATGATACTTGAGCTCATAAAATTAACTTAACTTCTATATTTGATGAAAACATATTTGCATTCCTTAAATAAGAGAATCTGGGAGTTTAATAATCACTAATCAAAAAGAATTACAATTTGTTTATCTTTATGAAGCAAATAAATAAAAATTAAAACCTTACAAAACAGAATTTACCAAGTGCTACATTGGGATGATTTGTAATTAACACATGGAAAAATTTTTACCTACACTGGTGATTTTGCCTCCCTCTGTTCTCTGTAGATAATTTCTTTAGTCAGTGGGTAAAATGTAGTTATATACATGCAGAATGGCTAAATGTTTAAATTTAGTTATACTGCTTGTACAGATGGAGACACAGAAAATTTTTTCCAGCTGATAACTTCTAAAGCAGGTGTTTTGTTTACCAACTGTCTCTTGGAAACTCTTCAGTTCAAAATGGTGAGGTTTTTTTTTTTTTTTTTTTTTTGTATACAAAATCCAGTCTACTTCCTAAAATTCAACCCAACATGCAGTTCCTTGGGATATACTATCTGACACCACAGAAAGAAACGACTGTTCAGACTGCACTGCGTACTGACTTTCGTTATTGAAATCCTTATACTGGATTTGAATGATTTTTTCTTCCTATTTGTCATCCCATCTTGTTACATAATATCAGAGCTGTATCTTTCATTTATTGGAATCCCCAGAGCTTCTCAATGAGCTTAACACATGGCAGACATTTAATAAATTTATATAAAGTTAAATTATGACCATCTCCTGAGTATGTGACTTATATACACAATAGGAAGTAATAATTAAAATGCATATCTGCCCATTTTAAATAAAGAAACAAAGATACAAAGTATCAGTAAGACGGCAGAATAGGAAATACCAGAACTTCTTCTACCACAGAGACACTAGCATAATAGCATAACAATATATGGTACGTACATGGGGACAAGAAACAGGAAGAGACGTAAAGGAGTAGTTTTTATATGTAATTGAATTTAAGTTGTTATCAATTTAAAATATATTATATAAGATATTTTATATTAGATCCATGGTAACCCCAAAGGAAATAACTATAGAAGACACATAAAATAAAATGATAAACGAATCATGCCACAACACACACACAGAAAAACATCAATGAAATACAAATGAAAGCAGCTAGAGAGGAAAAGCTGACATGGGATAAGATAACTATAAATGAAAAATAAAAAAGGATGAAAAATTAAAGGAATTAAAAAATAAAAAGTAATAAAATAACAACAAGACATGCAAAAAACAATAACAAAATGGCAATGGTAAGTTCTTTCCTATTAGTAATTGCTTTAAATGTAAATGGATTAAACTCCCTAATCAAAAGACAGAGTGGCTGAATGGATTAAAAAACAAGATCCAACTACATGCTGTCTACAGGAGATTTATTTTTTGATATAAGCCTGGCAGTAAAATAATAGGAAAAGATATTCTAGACAAATGGTAGCCAAAAGGGAGCAGGGGTAGCCATATTTACACAAAATTGACTTTAAGTTAAAAATGGTCAGAAGACACGAAGTAGGACATGATGTAACAATAAAAGGGTCAATTCACCAGGAAGATGTAATAATTATAAATAGTCAGCTAACATTAGAGCACTCACATATATGAAGAAAATCTTGACAGAATTGATGTTAGAAATAGATATTAACACAATAATAGCAAAAGACCTAAAAAATTGCATTTTTAGTAGTGGTAGGTCAGTGAGACAGAGATCAATAAGAAAACAAAGGTGCTGAACAACACTCTAGAGCAATGTGACTTAATAAACATATACTGAACACTTCACTCAACAACATCAGAATCATCTGCACACCAGGTTAGAGACTTCTCTTTCCCTGCTAACTGATCACAGTGAACTTGGCAGGAGCCATATGAACATGCAGGGAGGGAGAAGCCATGGTAGCTGGAATGGGGTCCATGGGAATTTGGGCCACTAGTTCATGTAACCTGTTTGTGCCTTCAGGGCTTGCTGAGGCCTGATGACTTATTTATTGGGTGATGCAGTACTGCTGTGCTCACCCGAATTTATGGCTTAATGAGTCCGATAACATCCAGTTAATGATGGGGCAGCTCAGGCCACATAATAACATGGTGACCAATGGTTAAGCATTCAGTCTTTTCTGAGATCCATGAGTAGGCCAATAGCTGATTCTCAAAAGAAAAATAGTTATCTGCAGTGAATGGCTGGGCTTTTCTCCAAAATCATGAAGACTCGTGCTGTGGTTCACGTATAGAAGCCTCCAAAGGCCAGTCTAGCATTTCTAACTTGCTCACATTAGGCCACGTTTAAGTTCGTGTTTCAATTATCCTAGCAAACAAATTATTATCCTATTAAACAAATTATTAAAATTCTCCCTAATAGATTCTCAGCTTAGAGAGACCATATCGATAAATTCCTCCTGATTCAACTTTTATTTTCCTTTCACTCTTAATCCATACTCTTTGTATCCATTCACATATATATTCCCTAGAATTCTGCTTGTATAAATTAGAAAATTCAAGTGCTTGTGGAGTGTAGTGCACTTCCTCATGGGTCATACTTTGTACCTCACCTCCAGGGGACTACTGGGACTTGGGTCTAGTTATAGGTCTGGAAGCAAAGGGGGGAGGTAGGTGTGGCTCTGGAGAGAAATGGCATTACCTTGCATAGTAACTGCCTTTGGGGAGGCCATTATAGGTTTTTCAGGCAATGTAAGGTTAAGCCCCTCAGACAGGTGTGGAGGGGTGAGGAAAGTATTATCATTGCAGATGGGGAGGCTGCTCCCACTGAAGTCCTGAAAACGGAGCACTGCTCCGACTCACCACTGAAAATGGAGAAGCTTCCTCTATGGGCAAAAAAGTCATCACAATTTACTGGCTCATTGTGCCCATACTCATCTTCCCACAGGGTGGTTCCCATTCTGACTTTCAGGATCCCATTCTTTACTAATCAATTCCCTCATTGTAACAGATAGACAGTTTACGAGGCTGAGAGTTCAAGTTGTATTTTGATTCAGCCAGTCGCAGAGTGGTATTCTGCATCTGATTTTTAACAATCTCAGCCTTATGACTATGGGAGAAAAGATCTCCTTCATAGCACACCCAGAATCTTTCATGTCATTTACATAGCCCTTGAGCTTGGAATTTGAATTTCTGAATTCATCCTTTTATTTTCTCACTTTGTACAATGAGTTAGGAGCTGCCAGCCAATCGCATTATATTCATTAGTTTGCCAAAAATGCTCAAATATATATACACAGTACTCAGATCCTTGATTCTTATAAGCGGTTGATTAGGAGTGTCCAATGGTGATATTCTGCATATCCCTATGGCCAGATCACACCATGGAATATTAGGCTCTCTTTTCTGCTGGAAATAGAGTCATTGGCATCTTTAAATACAATCAGATTAAAGAGCCAATTCCAGATACTTCAGAACCAACTCAGAAAATTCATCCTTAAAATCTCTCCCAAGAATGACTCTTGGCACCAAGTCAGCTTGGGCTGCCACATAGTAAATACCGTAGACTGGGTGAAGTAAACAACAAAAATGTGTCGCTCACAGTTCCGAAGGCTGGAAGTCCAAGATCAAGGTCCAATGGGTTTTGGTTTCTGGTATGGGCTCTCTTCCTGGCTTGCAGATAGCAACATTCTGACTGTGTCCTCACTTGGTAGATAATGAGATAGCTCTGGTTTCTGTTTCTTTTTTTTTTCTTTCTTTCTTTTGGAAGGCGGGGGGGACTGAGTTTTGCTCTTGTTGCCCAGGCTGGGGTGCAATGATGCAATCTCAGCTCACCGTAACCTCCGCCTCCCAGGTTCAAGCGAGTTTCCTGCCTCAGCCTCCCAAGTAGCTGGGATTACAGGCATGCACTACCACCCCTGGCTCATTTTGTATTTTTAGTAGAGATGTTTCTCCATGTTGGTTGGGCTAGTCTCGAACTCTCAACCTCAGGAGATCCACTTGCTTTGGCCTCCCAAAGTGCTGGGATTACAGGCATGAGCCACCATGCCCAGCCCCTCTTTCTTTTCTTAAAGGACACCAATATTATGAAATGAAAATGCTATCCTCATGGCATCATTTCACTTTGATACCTCTTAAAGTCCCTATCATGAAATACAGTCACATTAGGGGTTAGGGCTTCAATATATGCATTTTGGAAGGACACCAAAATTCAGTTCATAGCATTCTTCCCCTGTTTCCCCCAAATCCATGTTCTTATCACATGCAAAATACAATCATCCTATTCCAGTGGCCCCCAAATTCTTAACTTATTCCAGCATTAACTCTAAAGGTTAAAGGCCAAAGTCTCATATTAATATCATCTAAATAAGATATGAATGAGACTTGAGGTACAATTCATCATGAGCCAAAATTCCTCTCCAGCGCTGAGCCTGTGAAACAGACAAGTTATGTGCCTCCAAAATACAATAATGGGACAGGCATAGGATAGATATTTCCTTTTCAAAATGGAAAAATATAAATTAAAAAAGGAGATGATGATTTCCATGAAAGTAGAAAACCTAGCAAGGGCAGTTTCATTAAACCTTAAGTCTGAAGAATAATCTCTTTTTTTCCATATCCTGTTAAGGAGGGTGTAGGACAACCCCACTCATTTGGTTAATAGCTCTACAGTCTGGTCCTATAGAATCCAAGAAATCTGACAACTTTTCCTTAATCTGTCCTGCTCCCTCTGTCCTCTTCAGTTCAAACTGGCCGGGTCTTTGATGGTGTAATCTATTTTCTGTTACTGTCTTCAGCTGACATGGCTGATTAAGCTGACGGGTCAACCCCATTATCTCTTTAGCAAAGGGTGATTCAGCCACACTCTTAGTGTTGTCTCCAGAACAGACTTTCCCAGTTTTTGCATTATCGATAAGCTGAGAAATCTCTAAATTTCCTGGTCCTGGGTCTTTTTGCTTAACAAATCCTTCTTTAATCCATATTTCTCCTATTGTATTGCCTTAAGGAGGACCCAAGCCATACTTTCAACACTTTGCTTAAAAATTGCATCTGGTAAACAGCCAATGGTATCATTTATAATGGCTATTTTTCTCAAAACATTAGAAAAAAATGTAACCAAGGTATCTGCCACTATATAACAAGAAGCACTTTTCCTCCAGCTTACAATAACCTGTTCTCATTTCCATCTGAGATCTTCCCAGAATATTTAACACCTATATTTCCACAAACATTCTATTTTGATTATTCATGATTATTTATTTTCTAAGAAGAGTGAAGCTCTCCTCTTTTCCTCTTGATCCCTTACCAGAATTGCCTTTAATATCCACATTTCTACTAATAGTCCTGTCATAGAAATTCAGGCTTTTTCTAGTCTGTACCTCAAAATTCAGCCAGCCTCTACCCATTGCCCAGTTCCCAAGCCAAGCCCAAGCCAGGTCCACATTTTTAGGTATTTGTTATAGCAGCAGTCCACTTCCTAGTACCAAAATCAGTGCAGTGTTGCTCAGGGTTTCCAGAGAAACAAAACCAGTAGGGTGTGTGTGTGTGTGTGTGTGTGTGTGTGTGTGTATACAATAGAATGGTTGACCAAGTATATTTGAGCACCCAGTGGCCCCTTCAAGTTGACACAAAAAATTAACAATCACAGGTAATTACTAGATATTACATCCCGATACAATTTCATGATTGAATGAGTTTATACTTTAGCAAAATGTAATAAAAAAGAATTGGAAATGATTCTATATTAGTATAAGCAGTTGTTAAAATAAGTACATTTTGATGCATTTTCAGCTGAGTCATTATCAAAAATAGTAATATTCTGAAAGACCACATAAGTAAACACATATATCTCTCACTAACATAAAAAATTTAAAAAATCAATAAATTTTATATGCAGGGTTAAAATCTAATGTACATATTTTATTACTGGCTACAATTCAGCATTCTAACATAGAATTAAATAAAATTAATCTGATGCTGGCTAATTTTACAGTGGGAATTTAATGAATTATATGACTATTTTCTTTCTAATATTGCAAACTAGGAAATATCATAGACTTTGATAGACTTCCTGGTGGTCAAGAGATTAAAATCAATGTTTCAAATTTCTAACGTTTAAAGAATACATGTAAGAAATGAACTATGAATTTAAATACCCAGCTGATCTACTTGGTAAACATTCCATTATATAAACCAACGTTTTCCAAATATAATGATCCCTTAGAATCACCTATGCTCACATCAGAACAATTATCATCAACTCCGGGGTGAATTCTAGGATTCCATGCTATTGCTGCTGAGATCTCTTTGATGGTGTTAGCCTTAAAAATGATGCAGACAAAACAGATGATTCCTTAAATCTATATTTTACTACTCCTTAATATTTGCATCCTTATAGTATACTATATTATATTTTATATAGTATAGGCCTATATTATATTATATAGCATATATAATATTTATATTATATATGATATATATTAATGTTATAATATATAACATAATATTTCCTATTACATATGCTATATTATATAGCATATTATATAGTATAGGCCTACATTATTATATTATATAGCATATAGTATAGGCCTATACTATATTATACAGCATATTATAGAGTATAAGCCTATATTATTTTATATATATTATATATATAATATATTATAGTGTTATATCTTCCATATTGGTTTTTAAATAATATAGGATAGGCCTATATTATTTTATATATAATATATAAAACATATACATTTGCATATATATGCAAATAGTAATATATAATATATAATAGTATACATTATGTATCTTATATAAAAATATATAAAATAATATAGGCCTATATTATTACAAAATAATATACATATAATCATATAGGCATATATTATTATTTAAAAACCAATACGGAAGAGTCAGTTACATAGTGTTTATTTTCTTTTCTTTTTTTTTTTTTTTTAACATTTGGAGGTAATCCAGTACCTCCTCCTTTTCCTATTTCTTTTATTATACTTTATGTTCTAGGGTACATGTGGACAGTGCGCAGGTTTGTTACATATGTACACATGTGCCATGTTGGTGTGCTGCACCCATTAACTCATCATTTGCATTAAGTATATCTCCTAATGCTATCCCTCCTCCCATCCCCCTCCCCACAATAGGCCCCAGGGTGTGATGTTCCCCTTCCTGTGTCCAAGTAATCTCATTGTTCAATTCCCACCTATGACTGAGAACATGCAGTGTTTGGCTTTCTGCTCTTGCGATAGTTTGCTGAGAATGATGGTTTCCAGCTGCATCCATGTCCCTAAAAAGGACATGAACTCATCCTTTTTTATGGCTGCATAGTATTCCATGGTGTATATGTGCCACATTTTCTTAATCCACTCTGTCATTCATGGACATTTGGGTTGATTCCAAGTCTTTGCTATTGTGAATAGTGCTACAATAAACATACGTGTGCATGTGTCTTTATAGCAGCATGATTTATAATCGTTTGGGTATGCACCCAGTAATGGGATGGCTGGGTCAAATGGTATTTCTAGTTCTAGAAAGAATCGCCTTGAAGTCCTTGAAGAATCGCCACACTGTTTTCCACAATGGTTGAACTAATTTACAGTCCCACTAACAATGTAAAAGTGTTCCTGTTTCTCCACATCCTCTCCAGCACCTGTTGTTTCCTGATTTTTTAATGATTGCCGTTCTAACTGGTGTGAGATGGTACCTCATTGTGGTTTTGATTTGTATTTCTCTGATGGCAAGTGATGATGAACATTTTTTCATATGTCTGTTGGCTGCATAAATGTCTTCTTTTGAGAAGTGTCTGTTCATATCTTTTGCCCACTTTTTGATGGGGTTGTTTGTTTTTTCCTTGTAAATTTGTTTGAGTTCTTTGTAGGTTCTGGATATTAGCCCTTTGTCAGATAAATAGATTGCAAAAATTTTCTCCCATTCTGTAAGTTGCCTGCTCACTCTGATGGTGGTTTCTTTTGCTGTGCAGAAGCTCTTTAGTTTAATTAGATCCCACTTGTCAATTTTGGCTTTTGTGCCATTACTTTTGGTGTTTTAGACATGAAGTCCTTGCCCATGCCTATGTCCTGAATGATATTGCCTAGGTTTTCTTCTAGGATTTTTATGGTTTTATGTCTAACATTTAAGTCTCTAATCCATCTTGAATTAATTTTTGTATAAGGTGTAAGGAAGGAATCCAGTTTCAACTTTCTACTTATGACTAGCCAGTTTGCCCAGCACCATTTATTAAATAGGGAATCCTTTCCCCATTTCTTGTTTTTGTCAGGTTTGTCAAAGATCATATGGTTGCAGATGTGTGGCATTATTTCTGAGGGCTCTGTTCTGTTCCATTGGTCTATATCTCTGTTTTGGTACCAGTACCATGCTGTTTTGGTTACTGTAGCCTTGTAGTATAGTTTAAAGTCAGGTAGCGTGATGCCTCCAGCTTTGTTCTTTTGATTTAAGATTGTCTTGGCAATGTGGGCTCTTTTTTGGTTCCATATGAACTTTACAGTAGTTTTCTTTCCAATTTTGTGCAGAAAGTTATTGTTAGCTTAATGGGGACGGCACTGAATCTATAAATTACCTTGGGCAGCATGGCCATTTTCACGATATTGATTCTTCATATCCATGAGCATGGAATGTTCTTCCATTTGTTTGTGTCCTCTTTTATTTCACTGAGCAGTGGTTTGTAGTTCTCCTTGAAGTGGTCCTTCACACCCCTTGTAAGTTGGATTCCTAGGTATTTTATTCTCTTTGAAGCAATTGCGAATGGGAGTTCATTCATGATTTGGCTCTCTGTTTGTCTGTTATTGGTGTACAATAATGCTTGAGATTTTTGCACATTCATTTTGTATCCTGAGATTTTGCTGAAGTTGCTTATCAGCTTAAGGAGATTTTGGGCTGAGATGATGGGGTTTTCTAAATAAACAATCATGTCGTCTGCAAACAGGGACAATTTGACTTCTTCTTTTCCTAATTGAATATCCTTTATCTCTTTCTCTTGCCTGATTGCCCTGGCCACAACTTCCAACACTATGTTGAATAGGAGTAGTGAGAGAGGGCATCCCTGTCTTGTGCCAGTTTTCAAAGGGAATGCTTCAGTTTTTGCCCATTCAGTATGATATTGGCTGTGGGTTTGTCATAAATAACTCTTATTATTTTGAGATACGTTCCATCAATACCAAATTTATTGAGAGCTTTTAGCATGAATGTCTGTTGAGTTTTGTCAAAGGCCTTTTCTGTATCTATTGAGATAATCATATGGTTTTTGTCATTGGTTCTGTTTATATGCTGGATTACATTTATTGATTTGTGTGTGTTGAACCAGCCTTGAATCCCAGGGCTGAAGCCCACTTGATCATGGTGGGTAAGCTTTTTGATGTGCTGCTGGATGCAGTTTGCCAGTATTTTATTGAGGATTTTTGCATCAATGTTCATCAGGGATATTGGTCTAAAATTCTCTTTTTTTGTTGTTGTGTCTCTGCCAAGCTTTGTTATCAGGATGATGTTGGCCTCATAAAATTAGTTAGGGAGAATTCACTCTTTGTCTATTGATTGGAATAGTTTCAGAAGGAATGGTACCAACTCCTCCTTGTACCTGTGGTAGAATTTGGCTGTGAAACCGTCTGGTCCTGGACTTTTTTTGTTGGTAGACGACTAATTATTGCCTCAGTTTCAGAGCCTGTTGTTGGTCTATTCAGGGATTCAACTTCTTCCTGGTTTAGTCTTGGTAGAGAGTATGTGTCCAGGAATATATCCATTTCTTCTAGGTTTTCCAGTTTAATTGCGTAGAGGTGTTTATAGTATTCTCTGATGGTAGTTTGTATTTCTGTGGGGTTGGTGGTGATATCCCCTTTATCATTTTTTATTGTGTCTATTTGATTCTTCTCTCTTTTCTTCTTTATTAGTCAATTTTGTTGATCTTTTCAAAAAACCAGCTCCTGGATTCATTGATTTTTTGGAGGGTTTTTTGTGTCTCTATCTCCTTCAGTTCTGCTCTGATCTTGTTATTTCTTGCCTTCTGCTAGCTTTTGAATGTGTTTGCTCTTGATTCTCTAGTTCTTTTAATTGTGATGTTAGGGTGTCAATTTTAGATCTTTCCTGCTTTCTCTTGTGGGCATTTAGTGCTATAAATTTCCCTCTACACACTGCTTTAAATGTGTCCCAGAGATTCTGGTATGTTGTATTTTTGTTCTCATTGGTTTCAAAGAACATCTTTATTTCTGCCTTCATTTTGTTATGTACCCGGTAATCATTCAGAAGCAGGTTGTTCAGTTTCCATGTAGTTGAGCAGTTTTGATTGAGTTTCTTAATCCTGAGTTCTAGTTTGATTGCACTGTAGTCTGAGAGACAGTTTGTTATAATTTCTGTTCTTTTACATTTGCTGAGGAGTGCTTTACTTCCAACTATGTGGTCAGTTTTGGAATAAGTGCGATGTGGTGCTGAGAAGAATGTAGATTCTGTTGATTTGTGGTGGAGAGTTCTGTAGATGTCTATTAGGTCCACTTTGTGCAGAGTTGAGTTCAATTCTTGGATATCCTTGTTAACTTTCTGTCTCATTGATCTGTCTAATGTTGACAGTGGGGTGTTAAATTCTCCCATTATTATTGTGTGGGAGTCTAAATCTCTTTGTAAGTCTCTAAGGACTTGCTTTATGAATCTGGGTGCTCCTGTCTTAGGTGCATATATATTTAGGATAGTTAGCTCTTCTTGTTGAATTGATCCCTTTGCCATTATGTAATGGCCTTCTTTGTCTCTTTTGATCTTTGTTGTTTTAAAGTCTGTTTTGTCAGGGACTAGGATTGCAACCCCTGCCTTTTTTTGTTTTCCATTTGCTTGGTAGATCTTCCTCCATCCCTTTATTTTGAGCCTATGTGTGTCTCTGCATGTGAGATGGGTCTCCTGAATATAGCAAACTGATGGGTCTTGACTCTTTATCCAATTTGCCAGTTTGTGTCTTTTAATTGGACTATTTAGCCCATTTACATTTAAGGTTAATATTGTTATATGTGAACTTGATCCTGTCATTATGATGTTAGCTGGTTATTTTGCTTGTTAGTTGATGCAGTTTCTTCCTAGCATTGATAGACTTTACATTTTGGCATGTTTTTGCAATGGCTGGTACCAGTTTTCCTTTCCATGTTTAGTGCTTCCTTCAGGATCTCTTGTAGGGCAGGCCTGGTGGTGACAAAATCTCTGAGTATTTGCTTGTCTGTAAAGGATGTTATTTCTCCTTCACTTATGAAACTTAGTTTTGTTTTGATATGAAATTCTGGGTTGAACATTGTTTTCTTTAAGAATGTTGAATATTGACCCCCACTTTCTTCTGGCTTGCAGAGTTTCTGCTGAGAGATTTGCTGTTAGTCTTATGGGTTTCCCTTTGTGTATAACTTGACCTTTCTCTCTGGCTGCCCTTAATATTTTCCCATCATTTCAACTTTGGTGAATCTGACAATTATGTGTCTTAGAGTTGCTCTTCTTAATGAATATCTTTGTGGCATTCTCTCTATTTCCTGAATTTGAATGTTGACCTGCCTTGCTGCAGAAGAGAGAATATTGCTGAACAGCAAGTGTTGCTTTCTGATTGTTGGTCTAGAAGCTTCGTCTCAGAGATTTGCCCAGCCATGTGAGGTGTGAGGTGTCAGTCTGCACCTAGTGGGGGATGTCTCCCAGTTAGGCTACTCAGAGGTCAGGGACCCACTTGAGCAGGTAGTCTATCCATTCTCATATCTCAACCTCCATGTTGGGAGAATCATTACCCTCTTCAAAGCTGTCAGACAGGGTCATTTACATCTGCAGAGGTTTCTGCTGCTTTTTGTTTAGCTATGCCCTGTCCCCAGAGGTGGAGTCGACAGAGGCAGGCAGGCCTCCTTGAGCTGTGGTGGGCTCCACCCAGTTCGAGCTTTCTGGTGGCTTTGTTTACCTACTTAAGCCTCAGCAATGGTGGGCGTTCCTCCCCCAGCCTCGCTGCTACCTTGCAGTTAGATCTCAGACTGCTGTGCTTGCAATGAGGGAGTCTCCATGGGCATGGGACCCTCCGAGCCAGGTGCGGGATACAACCTCCTGGTGTGCTGTTTGCTAAGACCATTGGTAAAGTGCAGTATTAGGGTGGGAGTGACCTGATTTTTCAGGTGTTGTGTGTCACGGTTACCCTTGGCTAGGAAAAGGAATTCCCTTCCCCCTTGCACTTCCCAGGTGAGGCGATGCCTTGCTCTGCTTAGGCTCTAAGCTCTCGCTCATTGGACTGTACCCACTGTCCTGCACCAACTGTCTGACACGCCCCAATGAGATGAACCCAGTACCTCAGTTGGAAATGCAGAAATCACCCGTCTTCTGTGTTGCTCACGCTGGGAGCTGGAGGTTGGAGCTGTTCCTATTCGGCCATCTTGGGCATGCTCTAGTGCTTATTTTCAGTGCAGATCCCTATCATACATTCCCAAACCTCAATCTGATTCAGTAAATTTAGGGAAAAGCTCAGGATTATGAATATTTCATGAGCACAGTTGTGGTTGAAAGAGACTTGTTATGAATTTCTCATTAAGATGGTCATGGACATGGTTATGATTTCTCATAAAGATGGTCAAGGACTACACTTTGAAAAATACCAATTTAAACACAACTGCATAGCATGGCAAAAAGACTATTGGGTAAAGATGCAGTTCCGTGCTGACTCACTCTGTGATCTTGGGCACAATCATGTTGTAGTTCCTAAATCTGATTTAGTCATCTCCAAGTGCAAGGATTGAGCTATGTTCCTTTCTGGCTTTAACATGCAGAGGTCCTACCAGCATGTTTTGGCAATGTTATGGTGGTACATTGACTTTATTACACAGATCCCAATGTTTCATGCTTTGGGTGGACTCTAGTTCTCATTCTCTTGTTCACTGGAAATTTTCAATATAGCTTGATAAAAGTTATATATTCCTCAAATGCTCAGGTGATAAATTGTTTGTTAGAAAATAATAGGCATGCCAGTTAATTTAAGTGTTTAAAATACAGTCAACTGGTTATTTTAGAAAAGTAGGAAATGTTTAGAAAATTGCTTTTATGTCAGCTGCCCAGAATCCAATCTGGATTCAGTTTTGCAACATTTTGCAAAAGAAAGCTTTCAAAATAATTTATGTTAGCATTTAGAGACTAATAAGTTTTTAAATATTTTATGCAATTTAAAATGAAAAAGCAAGAACAATTGTCTTTACCACTCGTAATTTGTGGTTATAAGAGTTCTTAATCAACACTCATAATTAAGAAGACACCATAAAATAATTAGGCTACTGAAATAAGAACACAATAAATTTTTTTAAAAATTGGCCAAAGAACTGAATTTCAATTTGCTGTGTCCATTCTCCTAAGCTCATAGTCTAGATACAATTAAAACAAAAACATTTATTCATTTATTTCTGCAAGATTTAAAAAAATCTTTGATTTTATACAATCCTTTCATAAATGCTTTAGATCAGATATAACAGAAATTTTCTTATTATTTGACTAGCAAATCTCAAAGGGAAAATTTATAAATACATATAGTCAATGTATATATAGTCAAATTCAAATAGACATATTTGCATATTACATGGAGTTACAAACTATATTAATAAATGACAAATATAAAAGCAAATTCATCTAACCATGTTTTCACTCCGCATTTGGTTTGCTTTTGCTTAGAGGTCTATTTCAGTAATTATGTCACCAAGTCTCTTTGTACACAGACTACAATAACATCCTCAAAAATTAAAGATATTGAGGAGAAAAATAAATGAATACAACTTTCAGAAATCTAATTTTAGATATCTCTTGATCTCTCATTTTTCCTCTCGAATTTTTCTCTGACTACTCATACAGAAGCAACTAAACTTATGGAAATTAATTGACTCTCACGTGAAGTCGAAAATTTGAGAAATCAAGTAGATTTGTAGTAACATAAAGTATGCACCACAAGGACAAAATAACTGCTTTATAAATAGAAATTGTGAGAATGGATAGTGGAAGCATTCGTAATAGTAGCAGTAGTAAAAAGAACATTTGTTTTGGCTTTGCAAAAAGCCTTAAATGATTTTTTCTATTTGAAAAAATACAATTCTATTATTTCAAACTCAGCTTTTCTCAAAGCACGTAATTACTGTTACTTAATTTTTGTGATTTGTAAAAAGTCAACAACTGATTTAAATGATTACTGCAATAAAAAGAACAAGAAGTAGTTTGCTGATCTAAAACTTCTGAGTAAAATAGAACTGAATATAATGTATTTTTAAATATTTTTATGAAAATTTAAGGCCTATGGGAAAGCAGATGTAGGTATTGATCTTGAATATGAATGAATTATTCATATTAACCCTTTTACAGCCAATATAATAATGAGAGGTGCTGTAATTAATGCAATGTCATTATGTCTCAGAGAAAATCCTATGATATAAGCATATTAAGAGATAAGATATAGAATAGAATAAACTAATGTTGCTCTCACCTATTTCTCTATTTATTCCTAGAATATACATAAATTGTCATCAAGAAGAAAAAAAAGAGCCCATGACAGTAAATGTGTGAAATTACGATGTCATAGAAATAAGTATTTGGTCTTAGTCCCAGGTTCCTGGGTAGACTGCCTAAAACCCTTGTAATTTGCTAAGGGATAAGAGTGATAAAGGTGAAAGGAGTGTCTTTCATTATTCATGACAAGTCCCTTTCAACCACACCTGAGTTTATATTATTGAGTGACTTTCAGAAAAACTCTAAGCAGCGGGTGTGGCTTGTCAGGGTAACTATGGATTAAGGGATAGGAACTTTCAACCCCAATCCCCCAACTTCTAGGAAGGCAAGAGGGACTGGAGGTTAAATTAATCACCAATGGTCGATGATATAATCTATTGTCTATGTAATGGAACTTCCCTAAAAATCCCTAACCAAAGGGATTCTGAGAGCTTCCAGGTTGGTGAACACAGGGAAGGCCTCAGGGCTTGGTGCATATGGGCAGGGCATCAAGCTCCAAACTCCTTCCTCCATGCCTGCCATGTGTATCTCTTCCATCTAGCTTTTCTGAATTGCACCCTTTTATGTTAAACCAGTAATCTAGTAGGTAAACTGTCTTTCTGAGTCCTGTGAGCCTTAAGAGAGAGGGCTGTCCTTGGGTAGACCACTATTCAAATGCCTATGAGAGATTCTCCAAATCTCTCTTCCCAAAGGAATTGTATCTAGAGATGGTTGAGTTTATTCAGACCTACAACAACTCTTAAAATGGCTACATCTCCTTAAATATATAATAGCATATAACTTGCAAGTCTTCTTATTGAAAAAAAAATAAGTGTTTGGATTCAATCTAAGAAAAAAGATGTCATGTGCTTAATATTTATGCATAATTAAAATCCAATATGTCTTACAATTCTGTGAATTTCTCATTTCCATTTCCTCACTAGTCACTTCACAACTGAGGATCTAAAAGTTATTACACACACACACACACACACACACACACACACACACCCCGAAGTGATTTTCCCAAACAGAAGCTTCAGGAACAAAGTCCATTTGTAAAGGCAAAAGCCTGATGACAATGACCAGTGATTCCCTAGATCAGCTTTCCTGACTCTAACCCTGTTCTGCACATCTGGCCACCACTGCCATTACCTGCACATAGGCCACAACTGTTACCTCCCAGATTCACCACCTTTGCACACTCAATAAAAAAAAAAAAAAAGATATGGTGAGGGGATGTAAATTCATGTCTATTTATTTTCAACTCCTGGAAAAATGCTTGGCACTCGATAGGTTCTTCATAAATATTTGTTGAGTGAATAGGTAAAAGATTGACTAAAGTGTCGATGATTTAGTAGTTAAATCTGGTTAGAAGTTTCTCTAGGCTTTAGCACTATTTAGCCTTAAAAATAAACATAAAACAAATAAAATAAGACTTTCTTTCTTTTTTTTAAAGTTCTGCTAAGTCCTGATAGGCCCAAAGAAAGGAAGAGGTCATGAATTTCATTTTCCATACTTTCTCTTCCCACAGGGCAATCATCTATTGGCAATTCAGTTGTCTGTGTTTAATAAGGAAGATGAGATCTTCAGTAGATTTCAGTAATAGTTATATGGCCCATTCATGTTTTGCTTTCACATTTTAAATTTATATCAATCTTATGTGTCTTTGTGAAGCCTTATTTAACACCCAGAGTACAAGTATACTTCCCATAAAACTCACCATACATAACAAAGCATAGCACCTGGTAGAAATTATCATCTGCTATACATAAGACTCTAACTTAAAATCCTAATAAACATAAGTAGCTTCTGTATAGTAAAAATAACCAGAGGAAGAGAATACTAAATTCTAGCCTCGCAGTGACTACTATTAATTAGATCTATGTGATCTTGGCAGAATAATTTTAAAGGGATTTAGCTTGCTCATCTGAAGAAAATTAGAGTGCTAAATCATTCCTATATATTCTCAGTTAAAAAAAAATAAAGAAAAGAAAATTGACTGTCTTTATAATGAGGCATGTGGTAAGTGGGTGAGAGGAAAAACAACTTTAGGTATTAAAGTATTTTTGAAGTGTCCAATACTTATCCCTTCCTTCATTAGAAGACTTACTCCTCAAAAATTCATTTTCCAGGCCAAAGCTACAGCATTAGTTTATTGAACATAATTTCACTGTTTTGTTTTGTATATGTGTTTACTGTTACAGTCCCTTTCTTTGGTACCACATTGGAAGATATACTGGTTATCTTCATCCTCAGTCAAGGATCTAATTAGTCAAGACTCTGACATCCCGCATTTGTCAGAATGAGAAGTCAGCTCAATGAGGGGACAATAAAATGTAGCAAGCCCTTCCCTGGCTTTAAAATCCATACTCCTGAGGCAATTTTCTATACAAATATAATTGAAAAGACACTGGAAACATAGGGCAGGAAGCACATTTGGGGTTAAATAAGAAAACAAAAAAGTATCACAGACAGGTGCTGCATCGAGTTATCTCAGTCAATGACACATGACATACATGACTCACTCACTGACTCATCTATTGCCACTTCTAGTCCTGCAAGCTCTTCTCAGCATGAGTGCTCTATATAGGTGTACCATTTTTAATCTTTTGTACCATTTTTTACTGTACTTTTACTGTATTTTTCTTTGCTGAGCTATTTTTGGAGATACAAATACGTACTATATTGTTGCAATTACCTTCAAGTTTTAGTACAGTAATGTGCTGTACAGGTGTGTAGCGTAAGAACAATAGGCTATCCCGTGTAGACTAACTGTGTAGTAGCTTATAATTCCTAGGTTCAGGTTAAGTGGTCCCATAAGATTATAAAGGAACTGAAAAATTTCTATTCCCTAGTGAATCCCCCAAGAAAAATTCACAATGAAGGGTGAAGATCTACAAGGGTGAAGACCTCAAGAAGCTCCTTAAAATGTGAAGACCTCAAGAAGCTCCTTAAAATGTTTGAGTGGGGTGTTGTGGCATGCACCTGTAATCCCAGCTACTTGGGATGCTCAGGTGGGAGGCTTGCTTGAGCCTAGGACTTTGAGTTCAGTCTGAGCAGCCTAGAGAGATCCCATCTCTAAACAAACAAACAAAAAGTTTGAAATCATATATCCCAACACCTACAGGTTTTCATTAATAGAGAGGAATGCTTATGATGCTTTACCTATTTATAAACAAGTCTATAATGAAAAAAAGAAGCAAACCATCGTGGACATATGTCTAAAAATATGACTGCTACTCAAGAAGAGCTTCAGACACATCCTTCCAGAGGTATTCAGAAGAAGGCATGGTTACCATGGGACATGACAACTCCATGGCTGTTACTGCCCCTGAAGACCTTCCAGTGGGACAAGAGGAGGTGGTAGATAGTCGTATTGATGATCCTGACACTGTGCAGGCCTAGGCTAGCATGTGTCTTTGGGTATTAGTTTCCAACAAACTATTTTAAAAAGTAAAAAAATTAAAATTCAAAAAATGAAATAGAAAGAAGCTTATAGAACAAGGATATATGAAAGAAAATATTTTTGTACAGTTGTAAATGTTTGTGTTTTAAGCTAAATGCTATTACAAAAGAGTAAAAAAAAGCAAACCATTAAAAGTTTATTAAGTGAAAAATTACAATAAGGTTTTTATTAAATTTTTAAAATAAACTTATGTAGCCTATGTGTCCAGCGTTTAAAAGTCTACAGTAGTGTACAGTAATGTCCTAGGGCTTCATATTCACTTACCACTCACTCACTAACTCATGCACAGCAACTTCTATACAGCAATTATAGACCTGCAAACTCCATTCATCATAAGTGCTCCATATAGGTGTACCATTTTTTGTCTTTTATGCCGTACTTTTACTGTACCTTTTCTATGTTTAGATATGTTTGGAGATATAAATACCATGCTGTTAACTGCCTACAAGTTTTAGGATAGTAATGTGCTGTAGCGGCATGTAGGCTAAGACCAATAGGCTATCCCATGTAGTATAGGTGTGTCATAGTTTATAACTTCCAAGTTTGTGGTAAATACACTGATATTGGCACAACAGCAAGATCCCCTAATGACACATTTCTCAGAATGTATCTCTGTTCTTAAGTGATGCATGGTTGCATTTAAATGTGTTAGAAGATATTAATGATAACCCACCCACCCACAATTTCTAGGGGGTCACAATGGCAAGACTTATAATTATAGTTCCCCAAGACAAAAGAAAACCCAAAAAGAAAAACATTTTTTAAAAAACATGATCTTCCAGATGTTGATAGAGAACTGGATTATCAACAGATGCTGAGCAATCCACTTGACTACTAGTCATCAAGAAAGTATTTTGGAAATGGGGGTGGGTTTCATTGTCACTCCCATTTGCACATGTAATTCACTGCGAAGTTTGTTGCCTAATTTAGTTTGATCCTAGGAAACACTAGTTTGATCATAGGAACACAATGATTTGTGGTGATGATGATCTATCTGGTCTCATGTGGGTGTGTGTATAGTATTTCTGCATGAACTGTTAGGCTAGTTAATAAGAGGTGTTGATTATTCCATTCACTGAAAATTAGAATTGAGTCAGTCATTAATTTATCCTCACTCTTCTACAGAAAGGACTGCATTTCTAGGAAACTTGTTCTCTTCCTTTTAACATGAAAATTTTAGTAAGCTAATTGCACACTAAGTGGTTAGAAAAATATGTAACACACTCATGTGGAAAAAAGAAAGAAAGGCATCACAGTGGAAAAAAGAAAAAGAGAATGGAAAACTAGAAGCTTAAATGTGAAATAAGGATTTAAAGATGCAAACAGAAAGAAGAGCCAGAAAAATACTTTGAAATAGTATTAATCTTTATCCTTAAAGTTTTCTACCTTAAAATTTATCCCCATTGTGCTGAAAGATGATTTTTGAAGAGTTGAGATTGAGAGACGCTAATAGACAACTAGAATTTCTTTCACCCATTTAAAATATCTTTCATTTATTTTCACTGTCAAGTCAGTGGCATATTTTAGACAGATTTCCAAAATCTCCTTAAGATTCAAACTGTTACTGCTATCACTGATACAAAACTTGCTCAAAGCAAATTTTATTGAAAAATATTATCACATTGGGAACAACAAGGAAAACAGAGATGCAAAAATTGGAGCTAAGCCAGGGTTATGTTGTTTTATGAAGTACAAGGCCAGCAAATTTAGGACACTTAAATGCCAGCAATTTACAATGGGCAGTCCCAGAAAGTGGACTGTATAGAGCAAGATAAATTCCAGTCCTGGTTCAGATGTCAAATGCATGCTGGTGAATACAGCAGGGCGCAGAGTGAAGCCTGTGGGCTGAGGAGTCTCTAAGGCATAAATGTGGTAAATGTGGAGACCCTGTCACATGGGGAGTGGTTTTGTGGACGAAGGTGTTGAACTCAGAGGAAGATTGAGCACAAAGCAGAATAAATGGCATTCCTATTTTAGGAAATTTTTATGTGCATGTACCTAAGGAAAGGACCGGTTGACAGCTTCAGTTATGACAGCAAAGGCACAGGGATACAGAGAACATTTTGGTTCTGGAAGGCAGAAACATTTGCTGCCGCCTGTCATTGCCACGCAGTATGATTTGTCTTTAGATGATCAGCAACTAGGTGTCAGCAAGGCCATATTTTGAGGCACAGAATACCAGCATGCATGGTTCCTAGAACATTGAGAGACAAAGGAATATCAAACTGTGCATTAACTTACATGGAACAATCAGAAATAAAAATGTCAAGTATGAAAGTGTTTTATTGTCACACTTGATGATGGTCTGAACTTGAATAGTTCATCAAGCCTTAAAACATTACCATATCTGCATTGAAAGTGGTAATTTTTCTTAGTACAAAATTCTAATTTATTGGCTAAATTTGAAACCTGTAAAAAAATCACAGCATTAATCCCTGTACTGCTAAAAGTAAAATTTTTAATACTTTCATCAGTCATTTGGTAATTTATAGTTATGAAAATTATCCAGATAATCATTAGATACTACTTGAAATGAAATTGTTATGAAAGTTGTGCATAGTGTTATCGAGTCAAAATTGTTCAAGGTCTAAACCATTGCAAACTTATCTGAAATCTTGAAATATAACTGTGGTCCTGGACTAATTGTGTCCAAGGCCATCCATCCCATTTTATGTGATTCTCTCCTTTAGTGTGTCCAGACCAAATATCAAACTGGTTCCCATATGCAGTCCTTCAGGGTTTCCGGAGGACACATGGAACTCACTGGTCCTGACCTCTGCTTTATCCTCCATTAGTTAATGAAGTTAAAAACAAAAACTTACTCTAATGAACACTGAGCAGATGTAGAAGTGTGAGCGTTCTTCCAAACGGAAAACTATCCGGGAGTGCATTTGTATGGCAAAACTGTTTGATGTTTCTTTACCTTTCACTCTTATAAAGTTCAAGGTGCTTCTGAAAAGAGCCTATGGGTTCCCTAGAGGAGCCTTGCTCCCAGCTGTTCAGCACAGTATTCCTAGCACCCAACACAGAGCCTGCCACATGGTGGGCCACAATCAATATTTGGAAGACATTCACATTATGTCAGAGCGGCTGGAAAGGGACTTTATGGAAAAGCTGGGGCTTGGATTTTTAAAAAATAAGAAGGAAGTCCTAAAAAAAACCATAAAAACGGAAAACAAATGAAACTTCTAATTATATATGCACCCAATGGAGACACAACTAAATATCTGACATCTGGATTATTGACAAGAAATGCTGGCCAGGATCATGTAGCCATCATTTACAGGTGACATTAGATTTCCTCACACAAGTATTTTTTTTCTTAAGAAGCCTATTTCATCATTTGTAAGTAACCCAGGACAAAATTACTTTATTTTCTTTAAAGGCACACCACTAAGCAGTTATCAGTCCACTGAGAAATATTCTAGGTGACATGAGAAAGTCATTCTGGAAAACAGATAAACGTTAATGTGCTGACAAGGATAATCAAAAGCTGACAACATTAAACTTGCCTCAGTATCAAGGCTGGTCCATTTCCTTTGAAGTCCAGTCTTATTGCACAGAGAATGATGTTAATATAATATAAAATCTATTCATCTTGGTAACAGAAAGAGTAGTGATAATAATTCCTACACGCCAAGGACACTTATATTGATTTTAGAATGTGATTTTGAACTTAATTTGCAACTGTGTCTGGTGCTCTTAGAATTCATATCACTTCAGTGGGATAATAAAATCATACTGTAAAGCATGTCTCAGAAACAATGCATAAACTTATTCTTTTGTTTCCATCCAATTGGACTTGGCACTTGTTGATTAACTTCTACAGGGCAGGATAGTCCCCAGTGTGGAAATACAGGGATGTAGAAGACTGGAATGCTGCCCTCTGAGAGTCATGGCAGGGGAAACCCAAGAGAGAAGCATAATCTCATTTGCAGAGCCCTGGTGATTGAGGGGAAGGTGCAACTCACCACCAGGGAGTTTGGCTGACGTGGGAAATGAGCAGGTGGGAATCCCGCCGAGGAGGTGAAGCCAGTTCCTGAAGGAAGGGCAGCTTTTCAGGCAAACCACGGAGGGAAGGCCAACGAGGGAGATAAAAAAGTCCCGAGGGCAATTTTGGATACACCACAAGTGTGAAGCCCTTCCAGTTATGCATTCCCTAAGACTGGAATAGCGGAACCTATGTCCAGCACACTGGGGCCCAAAAGTCACACTGATGTTGTTGGATTTTTGAGAAGCAGCAATGAGTTCAACACTTCATGTCTTCATGAATTCTCATGAGTTATTTCTACATTGTGAAGATAAGGAATCAGACTCAAAAATGCTATGGTTTGAATGGGTCCCCTCCAAAATTCAGGTGTTGAAACTGAATGGCCCATATAATGGGAAGTCAGGCCTTTAAGAGGTAATTAGGTCATGAGGTTCCTCCTTCATGAATGGGATTGGGGCCCTTACAAAAGGACTTGAAAAGAGATTGTCCCCTTTTGCCTTTCCACTTTCTTCCATGGGAGGACAGAGCAAGAAGGCCCTTCCTCACTGGACAGCAAATGTCTGCATCTCGATCTTGGGCTTCCCAGACTCCAGAACTGGATGAAATAATTTTCTGTCCTTTATAATTAACCTTGTTTCAGATATTTTGTTATAGCAGCACTAATGGACTAAGACAAAGAGTGCAGAGCATTTGCTCAATAGAACACTGCCATTTATTTCTGTGGTAAAATTGAACATTGCCTTTGGGCCCTAAATCCCTGGTTCTGTCTACAACGGTATTGTGAGGCACCCTGACTCATACTTCTGTATTAGGAATCCTGAAGGGAGATGGGAAACTCAGGTTAAGAGACTTGAACCCCTTCCCAGGGAAGCTGAATCAAGTAGTTTGGCAAAAATCACTAATGTCTCCTGTCAAGATGGTGAACTGAGTACACATTTGACTTCTATCCCTCTATAGAACCCACTGACATAAATGTATTGAAGAAACAAACCCACCGAATGAAAACAGCACAAGAATGGAAAATCAGAATTGCAAGGACCATCCCCAAAATGCTGAAAGACAGACAAAAAACAAAAACAAACAAAAAAAGGAAGTACAAGATTTAGGCAGCAGAAAAAGCCAGAGCCTACTCTGAGCTATGACAACATTACATGGGGTGTTGTGAATGAATCCCCTGCCACCCAGAAGGGTCCGGTGCTCCGAACAATCAGTCACACACAGAGACTGGAATCAGCTCAGTCTAAAAGCCACAGTAAGCTCACAGCAAAGAATCAAAAGCTTTCTCATTGAACAGATTAAATGTGCTGTTGGGATAGTTGAAGCTAAAAATGAGGGTTTTATTGTCTCGAAATGAAATCCTCTTTCCTCTTATACCATAGGAATCTCATAGACTTAGGTCAAATCCCACAGCTGATTCTTACATAAATTTTAAACATTTGGGCATCACATTTCTCAGCAGCAGCAACTGATGATAGAAGATATTGAGACAACACCTTCAAAGTTCTGGGGCAAAACATTTTCAACTGGTCATTCAAATGTTAAGGCAGAACAAAAACATTTTTTGAACCTGAAAAAGTTCACACATTTCACCTTTCATATATGCTTTCTATAGTAAAGCATGTTGAATATAAAAAGAAGTTCACAACTTAAAAGTGCCATTTCACCCAAAAATACTAACATAATTATCAAATTTAGGTAGGGGTGGTAGGAGAACATTAGGAGATCTTATCAATCTCAATTTTCTGTTTTTCAGTAGATAATATCTAGTCATAATATATCATAAATTAGAAATATATGTCTGTCATTTAGACTGGAGGTGGCGATCTAATTAATGAAAAAATCAGTGAATGACTATGAGAAAATCTACATTCTTCAGTTTCCAAGTGTTTCACTACATAGCCCCCTTGGCTTAATTTTTTCTCAGTTTCTTTATTTGTAAAATAAAATATTTGAACTACAATTCTCTGACAAGCAGCATGTTTTAAGGACATAGTGTAGGAGTGAAAAGTAAACAGACTTACATTTAAAATAGCCTTCCACACCTCCCCGAAATCAGGCTTCCTTGACTGAAACAATGCATGCTTCTCAAGGATGGCGGGTTTTCTCTTCTTAAAAGACACATGCATCTCAAATCTCACTATGTTTCCCTACATCCTTCAGCTTTCAGGAAACTTAGTAGTATCAAACTTGTGCTCTAATTTTAGACAGCCAGATGACACAGTTCTGTATGCCTATTTCACCTTTAATTTTATTTCTTTTAGTCAGCAAGAAAATGGGGAATTCAGTCCAGCCACTGCAAGCAGCTGAGTTCTGCCTTAGCTACGTGAGCTTGGAAGAAGACCCAGGCTCCAGAAAGAAACACAGCCTGGCTGACATCTTGACTGCAGCCGTGTGAGATCCTGAGCTGCAGACCCACCTGAGCTGTGCTTGCACTCCTTACACATGGAAACTGAGAGATAATAGCACATGCTGTTTTAAGCCATTACATTTATGGCAATTTGTTATATGACAATAAAGAAAAACTAATATAGCAGAAGAGACAATAATGTCAGCTCTCAGGATTTAAGATTTTCCTTCTTTTAGGGCAAGATGAAACAACACATAATTGTAGCTAATTAATTTTAACCATTACAAGCAAGATTCAATGATAATACAATATATAGACAATGTTACCCCAAAGAAAAAAAGGCCTAAAATCTAGTACAATAAATAGAAAAAAGTTACCTTACATAGAGTATTTCCCACTCTATGTGATGATGTTGTAAAGATTTTTGATAGAATCTAATTTAAAGAAAGCTTGACCATGCTTTAGTTTCACGGAGTCAGTAGCACCTTTTAATAAAAAGGTAGATCTGTGACTATTTGCTCCAGACATAAAAAATTGTTTGTAACTTTTATACCTTTGTGATGAAGGGAAGGTGAAGACTTTCTTTAGTAACAGCTAATAAAGAACAGCTGGGGTTTCCATCAGCAGGAATACAGAAAGAACAGGCTGGCTGAGCTTTCTGGATATGGACAAGAAGGGGCAGAGCTCTCTGAAATGGAAAGTCCTGCTTTGGAGATAATCAAGTGAATAGTTCACTGGTCTGCCCTTTCTAGACAGGGACACTCCCTGCTGAGGGCTCATGTATCATCCTCACTCAAGAACCAGGTACAAACTATCAATTAGTCTTTTTGAAACACCATGAGTTTCTTTTGAGACCAGTTAAAATACTGAACACTTAGAAGTATGTGATTTGTTGCTGAAGAATAAATCCTTCACCCTTGCCTTCCTGGATGGCTTGCAGTCTTCATTTATCAATTATTCACCCTTTCCCATTTTTGTTTAAAGCACCATTCCTGCTACCATAATGAGTGTGAGTTTTGTGGTTGAACTTGACCTTGTATGAATGAAAAGAAATGGTTTCTGGCCTCAGTCCATTATTGGGAAACAATGTAAAAGCACATCACACACACAACAGGTTCAATGTAGTTCAAATAAATGCTCATTCTGTATGTGACTTGTGGACTGTATGGAGCAAAGCCCAAATTCACTTGTCATATCTCATAAAAGTGGGATATTGACTTCAATCAAGGTGTCATCAAGGTGGCATGCTTATTTTCATATTGGTGAGTTCTGCATTTGTGGAAAAAAAAAAAAGACTAAAATATTCCTGCACATTTGCAATGCTACTTTTAGTGAGTAAGATAATGCTAAAAGTGTTATTTTAATGAAGGTATTCTGAGAAGCCTAAATATTGTAGGACAAGGCAAGAGAATTTCAACTGCTTCTGAAAATGTTTAATAGCTGTCTTAACTTCTATACTGAATAATTACCAGAAAAGAAAGGACCAAAAGCCTGGTGCACGCCCGTAATCCCAGCACTTTGGGAGGCTGAGGCAGGTGGATCACCTGAGGTCAGGAGTTCATGGCCAGCTTGACTAACATAGTGAAAACCCACCTTTAAATATAAAAGAATTAGCCAGACGTGGTGGTACATGCATGTAATCTGAGCTACTTGGGAGGCTGAGACGGGAGAATCTCTTGTACTTGGGAGGTGGAGGCTGCAGTGATCTGAGATTGCGCCATTGCCCTCCAGCCTGGGCAACAAGAATGAAATTCCATCTCAAAAAAAAAAAAAAAAAAAAAAAAAAAAAGAGAGAGAGAGAGAGAGAAAGGACCGAAAGCCATTAGGAGAATGTCAGATGTTTTGAATAACTGTGCTTCGTGGGGAGTTCCAGGAGTTCAAGGAAAGCACTTAAATTTCCCTTCCTCAAGAATCAATTAAAACAGGGACACATTAGTTCAACTCTGTTCTGAAAATTCCAGTCTTAAGCTAATTATCTAATTTTATTTACCCTTTACAGTTAATTTGGGTAGGTCTACCTTTCTGGGTCTAGGATTTACAATATCTAAAATGAGATGGCTAAAAATAAGATCACTGAAGTCTGTTCAAGATCGAAGTTCTCTGGGTACAGGATTCTCACTTGCAAAGAAAAGTATGCTTATGCTTCATGTACCATCTTTTTAATATTCAACCAAATTACGAGCATTAAAATCTCGATGGCAGGATATGTTCTTTCTTTCCTCCCCTCCCCTCACAGTACTTTTAACTTGTAGGTTCTCAACATTTATTTTTAATTCATAGGAACCAGTATTTTTTCCCAATTCAGTAGGAATTCAGTGGTATTTCCCAGTCACCAAAGATCATCAAGCAACTACCCACCTACTTCAGGAAAGATACAACATTAGCTACATTTCTTAAGAATCTCCTTAATGAGCCAATTACTCCAGAATGTATTTTTCAGACTTTTCAGACCAGGCATATCCTGATATTGAAAAAGAAACTTTCAGCTGTTCTCTGCTCTTCATATAACCTCAGTTGTAAAATTACAATGCAGTTTTAGAATTGTTGATATTTTTCTTATTTTTTTACTATTTTCTCTTCAGTTTTTTTACTCCAGCATGTATGTTTTACTGTGATATTTGTATGTAGAAGCCTATTTATTTCAAGAACATCTCAATGAATGCTTTTGACTAAAGTCCATTATGAAATTATACATGATCAAAAGCAATAATGTAAAAATAAAAAGAAAAGAAAGTATATTAATCAAATGAGATAAACACAATGTTTCTAAAGGCAAATTATCTAGAAAGCTCCAAGGGTAGCATTCATCATTTCCGTCAAAACTACTTCAGTGCCCTTCCTGTATACACTGTGCACCTGTATAGCCAAATGGTGAGTAAAGGGACATTCTGTGTGTAGAAGTGATCTTTCAAAGTACCCAACTTGTCCTGGTTTTCCAGGACTTTGCCAGTTTTGCACTGAAACTCCCACAACTTGAGAAGAAACTCCAACACCTTAATGCTACTGAATACATGAGAACAACTGTCAAAATTGGAAGAGCAACACAGGCGTCCCCGATAAGAAATGGGTCTAGGTAGTCACCACCAATACCTGCCAACACCACATAAGGGGACAAGAGAACATGGCATGCCTTAAGAAGGAATCCCATAACACCACAGGAAAGTGTATTTCCAAAACTCAAGCATACACTAGACCTGAATCTCACTGGACCTCTAGAACTAAACACTCATTTACACAACATACAAAGACAATGTAAATATGTAAAAGAATAACATAGAGGTGCAGTTAGCAAAATCCAAACTGAGAAACTCTATTGAAGAGATCTGGTTTCAACAAAATTAATTTCACTGAAAAAATCAAGAGAGATTTAAAAAACTAGAAAATATATAGATCATGTATACCTATATAACAAACCTGCATGTTGTGCACATGTACCCTAGAATTTAAAGTATAATTTTAAAAAAGAAAATATAGAGATTAAAAAAACGAACTTTCCTTGCAAATTTGCCCTACTGGACTATGGAATCTTTGAAGCAGAATTATGTCTTACCTCTTTGTAGACTCCCATCACTCAGCACCTACCACAATTCCCAAAATATGATAGGTCCTTACAGACAGTTTGTTAAGTGCTGAATACATAGAATACTTTCTGATTCTTCTAACAAAAGTGAACCTTTCACCTATGAAATCTAAGGACAATGAATTCATCATATAGTAACATATTTGGCTAGTTAAGACAAGTAGTAAGTCCATTGACTTAGTGGACAGTAAACCTCTTAATGTCGGGGATTCTTCATATTGTTGAAGATACAAAATGTCTTTTTTCACATCATACTTATAACAGTTAAGCAATCCTTATTATGAGATTTAAATTAGAATAAAATCTACAGGGTAGATTGTTGTAATCATATGCACATACGAGTATATACTGAAATGGCTTCTAACAATGTTCCAGCCCAACAGGGTTATTGGAAGGCAAAACTTAAACTAGATCTTATGCCCATAAAATAGACGTGATGATGGAAATATGAAACAATTGCCTTTGCTTTGTACATTCCTTCCCTAGAAGGGGAAATGTCAGTGTCAGAACAGCTTATCGTAAGTCTATACAGTGTTACTACACTTTACTTGTCACATTCATTATGGGTCATATGCTTGCAAGGTTTTAAATAGTCATCTTTATTAGTTTTTTTCTGAATGAGCGTAGAAAATATTCTGAATCAAGGAAGGGATTTCTGATTTATCATCCTATATTAAATATTAAGTGCATTGGTCCTGCTTTCCTTAGACCTTACTCCTTGGGGTGACCAAATTAAAGCCAGGTCAAATGACCTATATGAGTAGCTGGAAAGCTATACACAAGGCATGGAGAAAATGGATTTTCTCTATTCACATATAAGAGAGAGACATACAACACATATTAATCATTTCCCTCCAGCTCCAGAAGGGAGCGGGTAGTGGATGTGGGTGCAGGGACAGAATCCAGTTGCTTCATTGAGACAGGATGAGGAGCATCCTGGGATCCTACCTTCACATTCTGGAAGGAAAATATGCCTTTCAAGGGCCAGGTAACCACCCCCATTCCCATTTCTGACCTGTAAGGCATGGAGATGTCTCTGAGTTCTCTGAGTTGCTATTTCTTTGGGGAAAAACTTAAGAGAGATAAGGCTCCAGTCTCACTGCCTCCTAGAGAACTAACCTAGGTACCTATCCCAGGATGTACTCAGTTGGCTTTTGGGGAGATGAAGGAAGTTTTATTATCTTTTTCAATCAGAACAATCAACTGCATCATTAAAGAAACATTGACTATAGATATAAACCTTATATTATGTCAAAATGTTTCTTGGGGAAGTGAAAGCAAACATTCTCTAAGATTATATCATATATATTTTCATGGTTCATGAGGGTTGGGCTCTTAACAGGCCCACAGGGAAACCCAGAAATTTGTTATTTCCCCACAACTCTATTTAAAATATATATGTGAATATTTATGTACATATGTCTTACCCATGCAATTGAATTGAAAGTTCCTTGAAAGACTCATAACTTCATACATTCTTGCAGTGAATAAGTGAGGATTAAATATTAGTTGAACACCTACAATGGATCAATCACTAGAATAGCTAAGGAGATAAAAAGATAAATGTTCTTAATGGCATCTAGAATGGCGAATCCTTTTTAGAAGGTTTTCAACTTACTTTTGCCAGATCCATTGGAGGAATCATTATCTATGGCAGCTACAGCATTAATAAATGTATTTCATAAATAATTGGACTTGAAAGTTAAAACTACTCCTGGGTCTAAGGGACTGCAGAAGAGATGTTATATTAGCAGGCATGAAAACAACGTTAATCTTGTTGCATGTTTCCATCAGAGCTTTCAGGTGATCAAGTTCATTGTCAATGAGCAGTAATATTTTGAAAGTAATGTTTTGTTTTGTTTTTGAGCAGTAGGTCTGAACAGTGGGCTTCTTATATTCAGTAAATAATGATACAAACAAATGTGTTGCTACTCAGGCTTTGTTTTTTCATTTCTTTAGCACAGGCAGAGTTGACTTAGTGTAATTCTTAAGAGCCCTAGGATTTTTAAAATGGTAAACAAGCATTGGTTTTAACTGAAGTCACAAGCTGCATCAGCTCCTAACAAGAGACTCAGCCTGTTCTTTGAAACTTTGAAGCTAGATATTAGCTTCTCCTCTCTAGTTGAGAAAGTCCTAAATGGCATCTTCTAATTTAAGGCTGTTTTGTCTCCACTGAAAATCTGTTATTTATTGTACCCACCTTCATCAATGATCTTATTTAGATCTTCTGGGTAACTTGCTGCAGCTTCTACATCAGCATTTGTTGCTTCACCTTACACTTTTATGTTATGAAGATGACTTATTTCCTTAAACCTCAAAACCAGCTTCTGCTCACTTCAACCTTCGCTTCTGCAGCTTCCATACCTCTCTCAGCCTTCAGCCATACCTTCTCTTCACTGAAGAGAGTTAGGGCTTTGCTGTGAATTAGGCTTTGGCTTAAGGGAATGTTGTACCGATTTTGATCTTCTACACAGATCACTAATGCTTTCTCCATATCAACAATAAGGTTCTTCCATTTTCTTAAGATTCTTGTGTGTTCACTGGAGAAGTATTTTTAATTTCCTTCAAGATCTTTCTTTTTGTATTCACAACTTGGCTGTTTGGCACTGAGGCCTGGCTTTCAGCTTATCTCAGCTTTTCACGTGCCTTTCTCATTAAGCTTAATTATTTCTAGCTTTTGATTTAAATGGAGAAACATGTGGCTTCCTTTAACTTGAACACTAGGAGGCCATTGTGGAGTTATTAATTGGCTTAATTTCAATATTGTTGTATCTCAGTGAATAGGGAGGCCCAAGGAGAGAAAGCAAGACAGAGGAATGGCTGGTTGGTGGAGCAAAGACACACTACATGAATCCATTCAGTTTGCCATCTGATATGGGCACCGTTTGTGTCACCCGAAAAAATCCCAGTAGTAACATCAAAGATCACGGATTCCAGATCCCCATAACAGACATAGTAATAGTGAAAGTTTGAAATATTATGACAATTACAAAGACCAGAAGTGAGCACATGCTGTTGGGAAGATTGTGTTGATTGACTTGCTTGATGTACTGTTGTCACAAACCTTCAATTTGTGAAAAAGGAACATCTTTGAAATGCAATAAAGTGAAACACAATACAATGAAGTATGCCTGTAAGTCATAGGTATTTGGGAAGTTGGAATACCATTTTGCTTCATTATGGCCTGTCATCTTTGCAGATAATATGTTAACAAATTAAGACATGAATGAAAGAAGATCAAATATTCACATAATACCAACAGAGGTAACTAAACCCAGTTAATGAAATTAAACACTATTAGATTTGGTAAAATAATACTGTCAAACTAAAGCAAAGATGGTTAAAATTAACTGCATTGAAAAAGATATCAGATAAATGCAGTCAAAATGAAAGAGAGGTTGAGAATATTAACCAAAAAAGAATAGTAGGAGGAAAAGCACTACTTCAGAGATAGAATTTTAGACTTGTATAGATAAAAGAATACCACAATGTAACACTGAAACTCTAAAAAGAAAACTGGTATAAAATATACTGAAAAATGGATAAATGACTATAGTCATTGCATATTTTTTGTTTGATATTGATAAATCAATTAGAAAATCATGAGCATAAAGTGGAAATTAACGTAATTATGGGAGTTGATTTAATATATGCATAATATACCCACCTCACTATAAACCAGGAACATATGTTTCGTATGTTTTATTTTCCCATGTAAGGCACAGTGGAAATATGATTCAGAGTGCAGAGCCAAGACCTTATGGGGCAGGGCCATGAATGCAGAAGACAGAGTCAAGATTCAAGAGGGCAGAGTAGGGTTCTAGAAGGCAGAGCCAGGATCCTAGAGGACAGAGCCAGGAAGCAGGTGGACCACCCCCAGGCACTAAAATAGAGCTCCAGGCAAGGAATAGACATGTACCTTGCTGGCTTTCAGAATTTCTATGGGCCAGTAACTGCTGTGAGTCTCCAGCATTCCCTGTTATTGAAAAGGAGGCCTGTCATGTTTATTCTGTGCCTGTTCTACCATTGTATAAAAGGTATAGAAGAGGAGGGGATAACTTATCTTTTTGATTCAAATCTGTATTCTTTTGCTGGGCTGTCATAACAAAGTAACACGGACTGCGTGGCTCAACCAAGAGAAATTGATTGTCTCAGAGTTCTAGAGGCTAGAATCCAAGGTTAAGGTATCAGCAGGTCTGGTTTCTATCGAGACCTCCCCTTGGCTTGCTTCACCCTGTGCCCTCACATGGTCTGACCCTGGGCTTGTGCACCCCTGCTATTGTTTTGTGTGTTCCAATTTCTCATGTCATAGACACCACTCTGATTGGATTAGGGCCCACTTTAAGAACCTGATTTAACCTTAATCACACCTTGAAAGGCCCTATCTCATAATAGAGTCACAGTCTGAGGTACTGGGGGTTAGGGCTGTGATGTATGAATTTTGGTGAAATGCAATTCAGCTCATAGCCTCTTTCAGCACCAGAGGGGCAGTACTCAAGAATTCCAATGCGAGAAGCCTTTGAGAAGCCTTGGCCACACCTGTATCTGCGCTGGATCTTTACCTTCAGAATGAGATGAAATTTTGAAGAGCGGGGGATGAGTGAGTGTTGCATGTGGGAAGACTGCTGTGAGTTGTAGTGGCCAGAGGGCAGAATGTGGTCAATTATATCATCCAGGTATGACCAGAGTAATACTTGTTTCCACATGCTCTTTCAGTGCCTTTGCATTCCCCATCAAGACACAGAGTTTATTTACTTTCCTCTTGAAACTGGATGGAGTGTGTGTGGCATCCTCGAAAAATAGAGTGAGATGGATGTGAGGCTGCCTGCCTCCCAGGGCTGCCTCCAGGGGTGGCCTTCCACCAGCCCCAGCTACCCGCCGTGGAACAGAAACAAGCTATCTTCTATGAGCCTTGCTCTAGCTGGAGATCTCTGAGCTAAATAAATTTTCTCATTGTTTTAAGCCACTAGTTTCTTGTGTAATTTTTAATAAAGCCATTGTAACTAGGATAGTAAGTTGCTTTGTTTTGTTTCAAAAAATGATATATATAAGGTATATATAAAAATGGTATATATCAGGATTCAGAGAAAAAAATGAATTGACTGTAACTCAATTGAATGATAGATTACTAACAAAACAGTACCCTCAAATTTAAACCTTCTTAGGCTGAAGGTGCAGTGTTCTTGGTATCAATTTCCAGGCTGCTTTTGGGAAATTGTCATTGGAGGTTGTGACAGGCTGTCAGCAAAGAGAAAAGCCAGCTGAGGATGGAGTTAAGGACCTGCTCAGATGACTAACACCAGCCACCCTGGATCTTATTCCTGAACTGGCTAGCCTGGGAAGCAGGCACATTCATCACTATTGTGATAGTATTAAGGCCCGGTATTTTAACTCTATTAAGCCTAGAAAATATGCTGGAAGAACATGTGCATCTCATTTATACTGAGTTATTACTTTTTTATTTCAAAAAATCAGTAAGATAATTGCTTTGGGTTTTATCTAATAGCCTTACTCTTAAATAGATATGGTGATCACATAAGAATAATAAATGTAATTTAATCAATGATTAATGTAATTTTTGAGGCAGTTACAAAATACAGTACAATAAATCATTTCCCAAATCTTATCTTTCCAAATATACTAGTTTGCTATTTATATTTCTTTATTAAAAATTCAACACATCATTAATATTTATGTTAAGATTGATTTGCTTGGCTTTGTTTTGTTTGTATTTGTGATCTTTAAATTTGTTTTATAATTAAGTCAATTGTTAATTGTTTTCAACCACACTAATATCTATGACACAAACTGATTGTTCTTACAGAAATATCTTACTTTAGGATTCCAGCCTTAAAATACAGTTTTATAAACTCAAGTGAGTCCTCTGACACAAAAATAACTAACGGTAAGGATATAAAGGTCTTCCATTTAGTGTTCAATTTATAAACTACATTGTAATTAATGCCACATAATCTATTGAATCAATGCTGATGGTTGTTCTTACCTATTTTCCCCACGTTTTAGTGTGGGTTTGAAAGCTCTTTACTCACTGGAAGGTTGAGCTTGTCCAGGTCTGACTGGGTGCAATTCCTGCAAGTGACATAAATCCATCACAAAGTACTGGGGATTAAATAGTGAAGCAGGAAAAATTTCAGTGACAAATTTTTGTTTTGATTTGTGTATTTCTGTTTGTTTTATGGTTTTGATCCCAATTTTGTTTCCTGGGAGTAAAGTCCCAGGTGGTTTCTTTAAAGAAGATTTTGACTTAAAACAGAATTATGATAATGGAGGATTTGTCAGCGAGCTCCAGGCAGACGGCCTCATGTCTCTAGAAGTCCCTTGCTTCAGGTTTGGAAAGAAAGAATGAGACTAGATGTGACTGCTCTCCCTTTCCACTTTAATATGTTAGAACTTCTGAATGCCCAGACTCATAGGCAAAACAAAAGCATTAAATAAATTTACATAAACACTACTATGGTGATCCTTTTTTTCTTGCAAAGTTATTTTTAACTTATTTGAAGAGCAGTCCTCTCTATTAACATGCTTCTTAGTTTTCCGTTCTTACCTACATGACTTCAATTTTGCTGGGTGGAATGTGGGTGACAGATTTTTTAAAATCTAGAATATAACATGATTGAGCCATTGGCAGGTTGACACAATAGATGTGTTTTAAATACTTGAAGCCATAATACTTCTTTCTAAATATACTTCTTGCTTGCCTTACTTAGCAAAACATTTTTTTAATCTATTGACTTATGGTTAAAGAACTATTTTTTGCAATGCAAAGAGTTTAATTAGTCTCTCGTTCACCATGAACATTTCTTGTCTTTAAAACATAGTATAGAAGTAAGGAGCCAATTATTGTTCATGCAAAACTCAACGATGTTGTCAGGTGAATTTGCCTATATCTACCTATAAGTATTCTATAAGCTAAAGAGGGCATGTTTTCACAATTGTGCTTACGTATTTATTGCATCTTCCAGAAGGTGGCAGTCTGTAATGTTAGAAGGATGCATGGTATTACTCTGGAAGCTTTTAAACTACTTCATGCAGAACTAAAATGAGCAGAAGGAAAAAAATTGCCTTTTATAGCAGTCTATTTTTTCTTTGAAGCAAAAACAAGTTACATATTTATTGTCATTCTGGAAGTAATGACAAAATTGCTACTGTACAAATAGTGATTATGCCATTTTTATAGCCAATCCAGACTATAAGAGTGGCTTGGATGAAGTGATGATGAAAAGCACAATATTTGGAATAGAAATTTAATCTGAGAATATGGAAATAGGCAATCGTACAAAATTTGTTTTTGGAAAATGGTCAGCTATTTTACTATTTTCTGGCATAGTTGAAAATGAATAAAAAGTTAACTTTATCTGCATTTAGCTTGTTAGTATTCTTCAATGATAATTATCTTGTCATGTTCCTATGGCTATTAAGACTCTCAATATTAGTTAAGTTTACAAGGCAAAGGTGACTACTGTAACCTACAAACTGGCACCAATAATGTTTCTCCTTAACCCTACTAATATTAGTTGCCCTGTAGCAAATTAAAATCCATTTCATTTGGGAAGCAGAATTAAATGATTACATTTTTTACAACAATGCTTTCTCCCCAGTTGGGTAATTTTTTCTTTCCTCCCATCAAAATTTATTTTCAGCCACATGTCTTATGGCTCATGTCAATCTTCACCTAATTTCATTTCCTGCATCTCTGCATCTACCATCATTAGGTATTCAAAGGAGTAGCAAACAGTAGGATACTTTCATAAATATTTGTTGAATAAGTTAATAAATAGTATCATATTAACCCACTATTATACATAGAAATGACTATTGCAGACATTCATTAAATTTGAAATCTGATTATGCAGATGGGGGAAAAAGTACCATTTGTGGAACAAGCAGAGAAAAAAATGTGTTAGCCACCATTCCTCCAACTCTAATTTGTCCCAGGTTTGAACTCCAAAATATTAACTGCCTATTTTAATAGTACTGGTTATGTATCAATGTTCCAAGAGGAGTACTAGGTTAAATATTTCTACAGGAAAAAAATACATATGGAAAGAGATCAACCCCTTTAAGGAGGCTTGGTACTAAACCACTCTATTTAAGGCTGCATTGTATACAGTTGACCAAACTATTATGTAGCCAGAAAAATGCAAACAACAACAAAAGCAGCTGAAGTAAGAAAAACTCAAACAATCTTAACCTCTTTGCTTTCATCTGTAACTGTCTCACATTTGAAGGTTTGGATTACATGAATTAAGTCTTCATTGAAAAGTTAAACTTTTTGTGTGTGTGAACAAGTCAAGTAATTTGTGCTTTACTTTGAACTCTGCAAATTGTCATTAAACAATTTCAGTACCTATTTTGCACCAAGAAGTATTTTTTACATTTTAGAGATAATGTACAGACAAAACAAAGTCCCAAACTTACACAGTGCATCATTTTTAATCTACTTTTAATCAATAGATTAGTGAGGGAAAATTAAGTTTTTAATTTTAAGGAAGTCTAATTTTTCAGTTTTCTTTTTTCTTTCATAGATCATGCTCTGGTATTGTATTCATAAACTCATTGCCAAACTTAAGTTCATCTAGATATTCTGTCATGTTGTCTTAGGAATTTATCAAAACTGATAATTATGTGTTTTGCTTTCAGTTCTATAATTCAGTTTGAATTTATTTTTGTGAGGATTGTAAGAAGTGTATTTACATTCATTTCTTTCATGTGGATGTCCAGTTGTTAACAGCACTATTTGTTGACTTTGTGCTGTTAACTTTCTTTGTGGTCTTTGTTCCTTCGTCAAGATCAATTGACTACATTTGTATGGGGCTATTTCTGACTTCTCTATTCTGTTATCTTGATCAATTTGTCTATTCTTTTGCTAACACCATGCTGTTTTAGTTAATGTAGCTTTATAGCTACTCTTAAGATAGTGTCAGTTCTTCAGCTCTTCTACTTTGCTCTTCTTCACTATCGTGTTAGCCATTCTGGGGCTTTTGCTTTCCATGTGAACTTTAGAATCAGTTTATTAGTATCTACAAAATACCTTGCTGGAATTTTGACTGAGATTGTGTTGAACCTATAGATCAAGTTAGGAAAAACCAACATCTTAACAATATTTCTTCCAACCCATAAACATGGAATATCTCTCAATTTATTTATATCTTCTTTAACGTTTTTCTTCAGAGCTCTGTGGATTTCACGTTGTAGATCCTTTATGTATTTTTATAAATCTGTATCTAAGTACTTCTCTTTTTCTGGGCTTCTGTTTTTACTTTTAACCAATCTATGTTCTTTTATTTAAAGTGCATTTATTGTACACAATACGTAGTTTACTCTTGTTTATTTTTATCTACACAGGAAGTCTGTCTTTTAATGGATATATTTAGAACATTTTAATGAGTATATTTAGACCAGTCATATTTGAAGTAGTTGTTGACATAGTAGGATGAATAACTACTATATGTATACTTGTTTTATTTTGTTGCACTTTTTATTTGTTTCTTTATTTTCCCCTCTTTTTCTTCCTTCTCAGGTTGTAATTGAGCTTTTTATGACTCAATTTTTACTTCCCTCTTAGTATATCAATTTTATTTATATTTTCAATTTACTTTAGTGATTTCCCTAACGTTAGAAATATACATGTACAACTAATGTAAGATTACTATAACACTTCATGGATAATGCATGTGGCTTATAGTAGAATATTCAAAACCTCATCTTCCTTATCTCTTATAACATGACTATAATTTATTTTACTTATCCATAAGTTATAATCACCATATAGACCATTGTTGTTATTATTTTACAGAAGAGTATCTGTTAGTTAAATTAAATATAAACAAAATATTGTTTTTATTTATTTTTTAATTCTCTTTTTTAATGTATACATAAGTTACCGACCTATATCATTTTTCTTCTCTCTGAAGAACTTCTTTCATAATTCTAGCAAGAGCGATGAACAGACAATATGTTCCCAAATTTTTGTTAGACTGAGAAGTTTCATTTCTTCTTTACTTTTGAAAGGTGTTTTTTAATGAAATTTCAACATTTTAAATATTTCGCTCCATGTGTTTCTTCTTTGCATCGTTTCTAAGAAAAGTCCAATGTAATTCTTACACTTATACCACTATAGGTAAGGTGATTTTTTTCTCTGTCTTATTTTCTTCTTTGGTTTTCTGCAGCTTATTAAAAATATTTCTTAAGCATAGTATTTTGTGTTGTTTTGCTTTTAGTCTGTGTATATTCTGTTTCATGTTCTCTGAAATTCCAGTATCTGAAGTTTGGTACCTGTCATTAGTTTTAGAAAATTTTCAGCCATCATCATTTTAAATATTTATTCTGTTCCTACATGTTTTCTTTCTTCTTCTTCTGGTATTCCCTTTACACATAAGTTACACCTTTTTAAATTGTTCCATATTTCTTGGGTATACCATTCTGTTTCCTTTTTCAGTCTTTATTTTTAATTTTTAGTTTAAATAGCTTCCATAGGCATATCTTCAAGCTAATTATTTTTTCCTCAGCTGTATTCAGTTTAATAATTTCATAAAAGACTATACCTTTTTCATTTCAATTATAATGGTTTTGATTTTTAACATTTTCTCTTGGTTATCTTCTTACAGTTTCCATCTGTTTGCTTACATCACCTATCTTTTCTTGCATGCTGTCAACTTTATTCCATTATACTTCTTAACATAATATAGTTAAAGTACCAATTCAATAATTCAAAAATCTCTGCCATATCTGATTCTGGTTACATGGCTGGTTTTTTCTCCTCACACTGTATTATGTGCCTTTTAACATGCCTTCTGGGTTTTTATTGAAAGCCAGATATGATGTCCTGGGTAAAAGAAACTGATGTGAGTAGATCATTAGTGTGAGGTATTGCATTTGTCTGGCCAGGAGTTAGGCTGTGGTTATTTCTTGCTGCAGCTGTAGATTCCGGAAGTTTCCATTTCCTCCAGTGTCCTTGTTTTTGTCTCCTTTTTGCATTTGAGTTTTTATAAAAGACACTTTTTAAATAAAGTTATAACCTCATAAAATTTTCAACTGTATTTCACTATTATTGTACTAGAACCTTGTTGATGTGGGGTAAAGTGTGAGAAAGGAGGAAGTATTCCATAAGTTTCTGACTAGGTCTCAGTCTTTCAGGGAGCCTGTGCCCATGGGTTGTGACCCTTACAAATACATCTCACCTTTTCTTTCACCTGCCTTAGGTGAGACAGGAAAGTCTGGGGGATCTTGAAGGGCTTATTTCCCTTCTTCCATGTTAGCTGGGTTCTAAAAAACAAGGTTGTTCGTGAGGGGAGACCTTTGTTAAACAGAACAGAATGCTCTGGGTATATTTAAACATGGTTGCTTTTCTCCATCCCATGCAGGAAACGGGTAGAAATTTTTCTCTGATTGTTACAGTGATAACCTGGTGAGTCTCCTGGAGGTAAAACTCATGAAAGAGCATTGTTCCCCTTGAGGCTTGACCTCTAGGAGACTTAACTTCCAACTAGTCCACATTGAGCAACCACCAATTCATCAGTTACAGTTTAAGTTTCTCTATAATTTATTGGCACCAACGATGGTTTCTGCTCCTAGTAAGCTGTGGTTCCCTGTATCCACATTTCTCCAGTTTTAGGGATGGTAATTTTCTCTGTGATTAGAAGAAGAGTTGTCCCTATACAGTTTGTTCGCTTGTTCTTGAAGCAAAGAAGACAATGACAACTGCCAAGTTATTTACATGTAAGAGCAGAAACAAGCAGCCTGATTCCTCATTTTTCTAATGTGATGCAATGTAGGGAAAAAAGGCAGGGGATGTCACGAGCATCCCTGTGAAGAGACCACCAAACAGGCTTTGTGTGAGCAATAAAGCCTTTTAATCACCTGGGTGCAGGCGGGCTGAGTCTGAAAAGAGAGTCAGCGAAGGGAGATAAGGGTGGGGCCGTTTTACAGGATTTGGGTAAGTAAAGGAAAATTACAGTCAAAGGGGGGATTGTTCTCTGGCAGACAGGAGTGGGAGTCATAGGGTGCTCAGTGGGGGAGCTTTTTGAGCCAGGATGAGCCAGGAAAAGGACTTTCACAAGGTAATGTCATCACTTAAGGCAAGGACAGGCCATTTTCACTTCTTTTGTGGTGGAATGTCATCAGTTAAGGCGGGGAAGGGCATTTTCACTTCTTTTGTGATTCTTCAGTTACTTCAGGTCATCTGGGCTTATAGGTGCAAGTCACAGGGGATGCGATGGCTTGGCTTGGGCTCAGAGGCCTGACAGGGGAACTATCAATATCATTTTCTATATGGAACTTTTGAAGATAAAAAGAGCAAAAGCAATGATTATAATGTCTAACACATAATATGTAGAAATAAAAAGTTATTTTCTTTAATAATGCTGAAATTAAGAGGCATATAGTAGTAAAGAACATAGACTCAATCAGGGGCCAGAATCTATGGGTTCAAAGTCATCTCTACTACTCCTTAGGCCATGATTTTACGGATTTATTTCACTGTTGAGTGCCTTAGTTTCTACATTTTGGAATACTCATGCCTGGCACACAGCAAGGTCAAGATAAGCATGAGTTGTTATTACTATGACAAATACATTCAATAAGTTGATCTATTATTTATTAGGACATTCAATTATGTATTATGTCTTCAAACAAACAAACATAGTGTGGGTTTATCATATGTAAGGAACTTTGGTAATGCTGGGCTTTCACAGACATAATTTCTTCCCTAAGAAAACTACATTTTGAAAAGACAAACTATAACTATGATTCATTTGACATGCAGCCTGTAAATAAATATGTTTTTGTTAAAAGTATAAGGAAAAAAAAGACCACCTCTGGTTTAGACAATCTAGAAGAACCTCATAAATCTTCTACCAGTGCTTCAAAATGATAATTGAATAATACCTCTCAATTCACATAAACAGGGATAGAGCACTAAGGAAAGAAGAAACAGCAGGCAACGCACAGAAGCATGGGGAATGGACAAGATATTAGAGAAAATCTATGAATACAGATTCAGAGTATAGAAGCGGATATGTTTAGAAATCTTTTCAGTTGGAAAGCGTCTGCAAGATGAAGAGAATGCTCTGTGGTCTCCAAATTCGTTTTTATTTCCCCTGGAATATTAAGAAAAATTACTTTTCCCAGTCTTCTTTGCAGTTTCCAGAGACCATGGCCTGAGTTTTAGCCAGTGGAATGTGGATAAAATTCATATTCCCAATTCTGTACCCAACACATAAAACTTCATTCATCTCACCCTTCCTGAAGTAAAGTGCAGGTGTACATCAAAGATGGTGGATTCAGAAGACACAGGAAGAACAGAACATCTGAAAGACCTTTGTGTTTTAAGGTGTTGCAATTTTGAGATTGTTATATACCTATATAACATGACTTACCCTGACTAATGTAGACATTGTTTCCCACAAGAGATGTGATCCCATAAGAGTAACATAAATAAAATAAAATAAAACAAAATAAAATAAAGTAAAATAAAATCATAGAATTGGCAGTGACTATGACTTGGCTGATATTAGAGTTCAGAAAGCTAGAGGCCTTCCCATGTGGTGGTGTAAGAGTGTTCTTGGTGTTACCCTGGAGTATCCATGTGGACCCAATCTAATCACAGAAGCCCTTAAAAGTAAGAACTCCCTCCCATTGGAGTCAAAGATATGAGGGAGAACAGTCTGATAGTTTCCAAGTGTGAGAAGGATTTGATTCAACCATACTGGTTTTGAGATATAGGGGCCATGAACACAGACAGAAAGAGACTTCTAAGTACAATGGTCAGTGGCCTGGTGACAGCCACCAAGAAAATGGGAACTTCATTCCTAGAACCAATATGTATTCCTACCACAAACAACTGCCGAAATGTTGATTGAACTAGGAAGCAGATATTTCTCCAGAGCCTCGAACAGGAAACAGTGCGCTGCTGACATGTGATTTTGATTTTCTGACATGCAAAGCAGTGGACGCTACTGAGTCATGTTGTATGGTCAGCCTTCTGACCACCAGAGTGGTGAGATGATACTAAACCACCAAGTTTGTGGTAATCTGTTATGACTGCAATATGAAACTAATAAAAAGATAAAGCACATTAAACCAGAAGGAATAGAACAAGGAGAAAAAAACAACACAAAATGCAGCCCTAAGTACACGATAAACAAGACGAGGTCAAGTAAGAAAGGAAATCAACATTGTTTGAACACTTAATATATTCTAGACACATTCTTAATGTTCAATTATTTAACAGATATATATTGACTACCTAATATTTTTTAGGTCCTGCACCACACACAGGAATATTACAGTGAACAAAAATTGTCTCCTTTATAAGTATAATCTGGCAGAAGAGTTGGGCATTAACACATTCCAACAATTAACTATATTTTCAAGTTACAATAAGTGCAGGAGAAGAGGTGCATTGAGTGAGCACAACCCCGAAGATTTAGATGTTAGAAAACCATCCTTGAAAAACGGCTTTTAAGCTGCTTAGAGAAATATTGTTCAGTCTATTATCACATTTAATCCACACAATCTTATAAGGAAAGCTCACTTTTCTTTATTATTTTATAAGAAAATTTGATTGAAAGAGGTTGAGTAATTTGCCCAGATAGCACAGCAATGGGCATTTCTGGATTTTGACACTATGTTGCTGTTTTTATGTCCTACCTTTCTAGCATGTTCTCCCCGGTTAGTCTTTGATTGCTACAGAAATAAAGTAAAATGAGTAATGAAAACCATATAGTGATTTGAGCAATGAGGTCTGCTATTTCTTTTTTTTTTTTTTTTTTTTTTTTTTTTTTTTAGTAGAGATATAAATGAGGACCAAATCCCGGGCAAATAATGCAGAACAGGACAATTGTAGGGGAGAAACTCAACAGAGAAAGCTGAAGGCAGCTTGCTTTTGTTATGGTTTTTGTTAGGTTTCTGCTGCTGCCATAACAAATCACCACAAAGTTACTGGCTTAAAACAACTTTGCTTTATTTGCTCTTAGTTCTGTATCTCGAGAGTCCAGCATGGTATACATAGATTCTTGGCTCAGGGCAAGAGGTTGAAATCAAGGTGGGCTGCCATGTGTATTTTTGTCTTCATGCTTGACTTAGAAAAATGTGCTCCTGGCCAGGCACGGTGGCTCAGGCCTATAATCCCAGCACTTTGGGAGGCTGAGGAGGGCGGATCACCTGAGGTCAGGAGTTCCAGACCAGCCTGGCCAACATGGCGAAACCCCATCTGTACTAAAAATATTAAAATTAGCCGGTCATGGTGATGGTTGCCTGTTATCCCAGCTACCTGGGAGGCTGAAGCAGGAGAATTCCTTGAACCCGGGAGGGAGAGGCTGCAGTGAGCCGATGTCACGCCCCTTCACTCCATCCTGGGCAAAAGAGTAAAACTATGCCAAAAAAAAAAAAGGAAAGAAAAGAAAGGAAGAAAGAAGGAAAGAAAGAAGGAAGGAAGGAAGGAAGGAAGGAAGGAAGGAAGGAAGGAAGGAAGGAAGGGAAAGAAAGAAAGAGAAAGAAAGCAAAAAAGAAAGGAAGAAAAAGAAAGAAAGGAAGGAAGAAGGAAGGAAGGAAGAGGGAGGGAGGGAGGGAAAGAAAGAAGAGGAAGAAGAGGAAGAGGAAGAAGAAAGAAGAAGAAAGGAGAGGAGAGGAGAGAAGAGAAGAGAAGAGAAGAGAAGAGAAGAGAAGAGAAGAGAAGAGAAGAGAAGAGAAAAGAAGGAAAGAAACTCCCAAATCCATCTACTCTCAAAAAGGAGGTGATGATCCAAATGTGTGAGGCATTGGATTCATTCATTCTTAGAATTCTGCCTGCTTCATTGTTAATTGTACTCAGGATTTTAATGATGGGAGAGGATGTAGGATATTTGTAGCCTAAAGAGAAATAGCCTTTGGGAGAGGTTGAAGACATTAAGGGGTTAGAGTCATCACAATGTGGTTGAATACAGTTACTAAAGCACAGGTGACTTTTTTTTTTTAACGTACAAACCCTGGTTTATAGTACAACATGTTATTCAGTTTTGACAAGAATCTAAATTATGTATATTATCCACATAAGATTTTATGCATCAATGTGGCACTTTAATGGAGATAAGGAGAGCTCAATTGGATTTCAGGTGTCCTAAGAATTACCCTAGTAGTCTTAATTTCTTCTTTAATTTGATTTTTATTCTTTCTGGAGGATTTTATTCCTTATTATTAGCTAGTTTATTTTGGTCAGTCAAGGGAACGTTAAGAAATGGAAACAACGTTGGCCTCATAAAGATTTTGGTTCTGTGTTTCTCTGATAACACCATTCTCATGATAGGGACTCAAGCGAGAGAAGTTTTGCAGCTACAATCTCAACAAGAAATACATTTGTTCCTCTTCCATAAGAAATGTTTTGCTATTGCTAGGCAATGCTGTTTCCAGCATTAAGAAATAGAAAAGTACATTCATAGCAAAATATGGCAGGAGGTAGCTTTGAAACATTAGGAGAAGCTGAAATATTACAAAAATGGTACCAGTTATTCAGCTAGGAATTCAGATGATCAAATTGTGGGTAATAAATGAGATAAGAAGATATACAAAAGTTTGGTGAACATATAAACCCATACATTTCAAAAATGTCAGGAAAATACTTCTAAACAAACACTTAAACTAACATTCAATATGTATCGGACAACATTATGTAGACTTCATAAATATTAATTCATTTAATCTCTATGGCAAACCTGTGAGGTAGACACTTTCACTCTTCCCATTTATAAATTATGATACATAGTCTCAGAGAGGTTAAGTTATTGTATTGAAGTCACACAGCTATCCTGTGATGGTGCCAGGGCCAGAACCTGAGTCCAGCAGGCTGAGTCTTGAGTATACATTAAGTTTTTACAAAGTTAGCAATGACTTTTTAAGAGTTTTTTATTTGTTTTTTATATCTTCATATCTGAAAATACATAAAACTATTGCTAGTTAGTGTCAAATATAATATAGTTTACCATATTTGCATTAGGCTACATGCCAACACATACTCACAATGTGAAAACAAAGAAGAAATAAACCTGCTTCAATGATTACATTGATTCTGAGAACAAAGTAATTGTACTTGAGAAGAAATAAGCTGCTCCAACTGTGCTATTTTGTAACTGAGCTCTCTCCTGGTGAGATTGTAATCATTTAGTGCCAGGTCTTCAAACACTCTCACATGCTCACTTCCTTGCACTCCAAAGACTGGTGTATAATCTACTCGAATGGCGAAGGTTATGAATTGCTGGTAAAGCTTTTATTTTAATTTTAGAGAGAGAAGGTTGCCTTAGTAGCTGAGTCATGTATGCCTATGACATACGTTATCTATATAAAATGGTGTCAGATCTAAACATAAGAGCTGATTCCATCAGGGAAATCATGTGATTAAGCATGCAGATGCTGTCAAACATTATACACATGATTCCATGTATTTTAATGTTTTATTTCCCAAACAAACTTGATTCATACCTCAGTGAAATTTATTTTAGTATTAATTATAAAGCACATTAAAAAAAAAAAAAACCTGAAGTAGTAATTTTCTCTTAATTGGGGACTGTGTTTTCTTCCCTGGTGGGGGCCATGGAAGTACACGAGGGCACTTTGTAGAGGAAAGCCATTCAAGAAATGAGGACCCAAATAAGTTTTTAACTCTCCAAAATTCAATTTTGTCTTATGGATAAAATGAATAATAATGACAATCACATGCAGGATTGGGGAAAAGATTAGGAATAATATGTATGTCATAAACAGACTATGTGGTGCTTACAATATGATAGCTCATTTGAATGGATAGAGAGATTAGAACGTTCTTCAGATTTCATAAAATTTTGGGCTTGCCTGGTTCCATAGCTCAATAGTCAAGAACATGCATTTGAGAGTCAGAGAAGTTTAGAATTAAATTATGGATCTGCAACTACTTAACAGCATGGCCTCAGAATTCTACATACACCTGTGTGATTCCATTTGCTGATACTATAGTTTTAAAAAACAAAAATTTGCCATCTTCATCTTTTTCCATAGCTCAGGCATGACTTACTTCTGAAAAAATCTGAAAATTAAAATATTTTAAATGAATACTTCTTTCTGCTGTCTTCTCCACTTTAGATTATAGCACCTTCATCTACCCAGTTGTTCTCATTATAAGTTCTGAAGTAAATTGAGAAATCGTCCGTGTCACTAACAGAATCTCCTGCCAAATCTGTCCATTGTACCTTCCAACTATGTCTTGATTCAGTATCCTTCTCTACATCAGCAGGCACCACGTGATTCAAGCCACTGCTATCTCTCATGTAGATACTTCTCTTAACCACATCCTTCAATCTATTGTCCATAAGCACCCAGATGAAGCACTCACTTGCCAAGACTATGCTCGATACTGCCAATGGCTTCACTGTAAACTTAGAATGAAATGGAAAAATTCTGACCATGGACACTGTATCATCTGATTCTCAGCTGCAGGATCTCTTCTCTTGTTTGATTCTTCCAGACTTGCTAGCTCTCCTTAAATTTCCAAAAATACCATGCCTTTTCCTCACTCAGGGCTATTTCTCTAGCTTGGAACACTAATTAGTGATCCTTTTGGTTTCAAGTTCATGCAAACTGTATCAGAGATTCTTCTTCTGATTCCCTCAATCACAATCAGATGTCCTAGACACCCTTCACTTTACCTTAGAGAGTACATCAACCCCATAAGGTGTGCTGCTGTAATGACACACTTAGAAAAAATGCAAGCATACCACATGTGTCTTCCCACCTGTCTGTGTGCTATTTCAATTTCTACCAGCTGATGATTTCCCTGATAGTTATATAGCATGTGTGTACACATGTGCACACACACACATGATAAATACCTAGTGTACCATATTTGTATTTTAGAAAATAAAAAATATAGAAACAAATCTTGGAAAATAACTAGAAAAATATTATCTGTAGAGAAGCAAAGATAATAATTATATCCTGTTTCTCCTCAGAAATTACATGATATGGTTTAGCTCCGTGTCCCCACCTAAATCTCATCTCGAATTGTTAATCCTCACATGTCATGGGAGGGAGGTGATTGGATAATGGAGAAAGTTTTTCCTATGCTGTTCCTGTGATTCTTACAAGATCGAATGGTTTTACAAGTGTTTGTCCATTCCTCCTCCACACATGCTGTCTGTTCTGCCATCTCGTGAAGAAGGTGACTGCTCCCCCTTCCCCTTCTGCCATGATTGTAAGTTTTCTGAGGCCTCCCCAGCGATGTGGAACTGTGAGTCAGTTAAACCTCTTTCCTCTATCAATTACCCAGTCTCAGGTATTTCTTGATAGCACTGTGATAACAGATTAATATAGTAAAATGGTACTGGGATAGTGGGATATTTCTGTAAAGATAACCTGAAATTGTAGAAGCAACTTTGGAACTGGGTAACAGGCAGAGGTTGAAACAGTTTGGAGGATCAGAAGAAGGTAGAACGATGTGAGAAAGTTTGAAACCTTCTAGAGATTTTTTGAATAGTTTTGACCAAAATGCTGTTGATGATGTTGTATTAGTCTGTTCTCATGCTGAAAATAAAGACAAACCTGACACTGGTTAATTTATAAAGAAAAGAGCTTTAATTGACTCGCAGTTCAGCAAGGCTGGGGAGGCCTCAGGAAACGCACAATCATAGTGGAAGGGGAAACAAACAGATCCTTCTTCACATGGCAGCAGGAAGGAGAAGTGCCAAGCAAAAGGGGAAAAATCCCCTTATAAAACCATCAGATCTCATGTGAACTCACTCACTATCATGAGAACAGCATGAGGGTAACCACCCACATGATTCAATTAGTTCTAACTGGGTCCCACCACACGTGAGGATTATGGGAACTACAATGCAAGATGAGATTTGTGTGGGGACATAGCCAAACCATATTAAATGTGGACAATGAAGTCCAGGCTGAGGTGGTCTCAGATGGAGATGAGGAACTTCTTGGGAACTGGAGCAAAGGTCACTCTTGCTATGCTTTAGCAAAGAGACTGGTGGCAAATTGCCCCTGCCCTAGAGATCTGTGGAACTTTGACTTAACAGATATGATCTGAAACTAGAACTTATGTTTAAAAAGGAAGCAGAGCATAAAAGTTTGGAAAATTTGCAACCTGATGATGCAATAGAAAAAAAAAAAAAAAAATTTCTGGGGAGAAATTCAAGCCAACTGCAGAAGTTTGCATAAGTAAGGAGGATCCAAATGCTAATCTGTAAGACAATGGGAAAAATGTCTCCAGGGCATGTCAGAGATCTTGGTGGCAGCCCCTTACATTATAGGCCTGGAAGTCTAGGAGTAAAAATGATTTTGTGGGCTAGGCCCAGGACCTGGCTGCTGTGTGTAGCCTCAGGACATCGTGCCCTGCATTTGAGCCACTACAGCTCTAGTATAGCTAAAAGGGGTCAAGGTACAACTCAGGCTGTTGCTTTAGAAGGTGCAAGGGCCAAATCTTGGAAGCTTTCAAGTGGTATTTGGCCTGCAGTACACAGAAGTCAAGAATTGAGGTTTGGGAACCTCCACCTAGATTTCAGAGGATGTATGGGAATGCCTGGATGTCCAAGCAGAAGACTGCTGCAGGGGTGGAACCCTCATGGAAAGCCTCTACTAGGGCAATACAGAAGAAAAATGTGGAGTTGGAGCCCCCACACATTGTTCCCACTGAAACATTGCCTAGTGGAGCTGTAAGAAGAGAGCTACTGTCCTCCATACCCCAGAATGACAGCTTGCACTGTATACCTGGAAAAGTCATACACTCAATGCCAGCTGTTAAAGCAGCTGGGGCTGGGTGGGGGGTGTGGTGTTGGGAGGTTGAATCCTGCAATGCCACAGCGTGGGAACCCAACTTTTACATCAGTGTGACCTGGATGTGAGACATGTAGTAAAAAGAGATTATTTTGGAGCTTTAAGACTTAATGACTGCCCTGATGGATTTCAGAATCAAATGGGACCTGTAGCCCTTTTGTTTTGGCCAATTTCTCCCAGTTAGAATGGAAATATTTATCCAATGCTTATACCCACATTGTGTCTTGGAAGTACCTAACTTGTTTTTGGTTTTACAGATTCACAGGTAAAAGGAACTTGCCTTGTCTCAGATGAGAATTTGAACTTGGATTTCTGAATTAATACTAGAATTAGTTAAGACTTTTCAGGACTGTTGGCAAGACATAATTGTTGTTTGAAATGTGAAAAAACATGAGATTTGGGAGGGGCCATGGGCAGAATGATATGGTTTGGTTCTGTGTCCCCACCCAAATCTCACCTCATATTATAATATCCACATGTCTAGGGAAGGACCTGTACTCCCCACATGCTGAGGGAAGGAGGTGACTACATCATGAGGTGGTTTCTCCCATGCTGGTCTCATTATAGTGAGTGAATTCTCATAAGATCTGATGGTTTTATAATTGTTTGACAGCTCCTCCTTCACACATGCTCTCTCTGTGTCCTGCTGCTTTGTGAAGAAGGTGTTTGCTTCCCTTTCCCCTTCCACCATGATTTTAAGTTTCCTGAGGCCTCCTAGCTATGCAGAACTGTGGGTCAATTAAATCTCTTTCCTTTACCCACTCTTGGGTATTACTTTACAGCAGCATCAAAACGGACTAATACACCACATAAGCAAGAAGAGTGGAGTGAAATATTTAAAGTTGACAGACAAAAGCATGAAGCTAGTACTCTGAATCTTGCAAAATTATCCTTCAAAAGTGAAAGGTAAAAATTTTCTCAGTCTAAGAAAAATTCAGAGAATTTGTTGCCAATAGCCCTGTCTTGCAAAATATGCTAAAAGAAGTTCTTAAGAGAGAAGTAAAATGATATAGATCAGAAACTTCGATCTTCATACAGAAAAATAATTACAGAAGGTATAAGTGAAGGTAAAATAAAACTCTCATTTTTCTTATTATTAATCTAACAGCAAAAAGTTTGTTAAAAATAATAATAGCAACAATGTGTTTCATAATAATATGTTATGTATAAGTGAAATGAATGACAACAAAGATAAAAGAAATGAGATAGAGGAATTAGGAATATTTTGTTATTAGAAAGTATTTGAACTACCTGTGAAGAGGAATAGTTACTTGAAGTTGTTTTAGATTCATTGTAAATGTATATTGCAAACTCTAAAACCACTTTAAAAATAAGTGAAAAAATAAGAAGCTGACATGTTAAGAATGGAGAGTAAATGGAAACATATAAAATGTGCAATTAAAATAGAAAATGCAGAAAAAGAATGGAAGACAAAAATGAAACAAAGAAGGGCAATGAATAGAAATAACAATAAATGTTATAGACATTTATCTAATGGTATCAATAACCAGTATAATGTCAATGGTCTAAATATACCATTTAAAACACAGGTTGTCAGTGTGGATAAAAATATAAAAATCAATTATATGTTGTCTATAAGAGACCCACTTAAATATGAAGAGACATACAACTTAAAGTAAGAGGATACAGAAAGACATACAATGTTTATACAAACCAAAAAAAAGCTGGGGTAGAAAGACTTATTCCAGAGACAGTCTACTAAAAAGCAAGTAAAAGTAACAGGAGTAAAGTACTGAACCATAATAAAGGGATTAGTTCTCTAACAAGATTTAACAGTCTAGTGTGTATGTGTCTAACAGCAAAGTATCAAAATATATGAGGCAAAATGGATAGACTTGCAAGGAGGAAAGGGTGAATTTGCTATTTTCTTTGCAACTTAAACACCCCTCTGCCAGAGATGAACAGACCTAGGAAATATAAAGGTAGTAAGCTTATAGTTGAACTCAATGTTAACCATCAATCATCTGGATCTAACTGGTATTCATAACATTCTTCTCAAGCTCATATGGGACATTAACCAAGTTAGACCAAATTCTGGGCCATAAAACACAACTTAAAATATTTAAAAGAATAGAAATCATGCAATATATGTTCTCACACTACAATGGAACTAAACTAGAAATCAATAACAGAAAGATATTTACAAAACCACAAAACACTTGAGGATTAAGCAAAACTCTTCTAAAGAAAACATGGGTCAAAAAGGAAAGATCAAAAGATATTAAAAATGTTTCAAACAAAGTACATAAAAACAAAAATACTCAACTTTTCAAAGTGTGTGGGATGTAGAGACAGCAGTGCTTAGAAGGAAATTTAGAACATATAATGCATTTTTAGAGAAAAGTAAGCTTAAAATCCGTAATATTAATACTCACCTTAGAAAATTAGAAAAATAAGAGTAAATGAAATTCAATGTAACCAGAAGAAAAAAATAGACTTAGAGCAAAAGTCAGTGAAAATGAAAACAAAAATCAATGGAGAAAATTTTTGTAAAAACGTTAATTCATGGAAAAGATAAATAAAATTAGCAAAACAGTAGCTAGGCTAAGAATAAAAAAAGAGAAAAGACACTAATTATTCATATCAGATGTAAAGAGGAGACATAATTATAGATCACATGGAAATTAAAGGAATAACAAAAAATACTATAAAATAACAACTGTCTGCCCACAAATTTGACAATGTTGGAGAAACAGACTGATTCCTTGAAAGATACAATTTGCCAAAACTCACACAAGAAGAAACAGTCAGTCTGAATAGTCTATATCTATTAAATAAACTGAAGCAATAATTAATAACCTTTCCAAGCAGGAAGCAAAAGGCTTCTACCAAATGAATTCTATCAAACATTTTAGGAAGAAATTATACTAATTTTCTACAAGCATCTCCAGAAGGCAGAATTGGAGCAAATATTTTCCAACTCATTTGAGGCAGGTATTACACTAATACCAAAACAAGATAAAGTCATTACAAGAATAGAAAATTACAGGCAAAAACAGTGAACAAAATGATAGCAAGTAAAATCCAACAGTGTATACAACTATACATTACTTCCACTTGGAATTCATTTCAGGCTCCAAAGCTGTTTCATCATTTGAAAATTAATTATTGTAATTTATCATATTCACAAGCTAATAAAAAAATCACGTGATCTTATCTATGTGTACACACAAAAAAGTATGACAAAATTTAAACATCTGTTCATGAAGAAAACTCTCAGCAAATTAGAAATAGAGGAAAACCTCCTGAACTTGAAAAAGAACATTTACAGAATAACTGACATCTCACATAATGGTAGAAAACCAAAAGTTTTTCCACAGAGATCAGGAACAAGGAAAAGATGTTTCCTATCACCATTCCTTTTAAAAATCATACAGGAAGTCCTAGCTAATGTGATATGATGTGAAAAGGAAATAAAAGGTGTACTGATTTGAAGGAAGAAACATAACTTTCTTTGTTTGCAAGCTTGATAGTCTATGTAGAAAATACTATAATTGACAAAATAACTCCTAGGACTAATAAGTAATATAGCTAGCTTGCATGATACAAGTTAACATATAAATTTTAATCACTTTTCTATATACCACCAATGAACCAGTGCAGTTTGAAATTAGAAATGTAATATCATTTACATTAGCACCACAAAGATGAAATATTTCAGCATAAATCTTCTTAAAAATGTCCAAGATCTATATTAGAAAAACTATGAAACTTGAATGAATTTAAAAGGAACTAAATTAATAAAGTATTGTTTTATATTTATGGATAGTAAGACTCAATTGTCAAGATGTCAGTTCTTTGTTACTTTATCTACAGATTTATTACAATCCCAATAGAAGCCTTAGAGAGTTATATTTTGAATATTACCACATTGATTCTAAAGTTAAGATGGGAAAACAGAAGACACAAAATTGGCAATACAATATTGAAGAACAAGGTTGAAGGACTGACTGACACTGGTTAACTTTATGACTTGCCATATAACTATAGTAATCAAGATATACATATATATTTATATATGTATATATGCATATATTTGTGTGAGTCTATTTCTGTGTTCTTTATTCTGTTCTATTGATCTATCTGTGTGTGTGTGTGTGTGTATTACACACACAACATTATCTCTCTTTCTCTCTCTCTCTCTATATATATATATGTATGTATAAAATGCACACACACACAATTAATGCAAAAGGGGTCATACACCTAAATGTAAAACACAAGTTTATAAAAATCATAGGAATAAATAGAAGACAATCTATATGACCTTACATTTGGTGACGACATTTTAGATATATCACCAGAGGCATGATTCATGAAAGAAATTATTGATAAGCTAGAGTTCAGTAAAATTAGAAACATCTGCTTTACAACTGACACTCTTAAGGAAATGAGAAGACAAGCCACATACTGGGGAAAAATATTTTCAAAAGGCATATTCTATAAGGGAATGCTTTTCAAAATATACCAAGAACTAAAGAGGGAAATGCAAGCCAAAACAAGGAGATGTGGGGGCAGAGCAAGAGGGCAGAATAGAAGCTCACAGTACTATTCATCCCTCCTACCCCCGCCACATGCTGGAACACCAAATTTTAGCAACCAACTACATGCAGAGAAGCACCATCACAAGAACCAGAAATCATGTGAAAAATCACAGTACCTAATTTTAACTTTACATTGTGGAAAGAGGTATTGAGGAGGGCTGAAGAGACAGTCATAAATTGCCAAGGCCAACAACTGTGGCATAAATTGCCAATGTCATGCACTGTGGAGACAGAATCTGTGTATCTGGGGGAGGAAGAGCACAGCAACTGAGGGACTTTACATTGAACTCAATGCTGCCCTGTTACAGCAGAGAACAAAGCCATATTGGGATTAGCGAGGGCCAGCACAAGGAGGGATAATATTTACCAGCCCTAGCCAGAGGGGAATGGCCCATCCCAGCAGTTGGAAGTTTCTCTGCAAGCCTTGCCATCATGGACTGGAGGACCCTGGGGTCCTAAGTAAACTTGAAAGGCAGTATAAGACACAAAGACTGCAATTGCTAGGCAAATCCTAGTGCTAGGCTGGGCTTAGAGCAGGTGGACCAGGGTGACATGTTACCTAAGGAGACACTAGCTGGAATAGCTAAGGGAAGACTTGTGCCTTTCCTTCTCAAAACCCCAGTATTGGATTTAAGCACCAGCTTAGCTGTAGTAGAATAGAACACTTGGTAAATTGCTAACGTTTTTGACTCCAATCCCTGGCTCCCAGACAGCATCTCTGGATATGTTCAGGGACTGGGGATCTTGCCACCCTGAAGATAAGGGCTTTAAGTAAGGCTAAGTATTGTGCTGGCTTCAGGTCTGACCCAGCACAGTCCCAGTGGTGATGGCCACAGAGGTGCTTGCATCACCACATCCCTATTTCCTGGTGGCTCAACACAGGGAGAGAGAGAGACTCCCCTTGTTTTGGAGAAAATAAAGGAAAAAACAAGACTCTGGCTGGTAATCCAGATAATTTTTCTGGATCTTTTCTGAGACCTCCAACATAGTACCTCTATGAGTCTGTAAAATCAATAGCATTATTTGGCTTGGGGTTCAAGTCCATTCAAATACCTAGTAAGTCTTCCCAAGAAGGGCAGGTACAAACAAGCCCAGTCTGAGAAGACTATAATAAATACCTAATTCTTTAATGCCCAGACACCAAAGAACATTTATAATCATCCCACCATCCAAGAAAACAAGACTTCACCAAATTAACTAAATAAGTCACCAGGGAGCAATCCTGGAGAAATAGAGATACGTGACCTTTCAGAGAATTCAAAATAGCTGTTTTGAGGGAACCTAAGGGAATTCAAGAAAACACAGAGAAGGAATTCAGAATCCCATTATATATATTTAACAAAGAGATTGAAATAAGCGAAAGAATCTAGTGGAAAATCTGGAGTTGAAAAATGCAAACGACATATTGAAGAATGTATCAAAGTATGTGTGTGTGTGTGTGTGTGTATATATATATATACACATATACTTTTTTTTTTTTTTTTGAGGCAGAGTCTTGCTCTGTAGCCCAGGTTGGAGTGCAGTGGCATGATCTTGCAACCTCTTGCTTCCCAGGTTCAAGCAATTCTCCTGCCTCGGCCTCCCAAGTAGCTGGGGCTGCAGGCATGTGCCACCACCCCTGGCTCATTTTTGTATTTTTAGTAGAGACTGGATTTTACCATGTTAGCCAGGCTGGTCTCAAACTCCTGACCTCAGGCAATTTGCCCACCTCGGCCTCCCAAAATGCTGGGATTACAGGCATGAGCCACTGTGCCCGGCCACATCAGAGTATTTTAATAGGAGAATTGATTAAGCAGAAGAAAGAATTAGTGAACTGGAATACAGACTATTTGAAAATACACAGAAGAGACAAAAGAAATAAGAATAAAAACCAATGAAACATGCCTACAAGATCTAGAAAATAACCCCAAAAGGGCAACTCTGAGTTACTGCCATTAAGGAGGCAGACAGAGATAGTAGAAACTTTATGCAAAGGAATAATAACAGAGAACTTTCCAAACTTAGAAAAATATATCAATATTCAAATACAAGAACGTTATAGAACACCAAATAGTTTTAACCCAGAAAAGACTACCTCAAGACATTTAACAATCGAACTGTCAAAGGTCAAGGATACAGAGAGGATCCTAAAAGCAGCAAGAGAAAAGAAACAAATAACATATAATGGAGCTCCAATATAGCTGGCAGCAGACTTCTCAGTGGAAGCCTTATAGATCAGGAGAGACAGACAGGATATATTTAAAGTGCTGAAGAAAAACAAAACAAAACAAAGAAAAAAGCACCTTTTTTCTAGAATAGTATTTCCAGTAAAAATATCTTTCAAGCATGAAAGAGAAATAAAGACCTTCCCAGACAAACAAACCTGAGGGATTTTATCAACACCAGACCTGACCTATAAGAAATGCTAAAGGCAATTCTCCAATCTGAAAAAAGGATGTTAAGAAACAATTAAAAACACCCGAATCCGAAAGCACAAGACTCACTGGTAATAATAAGTACACAGAAAACAGAGAATATTATAACATTGTAATTGTGATGTATAAACTACTCTTAAGTAGAAAGACTAAAAGATGAACTGATCAAAAATAATAACTACAACACATTTTTAAGACATAGACACGAAAAAGTAAAATAAGATATAAATAGAAACAACAAAAACTTAAAAATTGGGGGAACAAAGTTAAAGTGTACAGCTTATATTAGTTTTCGTTTTGCTTGTATGTTTACACAATCATTGTTAAGCTATCATTAGTTTAAAATAATAAGTTATAAGATATTATTTTCAAGCGTCATTTTGACCTCAAATCTACAAGCACACAACAGGTATACAAATAATAAAAAGCAAGAAATTAAATCAAACTACCAGAGAAAGTCACCTTCACTAAAAAGAAGACAGGAAAGAAAGAAGGAAGGAAGATCACAAAACAACAAGAAAACAAAAAATGGCAGGAGTAAGTCCTTACTTATTAATAATAACATTGAATTTAAATGGACTAAACTCTCCAGTCAAAAATATAGAGTGGCTAAATGAATTAAAAGAAAAGACCCAATAACCTGTTCCCTACAAGAAACACACTTCACATACAAAGACACACATAGACTGGTAATAAAGGGATGGAAAAAGATGTTCCATGCAAATTAAAACCAAAAAAAAAAAAAAAAAAAAGAGCAGGAGTTACTACCCTTATATCAGACAAAATAGATTTCAAGATAAAACTATAAAAAGAGACAAGGTAATATAATGATAAAAGAGTCAATTCAGCAAGAGGATACAGCAATTGTAAATATATATGCACCCAACATTGGAGCACCCAGATACACATAGCAAATATTATTAAAGCTAAGGAGAGAGATAGACCTCGACACAATAATAGCTGTGTACTTCAAAACCTCACTTTCAGCATTGGTCTGATCATTCAGAGAGAAAATCAGCAAAGAAACGTCAGACTTAATCTGTGCTATAAACCAAAAGGTCGTATATGTGTATTAGGTACATTCGTGTAATGTTACAGAACGTTTCACCCAACAGCCACAAAATACATATTTTTTTTTTCCTCAGCATGTGGATCATTCTTAAAGATAGACCATATATTCAGCCACAAAACAGATCTTAAAATATACAACAAAATGAAATAATGTCATGTATCTTCTATGAGCACAATGGAATAAAATTAGAAATAAGTAACAAGTAGAATTTTGGAAACTAAACAAACGCATGAAAATGAAATGATATGATACTGAAAGACCAGTGGGTCAATGAAAAACATGAGAAGAAAATTGGAAAATTTCTCTAAACAAATGGTTTTGGAAACACAACATATCAAAATCTGTATGATGTAGCAAATACAGTTCAAAGATGAAAATTTATAGCTACAAGTGCCTACATTAAAAAAGAAGAAAACCTTTAAATAAATAACCCAGTGATGCATCCTAAAGAACCAGAAATGTCAACAGAACACCAAGTACAAAAGTAGTAGAAAAGAAATAATAAAGATCAGAGCAGAATTAAATGAAATCAAAATGAAGAAAACAATACAAAAGATCAATTCAACAAAAAGTTGGTTTTATGAAAGATAAACAAAATTGACAAATCTTTAGTCAGACTATGAAAAAAATAGAAAGCCAAATAAATAAAATCACAGATGAAAAGTGAGACATTACAATTGATATGGCAGAAATTCAAAAGATCATTAGTGGCTTCTATAAGCAACTTTGTGCCAATAAATTGGAAAATCTAAAAGAAATGAACAGATTCCTAGACACATAAAACCTATCATGATTGAACCATGAAGAAATCCAATCCCCGAACAGACCAAGAACAAAGAATGAGATTGAAGCCTTAATAAAAAGTCTCCCAGTAAAGAAAAGTCCAGGACCCAATGTCGTCACTGCTAAACCCTACCAAACATTGAAAGACAACTAACACCAATCCTACTCAAACTGTTCTGAAACACAGAGGAAGAGCAAATACTTCCAAGCTTATTCTACAAGGCCAGTATTACCCTGAACACCAAAACCAGACAAAGGCACGTCAAAAACAGAAAACTTCAGGCCAATATTTCTGATGAATATTGATGTAAATATCCTCAACAAAATACTAGCAAACCAAATTCAACAATATATTAAAGAGATCATTCATCATAACCATGTGGGATTTATCCCAGGGATTCAAGAATGGTTCCACATATGCAAATCAATTAATATGATACATTGTTTCAACAGAATGAAGCACAAAAACCAAATGATCATTTCAATTGATGGTGAAAAAGCTGTTGATAAAATTCAACATACTTCAGCATAATAAAGGTTATATATGACAGGCCCACAGATGGTATCATACTGAATGGGGAAAAAGTGAGAAAAACCTTTTCTCTTAGATCTGGAACATGACAAGGATACCCACGTTCACTGCTGTTGTTCAACATAGTACTGAAGTATTGGCAAGATTAATCAGATAAGTTAAAGATATAAAGGCCATACAAATTGAAAAGGAAGATGCCAAACTATCCTTGTTTGCAGATGTTGTAACCTTATATTTGGAAAAACCTAAAGACTTCTCTAAAAGACTATTAGACAAATTCAGTAAAGTTGTAGCATAAAAAAATCAACATACAAAAATCAGTAGCATTTTGTTTTATGTATGTATGTATGTATGTATGCATGCATATATTTATTTATTTTTGAGACGGAGTCTTGCTTTGTCCCTCAGGCTGGAGTGCAGTAGTACGATCTCAGCTCACTGCAATCTCCACCTCCCAGTTTCGAGCAATACTCCTGTCTCAGCCTCCTGAGTAGCTGGGATTACAGCACCACGTCCAGCTAATTTTTGTACTTTTGTAAGTATATATTTATATTAAAAATATAAAATCATTTCCAAAAATCATTAAATAAATAGAATCAAGCTTTTGTCTTGGCTTTCCTATAGGAGCTATAACACAAGGTAAACAAATAGAATAAATACATTATATGTATATATATATCTATCTGTATACATAGATATATATTGCATATATACACACATACACATATACATATATATGAATACACATATATATACACAGATAGAATACATATATGTATTCTAGTTGATAAAACGTAGGAATAATAGAATTGAAATAGAAAATATATGCAATACCACCTTGAAAAGTCCTCAAAAAGAGAGGCATATTATAATAGAAGGTTGACGACAGGATGGATGTGCATGTATTATTTTTTATGTAAACACATTGTTGCACACACATATATAGAATGTGTATTTCAGTACGTTAGAACTGATATCCATGGCTCTATAGTCTAAATTTCCACAGATAACACAATTCAGGAATTGACAGGAAAGGCTCTGTGTCTCAAATCTACTTAAGGAAATTTTCCCAGTGGTATCGGAAGCAGAGATCTTTGTCCCCCATTAACATCCTTTGGAGAAAAATAGTGCAGAGGCTTACCATGGGAGTCACACAGCGCCATTTGTATTATGAGTAATTGAGAGATTAGTTCTCTGCTGTGAAGTGATGGAGGGCAATGAATCAGGCATTATCTTTCTTTCCCTGAGGAAAATGAGTTGGAAAATTCAATAGATAGAGCTTTAGGGAGGTAAACAAGATCCAGGCCAAGAGGAGCATGTCAGTATGTGTTCTCAAGTTAAACAAATACTGATGCTTTTTATGCAGTTAGGCATTGTATCCAATGCATTCCACAATGGCACAATTATATAATTACCTTCAAACATTCTTTTACACATACTTGTAGATTGCCTTGCACATGTTGAGAACACCTACAAGAACAGACTAGCAAAAGTGACATGAGACAGTTCCTACTCTCAAGTCCAGGGAGCAAGACAAGCCCGTAGTAATTACAACTCAGACAATAAGTGATGTGTTCTGAATAGGCAAACGATGTCATGAGAACACAAATAGAGAAGAAAAGGAAAATAAGAATGTGTTCTAGCTCTTTTCCAGAGAAGACACGAAAAAGACCAAATTCTTCCTATGTTAGGACTCCTCTCCTTCCCACTTGCATTGCTCTAATTCAAACTCCTTTGTTTCTGTTTGTGCTAACACTGTTTCACACACCATCATCCTATTTCAGTCTCATTCCTGACTATTCTTCACGTTGCTGCCAGGATTATCGTAAGGATAGGCATGTGCATTATTTTTCCACGTAGAGTCTTCTGCTGTTTACTGTTGCTAAGGGACTGATGTGTAGAATTCTGAAAGTTAACTTTTCTATAGAAAATAACCTTGCACTTTATCTTCAGACCAAAGAAGCTTTTGGGAGTGAAAAAGGACACTGTCAATCATGATTTCAGAAACAGTGATATAATCAGGATTGTTCTGGACAAACTATGTCACCTGGCAATTAGACTTCACCTACATGCCAGCTTGCAAAGGATACAAGTTTTTGCTAATACTAATAGATACCTCTATTGGCTGGCTTGAAGCTTACCCTACCAGAACAGAAAAGGTTCTCTTAAAGGAAATAATCCCCCTAAGGAATCTACCACATGTTTATCAAAAGCACCTCCAATCGCTTTTCCTTCTCCTCTCCACTTATCTTGGGCTTCGGTGACAATCACTCACTACTTTTTAAATATAGATTCAGCTTAGACCTTTATAATCATTGTTTCTTTAGCAGTGAAATCTTGAACTCCTCTTCATTTAACAACATACTTATCTTTCAAAATGCAGATTAAGTACTATCTCCATTAATTTTTTTAAACATTTTCCAGTAGAAATATTGTTCCACTATTACTGGAATTTCAGCATATATAAATTTCAGCACAGTGCTTGGTCATAGTGGTTGTTCAATATGTATTTGTTGATTGCATACTCTTACTGTGTTTACAAGTTCTCATTGTATTATCTAGTACATATCCCTCTGCAATCAACTGTATACTTATCTAGATTAGAATTACATCCTTAGTACTAACTGGGTTGTTTGGAACATATTAGTTTCTCATCATTTGCTGAATTATTAAACATATTCTTTGTCATATGGCCTAGGCCATGAGAAGTTTGCCATCAGCAGAAAATGAAATTATTTTAAAATTTCTTTATAAATTCCATTATTAGAACAGATTTGCTATATAATATAGTGACCAAACAAGAAGCCATATAAAGAATGTTTCAATAACTTGCAGTACTCTTAATTAGGTTTTGTGACATTTTAATATGGTAACATTAGTAAAGGCACTAATTCCTCATTCTGTCAAGTTCTAAATTCAAGTACATCAAAACATTAAAAATGAATTAAGTAGACATGATCATGGTCACATGGTATTGAGAGGTGACAATGTGCTAGTAGCCCTCACTTTCAGCGACTCCTCGGCCTCGGAGTCCACTCTGGCTGCGCTTGAGGAGCCTTTCAGCCTGCCACGGCACTGTGAGAGCCCCTCTCTGGGCGGGCTGAGGCTGGAGCCTCCTCCCTCTGCTTGCAGGGAGGTGTGGAGAGAGAGGCGCCGGCGAGAACTGGTGCTGCGTGCCACACTCCCGCACCAGTGCGAATTCCAGCAGGTGCAGGCGTGGACTCGGCGGGCCCCGCACATGGAGCGGCTGGCAGGCGCCATTGGTCCAGGACAGTAAGGGGTTTAGCACCCCAGCCAGGCAGCTGTGGAGGGTGCGCCGGGTCCCCCAGCAGTGCCGGCCCGCCGGGGCTGCACTGAAATTCTCGCCGGGCCTCCCCGCAGGGCAGGGCTCTGCAGCCCGCCATGTCTGAGCTCCCCCACTGCGATGGGCTCCCCCTCAGCCTGAGACTCCCCTACTGATGTCGCCCCCGGTGGCGCCTGGTCCCATCGACAGCCCAAGCCTGAGGAGTGCAGGCTGCGGCTCCAGACTGGTGGGCAGCTCTGCCTGCAGCCCGGATGCATGATCCACTAGGTGAAGCCAGCTGGGTTCCTGAGCTGAATGGAGACTTGGAGAACTTTTATATCTAGTGGGAGGATTGTATGTGCACCAATCAGCACTCTGTGTCTAGCTAATCTGGTAGGGACTTGGAGAACTTTTATGTCTAGCTAGAGGATCCTAAATACACCAATCAGCACTCTGTATCTAGCTCAAGGATTGTAAATACATCAATTGGTACTCTGTAACTAGCTAACTCTGCATCTAGCTAACCTAGTGGAGACTTAGAGAACTTTTCTGTCTAGCAATCTGTGTCTAGCTCAAGGATTGTAAACACACCAATCAGCACTTTGTGTCTAGCTCAAGGACTCGCTGCAAGCACTCTGTCAAAATGGACCAATCAGCTCTCTGTAAAATGGTCCAATCAGCACTTTACTGTTTGGACCATTGTTGTGGGTGGGGCCAGACAACGGAATAAAACCAGGGTGCCGCAGCTAGGCAGTGGCAACCCCATAGGGTCCCCTTCCACATTGTGGAAGCTTTGTTCTTTCGCTCTTTGCAATAAATCTTGCTGTTGCTCACTCTTTCGGTCCACTAAGAGCTGTAACACTCACCTCGAAGGTCTGCAGCTTCACTCCTGACAGCGAGACCATGAACCCACCGGAAGGAAGAAGCTCCAGACACAACTGAATGAAGGAAAAAACTCTGAATACACCATCTTTAAGAACTGTAACACTCACCGTGAGGTTCCGCCGCTGCATTCTAGAAGTCAGTGAGACTAAGAACTCACCAATTCCGGACACAGTATGACATCATAGGAGACCGAGAATATGCGCCCAACTTTCATGCTCGAACTGAAACTTTTTTTTCTAACAAATATGCTCTGGCATCATAAAGGAGTCTACTGTGTTTACCAAATTATGTAAGCTGGGAAAATCTGTACAAAAGTTTATTGTGTTTTACCTCATTGTTTTTAAACGTTTTGAATTGATGACTTGCAGTGACAAGACTGAGAGAAGATTAAATATAAATGAAAGAATAATGACATTAAGTAAGGTAAACCATGTGACATGATGTCTGAAGAAGAAAGAATTAAAAAGTTGGCTTCTTGAAAAGCAACTGAAATGTGATATGAATCAAAAAATTGGGAATAACACTTGAGAGATTTTTCTTCTTTGAGTGAAGTCTTCTCACATTCAGTTTCCACTTTTCTGAACTTCCAGGTAGTATTTATTCGATGAGAATCTAAATGGTAGAAATGTGCTTATCAGCATACTTTAGCTCACATCTGTGAATTGTTGTGCTTGATTGCAGTGTAGGTGTTCATGGTGGGAATAACAAGAGCAGAGCTTTGATGGAATGCATCCTTAGTATTACTATGATTTTCTTTTCAATGGTTTTGAATGAAAGATAGTTAAGAAGGCATACCTATTTTCACTGTAAGTGTCCAAGAGAAAGTAAACATTCTTAGAATCACTACATACTTGAAGTATGCTTCATTTCAGTCCTACACTACAGGTTTTCTGTTTTGTTTATTGAAGCAATCTGCATTTTGTCATTTCACTCAACATTTCAATATGATTCTCCACTATCATTTTCACTACCTACAGTATTAGTTCGTTATATCTTGCATTTTTTTATCTACTCTTAAAATAATTCTCAATAATGTTGCATAATACGATCAATATAGTTAATTTTTCTTTTACTATACACTATATAATTTGTGGGGAATGCCAATAAAGTTCATACAAAATTTGAATGCTACTAAGGTATTTATGAAGTATATTTAAAAGTAATTACTCATATCAACATATAAAATATCTCCTATTGGCTCCCATAAAGCAATGATACTGTTCCTTTCCCATAGGCTACGTATGGGAAATAAAATTGAATTGCAGTCAACACTGCACCATAGACATAACAAACTGAAGATAAATTAACATTCCTCAGTGACCGTTGCAGCTCTATCCCTTATCTTGCATTTTAGAAATTATAAATAATATATATACACACAAGAACATTATAATAAAGTTAAATGACTTTTTAAATTCATTTCTTAAGGCAATCCATTCACAATATTTAGTAATTAAATTTTTTGATGAATTATTTAATAAATTACAATCAATGAGTTTAATGCTGTCAATCTATCAAAACACTATAGTTAGAAGCAGTACCATAAGGGGTAGAAAAATTGTAACACATTGTCTTGCTCTCAAGGTAATGATCACCTAGTAGATAGAAAAGTTCACCAGTGCTTACAACACTAGGTGAAGTAAAAGTACTCAAAAAGGCATAAACCAAGTGTAGAGTTAGAAGATATCACATTTAATTGGGGAGATTACACAAATCTTTGCAAAAGAAATAACATTTGAAATTGTTATATAATTATTTACATTTCAACATGGGGTAAAGGAAGAAGTGATATAGATCATTTCAGATTGATGAAATAACATAAAGAAAAGCATGATTTTAGAAATAAGGCACTTTCAGGAAATAGCAAAAACTTTGAAACTGTTTGATGAGATTCATATCTCCATCGATACCTCTCAATATATTTTCTTCAAATGAATGACTGGTTGGTTTTTTACTTGTTATAAGTGTGTCTAATAAGGCTCCCAAAGTCTTTCATTGAAAATTATCTCCTTCAGACATTCCAGTCACTGTGCACTTAATTAGAATGCCTAGAGTAAAAGAGGGAAGAGGGACTTTTTTTAAAGGCTCAAAAATGTTTGATTTGGTGAAACCTATAAATCCATGGATCCAAGAATCCCAATAAAGCTTAAGCACAAAAAAAATGAAAATAACTACACTTAAGCATGTCCCAATCAAGTTGATGAAAACTAGAGATAAAAAGGAAAACTTTAAATGAGCCAGTGAATTTTAAAAAAATCAACAACAGCAACAACAACAAGATTTATAGTATCAGGGAGTAAAGATGAAATCATCAACTCAAGAAAATTAAATAAAAACACTGAACCCAGATTTGAAACGGAATGTTCTCCTTGGTTTTAATAAGTAACTCTGTCCACCGAAGGGGCCTAGAGGGAATGACTGGATGAGCTAATGGCAATGGGGGTACCTAACAACGTAAAGGCTTGTCTGCGTTTTAAATGGAGAAACCAAGATTGAAAAGACAGCATGGGGAAAATTAAAATATATATATATAAGAAAATGGATTGGCTATTAAATACTGATAAATCTTTTATCAATATTTTTTAAAAGCATGATATTGCCAAGCTAGTTATGTGGAAAAATAATCCTTGTGTTTCAGATATGCACACTGAAGTATCTGAGGTAGAAATAAGAGGGTGTCGAAACTTACTTTTAAATATTTCTGGAAAACAAATTATGATAAGGGGAGATAAAAGAAGATATTGATCACTCTCAGTTCTTTACATTTTTTTGTGTGTCTGTTTAGGTTATCCAGAATAAAATAATTTAAAGCAACTGTAAGTATATAAAAGATATGTATTTCAAACACCAGTTTTTAAAAATATGTTTAATATAATTTTGGCATTATAAAATAAACTGAAAATAAAATAGCCATTTTAACTTGTGTGGGGTATAGCTCATTTTGGTTTCCATTTGCATTTCTCTGATGGCTAACGATGTTGCACATTTTTTCATTTATTTTTGGTCATTTGTATGTCTTCTTTTTAGATATGTCGATTCAGATCATTGGCCCATTTTTTAATAGGATAGTTTTCCTGCTATGGAGTTGAATTCCTTCCATATTTTGAATATTAACCCCTTATCAAAGTATAATTTGCAAATATTTTTCTCTCCATTTATGGTTGTCTTTTTGCTGGGTTAAATTGTTTCCTTTGCAGTGCAGAAGTTTTCTAGTTTGATGAAACCCCTTTTGCGCATTTTTGCTTTGGTTTCCTGTGCTTTTGGGGTCATATTCAAAAAATCATTGCCTAGCCTATATCATGCAGTTTTTCCTCTAAGTTTTTCTTTGAATAATTTTATAGTTTCCGATCTTACATTTCAGACTACACTCCATTTTTAGTCTATTCTTGTATATAGAGTGAGCTAAGGGTCCAGTGCCATTCTTTTGCATGTGAATAGCCAGTTTTCCAAACAGCATCTATTGCAGAGACTGTCCTTTCCCCATGTGTGCTCTACTTTTGTGAAGGATTACCATGGAATTTTGATGGGGATTGCAGTGAATCTGTAGATTGCTTTGGGTAGTATGGACATTTTAACAATATTAATTCTCCCAACCACAAACATAGGGCATCTGACTGCACGTGATTGTTAAACTTTAAATTCCTCAAATCTGAAACCTAACTGGATGTTAGTAATTTTGGGTAAGATAGTTATATTTTATTATATTTATGTTTTAAATCCCTTATAGTTAACATATGCCTAGTGGAGAACCTTATAGACGAAATTGTATTGTTCCCTGGTTTTTGTTTCACAATAATACTGGAAGGCATGTTAGGAATTGAGAAAAGGTATAGATGAACATATTTTGCCATGTGGAAGTTTAGTAATTGGTATGAGGTGGTTTATTATGCTATTTTTATTGTTTTTGTATATGCTTGAAATTTTTCATAATCGTAGTACTTTTTAACCCAAACCCTTGGCTACTGACTGAAAGACCCTTCCTTTTTCCACAATCTGTTTCCTCCTTGAGGCAGCTGAAGTGCCAGCTTCCAGATCCTGCTTGGATTTTCAATTTTACTGTTACTCACCTTACATATTTCTGAATTCATTGTGCATAAAATATTATATTTTATCTAGAATTTAAAAAATTATACCAAAATTTCATATCAAGACTATTGGAGAAATAAGCTATCTCTCATTGGGGCCATCTATCTCTGTTATTTTGAGACAATCTCTAAACATTCATCTTCTTGGAAATAAGACTAGCAAGGAATTGACCAGAACAGATAGATGGGGGGAACTAAAAGTATTTGTTGGTTTAATTTTTTACAATATCACTGAAATCACAGATAATATTCACTCTAATAGCTTTGGATTTACTATTAAATTTTTATATTTTCAAAATAGGAACACTGAACCCACAGTGAAACCCAGAGTAGACTATGTAACTTGTCCATTGTCATACAGCTGGATTGTTTTCTACTTTGAAAACATACAAAAACATATTCTTCACAAAATACATTCTAGAATCATATGCACACTACCTTTCGTTACTGTTATTATGGAGAATCTGTTCTTCCAGTCCTCTCCATTAATGGGGATAATTAAGAGTCTGCAGTGATCCCAGGAGAACAGATAATGCACAAATATCAAATAACTGAACTAGAGAAATTAAATGCAAAGACTACTACTTGGTTACCCTGGCAACTTACCTAATTGAATATTTCACATTACTCTTGGGTGAGTCAAAAACTATACAAAGTGTATTTCCATGTATTTTCTACAGAATATTTTTGAGAATAATCTCAAGATACAATTTTCCAACGCTTGCCTACTTTTAAGAATGTTTTCTTTGTTGAGTTCATAAGAAATATACATAAAAAGAGAACTGAACCAGTTATAGTGGATAACAATTTAAGATTTTGAAATATATTTTCAGAATTTCAAGGTACATAGGCCCAAAGCATTTATATTTTCAGTCACATTATGCATACCAAAAAGACATATTTTAAGAATAAGATGTTTGTATGTAAAAGATGATTTGTAACCCTAGTCACACAACCTACTCAATGTATCCACTCAAAGGATCCTGTTAAGAAAAGGTTAATTTTGCTTTCAGTCAAAATCCATACGTAAACACACACCTCATCAAAACCTGATTATAAGAGTTCATAAGAAATATACATATAAAGCGAATTGAACCAGTTATAGTGGATAACAATTTAATATTTTGAAGTGTATTTTCAGAATTTCAAGGTACATAGGCTCAAAGCATTTATATTTTCAGTCACATTATGCATACCAAAAAAACATATTTTAAGAATAAGACTTTTGTATGTAAAAGATGATTTGTAACCCTAGGCACACAACCTACTTAATGTATCCACTCAAGGGATCCTGCTAAGAAAAGGTTAATTTTGCTTTCAGTCAAAATCCATACATAAACACACACCTCATCAAAACGTGATTATAAAAGCACTTATGCTCTGCATTTAAAATGTGAAGCTGGAGGTTAATCGGCACACATATTGCTGTCTACAATGGAACATAACCTTTCCTAAAGTGGCACACTGTGTAGGTTCTTGCAGTCCTTGATAATAAATGCTGACAGAGGTATCCAATTATTCAGGCTTGGCTGCAGCCACAGTCCCTTAACTATGTGAGATAAATGGGATGGTGGAGAACACACAGAGGGAACACAAACCTTAGATAGCCAAGTATAAAACGAAAGAAAAACGGAACTTAAAAGCAGTAATTTTAAGTTCACAGGAAGGCTCATAACACTTTTAGAAAGAATTATGCCTCAGTGAAATAAGCAATGAATCAGAAGTCAGGACCTAATTTTGGCTCAAGCCTTAAGTAGCTGTGTGATCTTGAAATAAAATTTTCTGGACATTTGTGTCCTCATTTGTCTAAAGGCAGGAGGTGGCAATTGAACACTGAAATAGATAACTGTAAGACCCTATTTAGCTATGACATTTCATGATTCAATTATACACATACATTCTTTATATATGGGAAATGTGTATTTTATACTGGTATGTATATCTTATCTCACAATACTAATTGTTTAACCAATATATCAAATCTTATGTAAGAACACTTTAATAGCTTCACAGACTCACTTTCAAATGATACTTATATTTATTTATGTATTTATTTTGGGATAGAGTTTTGCTCTTGTTGCCCAGGCTGGAGTGCAATGGCATGGTCTCAACTCATTGCAACTTCCGCCTCCCAGGTTCAAGTGATTCTCCTGCCTCAGCCTCCTGCACAGCTGGGATTACAGGCATGTGCCACCACACCTGGCTAATTTTGTATTTTTAGTAGAGAAAGGGTTTCTCCATGTTGGTCAAGCTGGTCTTGAATTTCCAACCTCAGGTGATCTGCCCGCCTCGACCTCCGAAAGTGCTGGGATTACATGGGTGAGCCACCAAGCCCAGCCAGGATACTTACATTAAATAAAATTGCAATAGTTTAAGATTCTTGAAATTCTACTCTTAGAACTGCTTTCAGAATGTAGTTCTGCAATTTTCCTCAGCAATTAAAATCTTTATCCTTTGAAATTTAAATGTTATAACACTCCAAGGAATCCATAACTATTTTATTTAATAAAACTAGAGAAGAATCCAGGTAACAAGTTTGACATAAAACAAAACAGATATTTCAAGCAATGCCACATCATTGGAGTAGGTAAACTCCTTCCCCAGATGACCAATTTAAAGGACAATGTTCAGTTTAAACTGTAAGCTTAGATGTATGAGGATCTTATAGATAAATGCATATGCAAGTGGATATGCTCAAACACAGATTGTTTCAATTAATATTGATTAAATAAAACGGGCTGTTTGACTATTTTTACGCACATAGACACTGAATTTTTACTTTTGATATTAATACCACAGAAGTTAAAACACAATGTTTTCCAGTTAATTGTCTCAGTCCAATATTTTTTGGATACTGGTCAATGGAGTTTGCGGACAAGGAATTAATTCATTGTTGCATTAAGAAACATTTTTTTCCTGATATTAAGTATTAAAATTCTTAGCTTCTAAGGTCTTAAAAACTTTTGGAAGATAATTGGTTAAAGCTAAATTCTACATGCATTTTCCTTTCATCTCCACTTCCTCACTCTTGTTTAAAATAGCTGCATACCTAAACCACTAGTAAGATATGGCTTATTTGTTCCAGCCCTCAATGTAACCTGCCACTTCTGTAGCTTTTTGAAGTTTTATTACCAAGAAAGATATAATCAATTTATCCTAAATTAATGAATACAGCTTGCATGTCAAAATTCCCCACTCATTTCCTTGAAGTATGAGCACGGTAAAATAACATCTGATACCAAATTCATTTGTTTTCCCAGCATTAGCTTTGCATTGAACTATGTGGGCTAAAGGAATCAAAACCATCTGACTTTCTCTTCTTGAAATAATCAATACATTTTTATAAAACAGTGTAATTTTTTTCTTAAAAAAGAAAGAGGCAAAGTCTATTTAATATTTAGGAGCTCAAAAACCTGAGAGAAAAGAATAAATACGTGGCTTCCTTCTTATCATGAAATTCTGTCATTTTTGCTTCCGAAAATGATACACAGATTTCAAAAGAAACTTAAACCTAGGTGTCCTTTCACATATATAACACTAACAAAGAGAGTGTGGTTTTCTTCATCTTCTGAACTTTAAGCTTGATTAAACTCAGTAAAAGGTTATGAATGTTGTAAAATAGCTTTAGAAAAATATTTTTTATTTCTTCTAAGTATTAGCTCTTTCCAGATGACTATAAATGCCTAGAATTTGTGAAGACACATTTGTGTTCTCTCAGGAAAGCCTTTCAAAGTCATCTTTGATGTGTAGATCAAAACTATCGCTTCCTAGTTGTAACATACAAAAATCTACTTTATAAATAGAAGCATTTTTAAAAAAAACAAAACATCATTTGTATAATTATCTAGCTCTGGAAATCATTTGCCAGGAAAATGAGGGCATAAAGTTAGCAAGAACAAAAATGTCTAAATAACATTTCTGACTTTAAGAGCCAATTGTTAGAAGACATCAATATCTATGGAAATTGTGAAATGATAACAACTTTTATTTTATCAAGCATTTAATACCACATAAATGAGTAGGTATAACATATTATCCATTAGAAACAATGACATTAAATTAATGGTAGTGTGCTCTATTCAGCTGACTATATATTTAATAGAACTTGAATATTACAAATCTTAAAAGAAAACAGAAAGAAGATGGAGGTGGTGACAATGTAGATTTTTTAACATTCTTAAATCTCCCTGAAAATGAGAAGATTGATTATATATAAAATGTTAAAATATGGTCAACATCTACAACAATGACCACACAAAAGGAGATATGATAGCTGTACACACCCCAGTGTGCTTTACAAGTGAACTCTATAGGCCTGGCATGGTATTAGTGTCTGTGTGGAGGAAGCAGAGAGAAACCGAGAAATCTCTCATGACGATGGAAGAAGTAAATAAAGAAAAACTAATACCACTTATAGGAACTCTCTGGAAAGTACAATGTACTAATTTGAGAACAAAAGATGAAACTTGAAGTGTTTTTGTTTCAAATTACTACCAGAGTGAAAGGGGTCTCTGATGAAGTCTGAAGGTGCTGGAACCATCTGAGTCCTGTGAGCACTTCCAAAGATTGCTTGCAGGACAACGATAAAACAAAACAAACCAGACAATGCAAGGAATTGCAGCATCACTGCAATTGTGAGGGAGTGAAATTACTGTCCAGTCCAAGCTTTCTTCTAGAACAAAGTCCTGAGCTGAGAAAAACCTCTAGCAACATATTTCTCATTGAAGGAATAAGAAAAATACGGGCAAAGGGAAAGCTGAAATGTTAGAACAGATCCAAGACATCTCAGAATGTGAGACCGTGCCTTTTAAAACAATTCACAGGACAACAGAAAAATCTCTAATGCCACGAAGCTAGAAAAAAAAGCCTTATGTACCCTCTTTCCTAAAAGTTCAGCTATAACTAAATAACATGTACAAAATGAAGAATAGAAAGAAATTATCATTGAATTACATATAAAGCTGATACAAGAAAAAGATTGAGGACAGAATAATGTATTTAGAGGCAACATTAGCATAGGACTTGCCCATAAATAGATGAAAATTTTGGCCCAATGTTTCAAAATGAGCTAAGAAGATGATGAAAAATAAAATAAAGACATAAACTAGAAGTAAAAACAAAAATCAAATGATGAAACACAGGAATATTTTTTATTTCATAAATAAAATACTTTTTTCAGACATAAAGGCTAAGAGGAAAATAAAAAAAAATAGAAAATTCCTTAAAACAGAAAGATGGAAGAGAGGTAATTTTTTTGAAATAAAAAATAAATGGATAAAATATGAATTAAAATTATAATGCAATACCACTACATATAATCTAATCAACTAAATAATAATAATAATGAAATATATATAATTCTAATTGTGTTGAACAGTGTTTAAATATCTCATATAACCCTAGGTACAATCACTTTGGAAAAATGGCAGTACGTAAAATTGGACATTCATACCTAAGACCCATTAATCCCCTGCCTACATTTATGTACAAGAGAATGCATATATAGGTTCATCAAGAGATTGACACTTTGGTAGTCAGAACTATTCATAATAGCCAAGAGCGTTAAAAAGTTCAAATTTTAATTAGCAGAATTACAAAGAATTAAATCATGGTATATTCGGTCAAATAAACACCATATATAAATGAAAAGTAATGAATAACTATACGCAGGAATATTGATGAGCTCACAAACATGATGTTGAGAGAATGAGGCCAGACACAAAAAAAGCACACACTGCAAATATCCTTTATGTAAAATTTAAAAGCAGATATAATTTTAAAACCTCAAAAGTAAATACAAAAAAAAAAAAAGTAAACGTGATCTCATTAAATTAGAATGCTTCTGCATGGCAAAATAAATGGTCATAAGAATAAAGAGACAACCCACAGAATGGGAGATAATATTTGCAAACTATGCATTCAACAAAGGACTAGTATCCAAAATCTACATGGAACTCAAAGAAATCAGAAAAAAAAATCCATCAAAAAGTAGGCAAATGACATAAATAGACATTTCTGAACAAAAGATATGAAAATGGCTAACAAGAAAAAAATGGCCAACGTCACTAATCATCAGGGAAATGCAAATTAAAACCACAATGAGATACCACCTTACTCCTACAAGAATGGCCAATATGAAAAAGTCAAAAAACAATAGATGTTCATGTGGATGTGGTAAAAGAGGAACACTTATACACTGCTGGTGAGGGTGTAAATTAGTACAACCTCTATGGAAAACAGTATGGAGAGTATTTAAAGAACTAAAAGCAGATCTACCATTTAATTCAGTAATATTACTACTTGGTTATCTACCCAAAGAAAAAGAAGTTATTATTTGAAAAAGACACATGCACACATATGTTTATTGCAGCCTAGTTTACAATTGCAAAGATATGGAACCAACCCAAGTGTCCATCAATCAATGAATGAATAAAGAAAATGTAGTATATATACACCACAGAATACTACTCAGTAATAAAAAGGAAAGAAATAACGTCTTTTTCAGCAACTTGGATGAAGCTGGAGGTCATTATTCTAAGGAAAGTACTCAAAAATTGAAAATCAAATATTGTATATTTTCACTTATAAGTGAGAGCTAAGCTATAGGTATACAAAGGCATACAAAGTGACATAATGGACTTTACAGACTCAGAAGGAAGACGGTGGGGGTTAGGGATAAACAACTATGTATTGGGTAAAATGTACACTATAGGTACACTAAAATCACTGAATTCACTACAAAATTCATCCATGTAACCAGAAATCCTTTCTAGCCGCAACGCTATTGAAACAGTTTTTTAAAAAATAAATAAAACGCAGGATGCTAGTTAATTTTTGGCAATGCTGGTGGTTGGATAAATGTACATTGCAGCTACTGGGTTTCTGAGACTCTGAAATTTAGATTTCTTCGTCTAGATACTAATTATTTGACATCCAATTCATTGGACCTTAAACTTTTTAATGAGTAATTTTTGGCTTATATGTTCTACTTAAATCAATTTTTTAGGTAAGATAAATAAAAGGATATTATTAAAAAAATGTAACAGACAAAGCAATCTAACACATATATAGCGAAATTCCACATTGGAAAAAATAGAAAAAAAAAGTAAAAACAAAAATAATGGGAAAATAATGGAAGGGGAGAAATACACACACACACACACACACACACACACGCACAAACACATCAAACATCCACAGAACTTTTCACAAATTAAAATGTAAACAAAACTTGAAATATGTATTTGAATAATACATCAAACCTGGAAAAACCAAATCCAAATCACCAACACCAAGAAGACACATTCTAGTAAAAAATACTAGATTTTGAAAACAAACATTAAAATTTCTTTCATCACTCGAGCAAAAATTGAGCACGTACACCATAATAGAAAGAAAATTAGACTGTACTTAGATGTTTTTCATTGCTATAGTTTATGCCAAAAGAAAATGCAGTAATATATTTAAGATACTCAAAAAAGAGAATGTGAGAAATACAAAGACTATGACCAACTCCTTTCAACATACAAGAGCTCAATAAAATCTTCCTGTGAGCACCCGAGGTCAGGAGTTCAAGAACAGCCTCGTCAACATAGTGAAACCCCGCCTCTACAAAAATACAAAAATTAGCCAGGTGTGGTGGTGTGCACCTTTCAATCCCAGCTATCCAGGAGGCTGAGGTAGGAGAATCGCTTGAATCTGGGAGGTGGGGGTTGAAGTGAGCCGAGATCATGCCATTGCACTCCAGCATGGGGAAAAAGAGAGTGAGACTCCGTCTCAAAAGGAAAAAGAAAAAAAAAAAATTCCCATGAGCAACTCAAAGAATCTAACAGAGAATAAAGTTCAAATAACCAAAATGACAAGAGAGATTGTGACATAAGAAATAGTGGTCACACAAATTCTATCCGATGGTGGATCATCATGAAATGATGGCTATATTAGACAGAGTGTAGTATGAAAAAGCTATCTACTCAGACAATAAAGATATAAGTCAAGAGCTAGAAGTGTGTGGGAGCAGGATAAAATAAACTTTTTAGTTTTTTTAAATGCTTTTTTGTTGTTGTTGTTCTGTAATGTATTTTGTCAAATATCATGTTTGTGACCCCTGCTTTCTTTCTATTTGGTATTGCCTGTCATATCTTTGCCTGCACTTTTGTTTTAACTTTTCTATCTTTGTTTTAATATGTCAGTCTATTTACAGAAAAAATCAGTTGATATAATGTGCAGTATTATAGTTAATCCAAATAATTACTAATTCAAAAGAAGCTGTAATGTCATGGTAGAGATGAGATATCTTTATCCATTTTCTACTTCTATAACAGAATACAAACAAACAACATGATTTATAAAGAAAAGAAGTTTGTTTGGCCCACAGCTCTGGAGACTGGAAGTCCAAGGGCAGAGTGCTGTCATCTGCTCAGCATTTGGTAAGGGCCCCCTTGTTGTGTTATAACGTGCTGAAAGGCATCACATGAGGAGAGTGTGAGAGACAGAGAGAAAATAGGGGCAAAACTTATTCTCTTCTCAGGAGCTCACACCCAAGACATGCAACACACTCCCATGAGAGTGACATTAATCCACTCATGATGGCACAGCCCTCTTAATTCCATTATATGGTAGTTAAATTTCAACATGAGTTTTGGAGTGGACCTTGAAACATAGCACAGAGCCAATGTGGGATTTTGAAGCAAAGTGCAAACATACCTGTTTTGGCATAACTATAGTGTGACCCGCAATATTCTACTGCATGTAGCAGAAATAGAAGAAAGCAGCTTGGCAATTCAATATGACTCTTTTTTAAAGTAAAAAAATAAAATGAAAACATCAAATGGAGTTATTAATATTGAAATTGTAATTCTTGTTTCTGAAATGAATACACTTCCTATGTCCAGCTCACAGAGGAGGATGTTCTCGGGTCTATAATCAGGCACAAAATGAACTTCACGAGCTAAAACATTAAGATAAAAATTTGTTTTTTTTTTAAATTATATATTTAATAATGAAAACAAAAGAACAAAAAGACCTTTGTAGATGACCAAAGCATATGCATTGTAAATTCACCTACTATTTGAAAATGCTACAAATATACATTTCTTATTTCTAGAAGATTTAATATGGTCTATGAAATTATACATACTATATAGGTTAGGTAGTTTTATTTTTGTGTATGCCAATACAAAATAATTTTAGGCCAAGTCATAAGTTTTACATTATTTTTAAGCATATTCCATTGTATATTTAGTAAGCAACTATGAATATATCATAAAATATATTTATTACCTTTATTTACTATATAACATTGAAATAACAAGTTGAGAAATTTTAGCATATTAATTTTGCTATATGTACTGAAGACATTCTAAAATCATAATTTAAAAATACCCTCACCCTCAGAAACTAATTTAATGTTGTGATTAAAAGTCAGTCACTTTTATAAACAAGTACTATTTGAATAAAAGAAATTAATATCTAATTAATTAACTTAATAAATAATCTGGAAGTCCATTGTGAAAACAAGTCCTCATCTCAGAGACCATAGAAATGCTACCAACATATTTACAGATTTTCAAGGTAGTAACATAAATATGTGTTTATGTGCTTACTATAAAATTATTTTAAATGTTTTTTAAAATGAGAAATTTTACGACATTTTGACATATGATTTGATATGAATACATTCATTAGTTATTTTATCCATCAAACTTATATTCATTATTCTGGAAATGCTAAGTGAGCATCTCAGCAAATCTCTTCTAAAGAAGCAATCATAAAACTGGACACAATCGTCAAAAGCAATTATTTCAGAACACTAGAAATTGACCAAAAGCACATAGGGTGATTTATAAAGAAAAGAAGTTTGTCTGTCTCACAGATCTGGACACTGGAAGCACAAGGGCAGAGTGCTGGCATCTGCTCAGCATTTGGTGAGGGCCCCCTTGTTGTGTTGTAACATGCTGAAAGGCATCACTCATGAGAGTGTGAAAGACAGAGAGAAAATGGAGGCAAACTTAATCTCTTCTCAGGAGTTCACACCTAAGATATGTAACATACTCCCATTAAAATGACAGGAATCCATTCCTTTTTAAATTAAATCCATTAATAAATTAAAAGGCATTTATTCAAGAAAATTCACTGAACCTCAGTAAGAACATTTGGAGTTTATGGTGTTTTGCTTGGTAGTTTAACTAGGGAGGGATGATCATGGAGACAGGCAGACTCTCCACGGAAGATGACAGTCTTGATTCTGAGTGAAGTATGAATAAAACCTTTAACCAGAGCATTGCCAAAATTATAGTGATCCCAGTGGCAAATAATCAGTGAAACACATCACAGCTGATGTCACATTGGTGATGAAACAACAACTGTTGGTTGTCTGGAAGTCTGCACATCTAATAAGCAACAGGAAAGAGCCCAGCTAACTGAGCCCTTAGTGGGGCAGGATGGCTTACACATGCAGAAATTAAAAGCTGGGTAGACCTATAAACTGCCTCCATATTAAATGTGTCCCCCAATCCACACACTGGTCCATCAGCAAAGTGTCAGTCAATATATGTTTAAGCACAATTTTTGGTGACCACTAAGCAAAGCTCATCTACAGATAATCCCTCGAAAGCAGGCTTAAAAAGCAAGAATAATAAACTGAGCAGACCAGCTGGACCAACATGGAGAAACTCTGTCTCCATTAAAAGTACAAAAATTAGCTGGGCATGGTGGCAGGCGCATGTAACCCCAGCTATTCAGGAGGCTGAGGCAGGAGAATAGCTTGAAGCCAGGAGGCGGAGGTTGCAGTGAGCTGAGATTGAGTCACTGCACTCCAGCCTCGGCGACAGAGCGAGACTCCATCTCAAACAAACAAACAAACAAACAAACATACAAAAACAAAAACAGAGTGGAGTCTTCAATAAATACATGTTTCAGGGGAGACTAACTCTAGATAATTGGTATAGACAAATTATGTGGAAACAAATGACCAAAATAAATGAACAGAAAAACAACAAAAACGGCAATCCCAGGGGATGTCAGAATCTAAAATTGCAACAATATATTATATAAAACAGTATATAAAATGTCCAATTTCCAGAAAAAACAATAAGATATGCTTAAAAATAGAAAGGTGTCAGTAATCAATATCCCTGAGAATTTACCAGTGTTGGACTTACTAGACAAACACTCCAAATCAATTATTGTAAGTATATTTGAAGAACTAAAAGAAACCATTTTTAAAGAATTAAATGACAGTACGATGATGATAAATTATGAAATATAGAATGTCAGTAAAGAGATAGACATTATATAAAAAAAGAAGTTGAAATTCTGGAATTCAAAAATACAATATTGAAATAACATTTTTTTTTTTTTTTTGCTGCAGATATAAGCTGCCAGAATAGACAATCGGTGAACCTAAAGATCAATCAATAAAGATCGCTCAATTGAAAGCACAAAAAGTAAAAAGAAAAAGAAAGAGTCCCAAAGTCCATTAGAACACCATTAAACAAAATGACCTGAGTCTAACATGAGTCCAAGATGCAGACTCCATAATTGTATGAACCAATTCCTTAAAATAAATCTCTTTTGATATATACACATATCCTATTGTTTTGTTTCTCTTTAAAAGGCATAGAAAGCTTGAGAGTACTTTGAAGTTGTTGGGTGACTCTTGAGCCTTTTTTGTTTCTTGTAGTTATTTAATGTGGATTAGAACTACACATTCAGAATTAAGTTGGTGTAGAGGTTCTTACTGGTCTATTTGACATTTTCACTTATTGCACTTTTAGGAATTACTTAATCATAAATGTAATAATATTAGATTATCTTAACTTTTTTATTCTGTGTTTATTAGATTATTTTCATTTTATTATTTTCTACAGTTTTGATATAAGAGAAAGTAGACATGTGTACCTATTTGTAAGTAGACATGTGTACAACTTGATTCAATCTTCCACATTTCTTAATAACAGATCATAAATTAATTTATCATCATTGTTTAGGTCATAATTTTTTCTTGATAAGATGTTCTTTCCAGTAATGTCACAGTATAACTTATTTTTCTCTAGAAATACAAAAGTTATATGACATCAAATATTAAATGATTTCTGAAGATACATTTTTTTTTCCAAATCACAACTCCTACAAATGTGAGATTTGTGTGGTCTAACTGCTATGGACTGAATTTTGTACTATACAATTTTATATATTGAAATCTGAACCCCTGTACTACAGATATGACTGTGTTTGGAGATAAGGTCTTTAAAGAGGTAATTAAGTTAAAAGGAGCTTACAGCAAGGCACAGTGGCTCATGCTTATAATCCCAGCACTTTGGAAGGCCGAGGCAGGTGGATTGCTTCAGGTCAGGAGTTCAAGACCAAACTGACCAAAATGGTGAAACCCTGTCTGTACTAAAATTACAAAAATTAGCTGGAGGTTTTGGTGCATGCCTGTAATCCCAGCTACTCGGGAGGCTGAGGCAGGAGAGTCTCTTGAACTGGGGAGGCGGAGGTTGCAGTGAGCTGAGATCGCGCCACTGCACTCCAGCCTGGGTGGCAGAACAAGATTCAGTCTAAGAAAAAAAGAAAGAAAAGGAAGCTTATGAAGGTGGGCCCTAATCCAATATGACTGGTTCTATATAAGAAGAGATTAGGACACAGACATACAGAAGGAAGACCCTGTGAAGACATAGGAAGGAGATGACAATCTACAACAAGGAGAGAGGCCTCAGGAGGAACTAACCCTGCCAACACCTTGGTCTTGGGCTGCTAGCCTTCAGAATCACAAGAACACAAATTTCTGTTGTTTAAACCAATCAGTGTTTAGTACTCAGCTATGATAACTCTACCAGACAACCATGTGACAAGACAGCCTGGATGTCCCAGTTCTATAATGAATTCCAAAGGCTACACACACAGGTTGTTCCAAGGAAATACTTTGTATGAACACAATGCTGAGCCCTCCTGAGGGGCCCTACGATGAAGCTCTCACTTTTTAGTTGACTTCCAAGGCCAGAACCTGCTGTGTCTTGCCTCAGGCCCCTGGCTCTTCCTTCTCCACCTCCTCTGCTAGGGTCTCCTTCAATGCTGTTGCACACTGCTTTTCCTCAGGTGCACCTTGCTCCCTCTCCTTATGTTATGCACTTACAGAGAGAGCTCATTCATTCTTTTAGTTTTAAATGCCACCTCTTGGTTGTGGATAACTAAATATTAAAATATACATCCCCGTTCTGTTGACAAATATCAAAACATTCCTTTCACAAGGAGCACATTAAACTCACGGAGCCTCTCTCACCCCCTGGTCATCTTCATCTCAACTGAGAGTAATACCTCCTCCAAGCACTCAACCTAGAAACCTAAACCACATCTTCTTGTCTTTCAAATGCTTTTGCTTGTCTCTTTCCATAATGAGCATCTGGGTGCCAGACACAGTCATCCCTCTCAGGTATTTCTGTAAGAATTCTGAACGGTCTATCTGCCTCTGCTCTTTTATTCTCTGAACCAGTCTTCCCACTTCAATCAGAGGGGTTTTAAAAAGTGACTGAATATGTCAGTAATTTCCCAACTGAGAATCCTGTCTATCCTCAGGACTGCAGCAGCATTGGCCATCCGTTTTCTAACATATTGCCTGCTTTCTCCTTTTGGCTCATACTACATTACACCCTTCATTCTTTCCATATTTTATCCAAACTGATCTGTCCTGGATTCAAGTAGATTATGCTCTCAACTACAGTTATATGCTGCACCAACCTGGAACAGTTTGAGTCTTCCTTACTCATCTGGCTTGTTTCCTCCCTCTGCGCTTCTGTCCGCATGACTCTGACTGATGTCATCCAACCCCACGGTTTTAAATGCTATCTGTATATACTGTTGGCTACCATATTTTCAGCTCTACAATTAACCTGTCCCCTGAACTCCAGACTCAAACCCACTGACTACACACGTGTGTGTCATAGACATTTCAAACCAAACATTAGAGCACGTGCGCACCTTTCCTCATTCTGCTTCCTACCATGAACCTCCCTCCATTTCAATAAATGCCTCTACCATTTTCACTCCAAAACAATGGACAGCATCTTGATGTCTCCCTTTCTCTTACATAGATCAGATTCATCAACATGTCTTGTCTTTTCTGTCTTAAAATTCTATCCTAACTATGCCTTCTACTTAGCTTTATTCCTGACACCCTGGTCTAGGACACAAGCAACAGTCACTTAGATTGATATGTCACCCCTCCAATTGGTCTCTATGATCTCATTTTCTTTCCTGTAGCCTATTCTTCACTCAGTTGCCAGAGTAATTTTTTAAATACAGTCATTCTATCATGTTACTCCTTTTCAATGCCTGCACGGATTCTCCATCATACAAACAATAAAATTCCAAATCCCTCGTACACCCTAGAAAGCCTTCCTTGATCTAACCCTGCAACTTTCCTAGGGTCATTTCTTACCTGTCTGTCTCATTTATTATGTCACTGGCCTTCAAACGCACTATGAAGATTGCCATTACATGGCACGTGCACAGGCTTTTTCCTCCACCTGAAAAAGTTTTTCCCAGAATAGTTACATAGCTTGCTTCCCTACTTGATTCAGGTCTTTGCTCAAATAACCCTCCTTAGAGAAGTTTTCCCTACCAATCTTTTAAAAAATAGTACCTCACACTCTATCCTTCTACCCTGTTTTTTCTTCACAGTCCTTTTCATTATCTGACATTGCATTCTACACACACACACACACACACACACACACACACACACACATATATGTCTGTCTCTCTTATATATAAATACATAAGTCTGGCTCTCTCTAGTAGGCAAGATGTTTGAGGAGAGACCTTATGTCTTTTGTTCTCTGCTGAAACTTCAAGGCTGAAAAGATTGCATTGCAAATGCTCAATGATTATTACTTGAATGAAATCCACATATGCAGGAATGAATAAATAAATAAATGTATAGGGTGGCTAATGTCTGTAGTCCCAGCACTTTGGGAGGCTGAGATGGACATTGCTTGAGTTCAGGAGTTTGAGACCAGCCTGGGTAACATGGAAAAACCTTGTCTTTATAAAGAATATCAAAATTAGCCAGATGTGTTAGTGCATACTTGTAGTCCCAGCTATTTGGGGGGCTGAAGCAGAATTGCTTGAACCAGGGAAGTCAAGGCTGCAGTAAGCCCCAAGATCACACCACTGCACTCCAGCCTGGGGAACAAACTGAGACCCTGTCTCAAACAAAACAAAATAAAACAAAATAAATAAATCACAAAAAAAATTAAAAATGTATAAATGAGGCCAGGCGCGGTGGCTCAAGCCTGTAATCCTAGCACTTTGGGAGGCCGAGACGGGCGGATCACGAGGTCAGGAGATCAAGACCATCCTGGCTAACACGGTGAAACCCCGTCTCTACTAAAAAATACAAAAATCTAGCCGGGCGAGGTGGCGGGCGCCTGTAGTCCCAGCTACTCGGGAAGCTGAGGCAGGAGAATGGCGTAAACCTGGGAGGCGGAACTTGCAGTGAGCTGAGATCCGGCCACTGCACTCCAGCCTGGGCGACAGAGCGAGACTCCGCCTCAAAAAAAAAATGTATAAATGAGTACAATTATTATTAATATTATTACCGACTAGATTTTGTCCTCAAGAAGAATGAATAGGAATAAGCAAATGTAAATAAATAAGGACAATAAAGTAATATATGTGCTATACTAATGGCTATATTTAGGAATCCAAGATATTACAACTGGAAAAACCTAAAAATCTTTGGAAACTGCAACCTAATAAGTTTTAGGTATTTGCCAAAGATTGGACTTTCCTAAAACCCCAGCAACCTAAACAGTGATGTTTCCCTGCAAAGGCCTCACATTCAGTAGAGAACACAGCAATGAAAAATGGCATAATTAACCCTGCAACTCTTGAGATTAAAAAGAAGAAAGGAATCCTCTTTCTTTCTTTGTCTTTCTTTCTTTGTCTTTCTTTCTTTTTCTTTTCTTTCTTTCTTTCTTTCTTTCTTTCTTTCTTTCTTTCTTTCTTTCTTTCTTTCTTTCTTTCTTTCTTTCTTTCTCTTTCTTTTTTTCTTTCTCTCTTTCTTTTTTCTTTTCTTTTTTGAGACAGAGATCATCTGTTGCCCAGGCTGGAGGCCCTTAGATTGCAAGCGGTCTGGGTTCGCCGCTCGCCAGTTGGTGGTTCTCGTCCCGGTGGCTGGGACTACAGGCTCCGCGGCGTGGTGCAGGATAGTGTTCCAATGATTGCGCCGAGGGATGGTCTTGATCTCCTGACTTGCGTTAAAGCCCACCTGCGGCCTCCCCAAAATTGCACAAGGTTTGGCAGTCACCATGCCCGGCCAAGAATCCTCTTTCAAGGACCTTTCAGCATTGCAAATGGCATTCTGAAACTGTAGTTAAGCCACTTTTTATAGAGTTGTATTAAATGTCTTATTAGGGAGAAATAATGTAATGACTCAGGGAGCACACCAGGTGGCTTGTTTATTATGGTAACTCCAGATACCTAAAATAGGCAGGATTTGGAGGAACCTAGGTACAGGAGAGGGTCTGAGAAACATGAGGCTGAGGGAATGTTTCAGAAAGAGATCCCAGCCATGTGTGGGATAGAGAGCTATAGTTTATGGAAGATGAAAGTGTATAGCAGGATTCCTGCTAGTACTGAAGGAACTGAAGACTCCTTCAAGTTGGAAAAGAATGTAATTGCACCTCCATCCCCTGCAATACTCAACAGGAACCCATTCCTCATGTTCTTCAACAGATGCCGAATCAAATTCTGTGAGAACATTCTGCGGGAATCCAAAGCCTACTATATGTGCATTCCATGTATTCCTTTGCTTTAAAAGGGGAGAAACCGATATCCCAAAGGAAGGTAGAGGACATTAACCAATTCTGCAGTTTTTCCTGGTGCCAATCCTGACTGTAACTACCAGCAAACACATCTGACTTCTCCTCTCTTTCACTATTAATTTCAAAACTATTTGCTGAACATAAATAATAATAAATTTATTATTTTTTCATATATTATATTAGTCCTTATTGTAGGCCCTGGGAATACAGCAAAGAGCAAAACAGACAAAATTTCCAGTCCAGTGTCATTTACATTCTAGCTTCTACATTTGTGGAAATGGCTCAGAATTCTGTAATATTTCTTTAAGTCTGAATAATTAAAAGAACTTCAATGATGTTAGCGATAAAATGATGTGTGCAAACTCTTTAATGGTGCACAGCACTGTCTCACTATAACTAAGGTATAAGCAAGAGGAAGTAAAACTTCAGTCACTGACCCCAACGCCTCCACTTTCTGAGGCTATTATGCGTGATTGCACCACAAAAGAATCACGGGCACTGACGCAGTCACACCCTGGAGATTTGTCCAAGTCTGTGCATTCTATTCAGTGACAACTTAGTAAATGATACCATAAAATCAGTAAACTTGATAAATTGTCTAGTGAAGACACAGCTTCATCTGGATCCACATAAAAATTATATAGCAGATTACTGAATTTTATGTTACTGTGTTTTCCATACCACGTACAACCAAGGATTCAAATATTTATATGGTTGTCTTCTACTTAGGCTTATTATATACTATTTATCTAAAGGTTGAATATTACCATTTTGCTCCTCTTAAAAGAACTTTGCAAAGCAAAATGTAAAACAACAACAGAATCGAATTCCTCTTGTTTAAACTGGTCACATGTTGGAACTAAATGGAACTAATATTTGGAACTAATATTTTTGGAACTAATATTTTTCTTAGTAAGCACATTTAACCTTAGGACACAGCTCTGTGCCTTCACCAAGAAAAGGATAAAATTGTTGTGTTTATTTTAAGGAGAAGAGACACTGTAAATTAATGCTAGCAACCTATAGCATGCAATTCCTAGGTGGGGGAAGAATAAAGCATTAAGTACATTAACCTCTGAAATGACAAAAATAACCTCATATGTCAACATCCTTTAATTGTGTAACTAAAAATCATTCTGTTTATCCTACCCTTTTCTTTTCCCCAGATGACCTTAAACAACACATTTTGTAGCTCTACACACAAAACTGATTCCTTGAAATCTTGGTGTTTCTGAGCCTGCATGTCCTCAGAGAGTTGAGTTGTCAAAAGTGAGCGGTTTAATTCATTGTTCATCTAATGTTGGCAAGAGTAGAGTGCTGGGTTTGTCAGTAAATTTAAAAAATGACAAGCAAAGGCTATTTCTGCTCTCACAGGCAGTATAAAACAGGTGGAATTTCTCAATATAGTAGATGTCTTTAGTTAAAGGGAAATAATTTACATTACACTACACATTCTCTAGAACAAATAAACCAATTAAACAAGTAAACCAATGGCCCGCCATTTAGAAAGATTTAAATTATTTTTGTTACTTGAGTGGGTTAGTTATATTTCTCTTTTTGTAAAACAATTAAAAATATGGAGGGAAATCTTTGTATTTAGAAAATATGACAATAGTAGATGTGTATAATCTTAATCCTTTTGAGAAGACCAAATTATTTTTTAAGCATGCTTATTCGGAACTAGTAACAATTGCTTCCTCAATGCCATTCTCCCCTGTACTAATGTATGGAGCAGACATTCTTCCGGATACTAGAAATACAAATATGAATAAGTGAGTACATCCTGGTATTTTCCTAAATAACTTTACAGTCCCTGAAGGTCTATAGAATAAATGTCATATTTGGAGGAGAGCAAGGGAGAGAGAGAGGAATAGCAGAAAGTCAGAAACACTTCATAGAGATGATTTTGCAATGAGACTGGAAAATATAATATGGTGAGCCGGATGGACACAGAGGGGTGGAAAGGACACAGTAAATACTGGGAATGCCATGAGCATATGTAAAGTTGCATGAAGTATTTTGTTAAAACGTGGTATGGAATGTTGTCACCAGAGTCTAGCATTAGGAGATGAGTTATGAGGATTCTTGGGGAGCAAGTGAACTGGTAGAGAGCCTGCTCAGGAGTATGGATTAAAATTATCGCTCAGACAATGTGGAAGATGGATCCAGTGGTGGTAATTGTGGAAGCAGGAAGACAAGTCGGGTATAAGAAGAAGAGCTCCTAAGCTATGACTGAAGCAGTCAGGAGATAACAGACCACAGAACTGCAATTCAGGCTACTGCTAAAGGATTTGGGCATCATTTTGTAAGTGGAGATGGTCTGCTGCTTGACCCCAGGGCACCTTTGTGCTTGTTGGGAAATGTGAGCCTCAGACAATCCCCTGACCCGGTGCTGTGTTGCAGTCAGTGACTTGCATAACTGTGCATGAAAGCTCGGGAACCAAGGGCCAGATGGCAACGAGTTTAACTTTCAGACTGCTCATCTGAGTGTTTTTATTCATAAAGACAAGGGAACTAGGAGAAGAACAACATTGGGAGAAAAATATGATAACTACAGCTTTTGGTATGTTTCACTAGGAAGTGTTCAGTAGGCCTAGATTTTGAGAGATAGAGCTTAACCTGATTTATGCTTGGGGCAGTAAGTAAAAAGGTAGATGATGAAAACGTACAGATGGAGGTGACAGCTCAGGGAGAGAAAGAAAGCCAGGATAAGGATGGTTCTCTAGGGGAACCCAGTATTTTATTAGGAGTCAAAGGAAAAAGACAAGCAAATAGGACTGGAATAATGGTCAAGTAGGTCGGCACACGGCAAGGAGAGAACAAGGCCATTGATAAGAAAGGAAAAGAGAATTTTTAGACAGAAAAAGAAATTAATGATGCTAGGTGCTGGAGTGCAATATGGTAAAATTAGGTCTAAAACAAGCAACGGTATTGGTAATGAAGGCACTGATGACCTCATTCAGAGCTGCATCAGCTGAGTGATGGGGCAGAAGCCTCAATGTATGGCTTGAAAAAAATATTCTGGTCCCTTCTGTATTGAAATAACTGGTTAAACCTGCATCACAATATTTCTTCACCAATTATGAAATTAACAAAAATTTATAAAACACAGCAACAAATTCCCCAACCTTAACCCAGACAACGGAATTTTAACACAGTGCAATTAACATTTAAAACTAATAAGGAAGAAGAAATGACAACAACGACAATAATGTTGGGTTGAAGCAGACAACACGAATAATGTGGGGTTGAAGCAGACAACCTGGCTCAGCTTAGGTCTTCATTCTTCCTTCACAATGCTGAAGCCACACAGGTATGTGGTAACAATTTGTGGAATTCTTCCTAATACAAATATCAAGAGAAAAGTGTGGTTGCTATCATTATGTTTCCTCATTTGGATAGAAGTATAAACGAAGTGACTGGTGGAGAGAAATGAGTGATTCGGGGATCATAAATGGCACGAGTGACTACAGACCGGAGCACACTTGTAGCATACACTGATTTTAGGCAAAGAAAACACATCCAAACTCAGGTGTTTGTCACATTGGGAGAGATACAGCCCTCACATAGGTTGAAACAAACACTAGTAGAAAGCAGTTAGAGAATACATCATGAGAAGGAAAGTAAAGATCTGCCATTCTAGCAAAGAGGATATGCTTTTTGTTGGTCTCCTCTGCTCAGATTTTCCCATTCTCTGCACACTACTGCCCTCACCTCAATCATAAGGCACACATAAAAATGGATAGAACAGAAAACAGAACAGAATGGTCATATAGGAAAAAGAGAAGTTATACATATAGTGAGGAAAAAAGCCAAAACATCTGTATATAATGTTAGAATAAAATAAATGATGGAGTAGAAAGGTTCAAATGTGAGGTACAAACAAAATGGCAATTGTGAAAACATAATACTGAAATAGAAAAAGAAATAAAGTACCATGTTATTGATGAAACAAATTTACTTAGAAGACAACATAACTCAAGGTACTGAGGAAAATGTGTTTTATACTTGCTATAATTATATTGTTCATTGTCATGTTAATAAGCACCTTAATTCAATGTAACAAAAACACATGAAATCATAGAAAACAGAGTGAAATGAAAGGAGAACTTGCCCACCTGAAGGAATACATTGAAGCTCAAAATAACATTTCCAAGCAAACAAATACTGTTAAAAGTAAAAAATGTAATAAACAACATTGATAAGTTGCTTTTTGCAAAAAGGTGAGTATATACACATATATTTCTTGTTTTAAGGATATAGGAGAGTTTATTCTCATTGAGATAATAATCTAGATAGACAGATAGAGATATATAAATAAGTATATATGTAATTTACCATCTTTTAGTGTACAGTTCAGTGGTAATAAATACATTTATGTTCTTTACTCTGTCAATGAGCAGGGCACAATGAAATAACACCTAGTAGCAAATGATCAACAAGCTCATACCCATTTTACAGTAAAAAGAACAATGACCCCTTGCAGAAATGGCTGATTTCAGAGGGGAGGAAATATACAAGATGAAATTGGAGCATTTTGTGGTTCCAGGAAGTAAGTAAGTGCTTAAAAACAGTAACAACAATAACAAAACCAAAGCACACATTGACAGGTGGATGTTAAAGGACCCACCTGAAAGAACAACCAATGGCCAAAGTCAGAGCATTTGAACAATGAAATAAGACAGTAGAAATGCATCATGACCCTCAACAATGATGGGGCATGTTCAGAGTATGTCTGCTTGAGATGATGGGATGAAAATGGTAATTTACCTTTGTGACCTTTCTTTCTGAAATTTATAATCTCAATCTATTCATAAGGAAAACATCTAACAAATTCTAATAAAACAATATAAACAAAATTCCTGGTCAGTACGCCTCAAATGTTAAGGTTATCAAAACCAAAGAATGTTTGTGACACTGTTAACAGACAAGATGAATAAATGCAATGTGTTATCCTGGAAGGCATCGTGGACTGGGACAAGAACATTAAGTTAAAATAGAAATCTGAGTAAGTATGCACTCTGCTTTATACTAACGTACCAATAACGTATGGTAATTTTAACAAGTGCACCATATTCATATACTATGTTAATCATAAAGGATACTGTGTGCAGGGGCGTTTGGAAATTCTCTATAATATATTTTAAGTTTTTCCACAAATCTGAAAGTGTTATTAAATAGAAAGATGATTAAAAACAAAATAATATGTAATCCCAGAGTATCATATTACGTCTACAACAAGAAAACCACAACTTTCTCAACCAGAGCAGCTTGGGAAATACAGAACTATGTTCCCTTTTGAAGAAATGATTTGGCTATGTAATGTATTCAGTTAAGAGTTGATTCAAGAGGAACTTCTCAGGAATGAGAAACTATGTTAAAAGCACAGTAAATAAGGGTGAGCACTGAAAATACATAAATGGAGAACTAATACTACAGGATGCTGGAATTGATGGATATAAAATAAAATGTGAATTTACACAAAAATTAGTTTTGTTCCATATTTATATATTTCCTGTACTGATGAGTGTCCATTGCATTATAATGTATGTTCATCAGACCTTCAACAATGGCCATTTCAAATCTTTTGTCATCTGCAGACAATTATTTTACTCTGAATCTTTCCTGAAATATTTTGTGAGCAACTATAATACAAATGTGCTTTGCCTTTAAGGAGATTCTTGGGAAAGACTAACAACTACATGTTTCTGATAACTTTAAAACCATACCGTTGAACTAGGTAAGAATTTCCTGAACTCTCATAGAAAAGCAGGATTCATCAAACTGCTAACCCAAGATTAAGCACCACAAAAATTAATTATATGAGACCGAAATAACTGATGAGGATGACTGTAATTTTTGTGACTTTTTGTTTCAAACACTGTTGGTTATTTAATGTTTTATTTTTCTGGCTTCAAGGAAACATTTTCCCTTTCTTTTTTCTTAAGCTATCTATAGCTTGGAGCAATATGGTAAAATACATATTTGTAAACACAATTGAAGCATTTATCATTTATTCACTACCCGATTCATCCAGAATTTAGAAAGTCTTAGCGAATACTTCTATTTTCATGGCAATATAGTTATTTGCATGAGTTCTATAATAATCTGTTTTCTTTGTAACAGGACACAATTGGTGACACTGGTTACATTACCAAGGGTTGACTGGATTGCCATACTAGCAAAGTGCATAGAAACAGATATTGTCAAACAGCTTTCCCCCGCCCTGCTTTTTTTTGAGATGGACAGAGTCTCCTCTGTCATCCAGGCTGGAGTACAGTGGAACAATCTCAGCTCACTGCAACCTCCGCCTCCCGGGTTCAAGCGATTCTCCTGCCTCAGCCGCCAGAGTAGCTGGGACTGCAAGCGTGTGCCACCACGCCTGGATAACTTTTTGTATTTTCAGTAGAGACGGGGCAGACAGTTTTAAGGAAATAAGGCTGACTTTATATAGCTAACAGAGACCCCTGGGGGAAAAACCTGGTCTAGCACCTGGCTAAAAAGTTTCCCTGGCTTTATAAATTGAGTAAATCGGTTGAGTAACTTTCAGGTAAGAAATTCACCCATATCTATAGGTGTAAGAGTTAAAGAAAGAAGAAAGAAACATGAAAAGTGCCTCAACAGTCAAAGACATGCTTATTTTGGAGAATAAACGTGAGAGGGGCTTCTGGCCAATTTTGGTCATGAACGCTCTCTCTTACAAACTAAGGGTATTTATTGGTTTTAGGGTGAAAGAACTTATTAGAGGCTCCGAAAGTTTCTGCGTGAGGGAGAAGTTTATTGTGGGGTTGGAATGTCTCCGGTTGGAGGGGAGGTTATCTTGGGGCTGACATTTCTCTGGCCAGAGGGGAGGTTATCTCAGAGCTGGTGTGTCTCTGGTTGGGGAAGGGGTTTATCTTATAGTTAGATTGTTTCGGTCAGAGATGTAATTTGTGGTTTATGGTCAGGCTGACCTTAGCCATTAGGCTGATGCCCTTTGGATTTGGGCAGTTTTTGATCAAGGCGATCTTTAAAATGGCAGTGCTTGTCCAAGATGTTGATGCTCCTGCTCTGTCAGTAAGTATTGTAGGTGAAGTCTAATGTCAATTCCTTGGCTTGGCTCCCTAAACTTAAAAGGGTTTAAAAGTCTTATCTGCTATACCTTATAAGTTACAGCAAAGTGGACTTTAAAGGAGCCTATACGTTCAATTGATACTCTTGCTCACTTGTATAAATACTCGAAGTTTAGTGACACTACTTTTAATTTGCAAAGAAATCAATGTTACTATGATTATTTTTGGTAAAAAATGGAGGTGAACCTAGAAAGAAAAATTACAGTATACCTATTAGATTCTAGTCCTTTTCATTGTCCTTGAACTTCTGTTACCTATCCATAAAGTAAACTGGATTCTAAATTCTTCCAGTTTTTCTCCAATATCTCATTCTAACTCTCCAAACTATGACTCTCCAAACTAGGGTTTCTCATTTGCTCTCACTCTTCTGATTTGGAATTACCAAAAACAAAATTGCCTTTTCCCTGAAGCCCTGAAAGCTGAAGTTGAACAGATTGATAAAAACTTCAGAGAAATCACTACAACAGCTCATATGTGTGGGTAGACTTGAATGTATTGTTATGTAAACCAAAAATATAATTCTAAACCCTCCTACTAACTGAATGAACTCCCCTCTGAACCAAGCGGATTCCAAAGAAACCTGAAACGATAACTGAGGCCATGATGGGAAGTGAGGGTTAGACAGGCCTCCCTGTACTCACTGTACTGTCCTCCCTTTGGTGTTCAGGAACAGCTGACCAGCATTACCATTAAAACAGAGATCTTAAGACTGACAAAACAGACTCTTTGTTGCGGTAAGATACCAAATTCCAACCTGACTCTAGTGTAGCACCACATAATATGTAGGAGATTTTATCCCAAAACATATTCCTTTGACGTATTTTGAAATAGTCCTGCAGCTCTGTCTCTTGTCTAGAAAATTTAAATTCTGTAGAGAATCCCCATCCCTTTTCTAGATCCTTTTCTTTTTCTTTTCTTCTCTTTTTTTCTTTCTTTCTTTCTTTTTTTTTTTTTTTTTTTTTTGAGACAAGATTTCACCATTTTAGCCAGGATTGTCTCGATCTCCTGACTTCGTGATCTGCCTGCCTCGGCCTCCCAAAGTGCTGGGATTACAGGCGTGAGCCACCATGCTGGGCCTCTAGGTCCTTTTCTTATCCTGAATAGATTAGCAAGAGTCTAGCACCTGTTAAAGGTCAGACAGGAAAAATTTGCCATCTGTTATCTCTAAAGGTGGCCATGTATGAGACTTCATCTACATAATAATATTTATTTCCACACCCCCTTATCTTAACTGAGACACTCCTTTCTATTGATTTCAGGTCTTTAGATAATAACTTAACTCTTTCAACCAATTACCAGTCAGAAAATCTTTGTATCCACCTATGACTTACAAGCACCCCCTCTTCAAGTTATCCCACCTTTTCAGACTGAACCCTTGTGTACTTCATATGTATTGATTGATGTCTTCTGTCTTCCTAAAACATACAAAACCAACTTATAACTTCTTGAGACTATGCCTTGGGCCATAGTCACTTACTTGGCTCGTAATAAACCTGTTTAAATATTTTACAGAGTTTAATTCTTTTTTTTGTTGACAACTCTGTAGGTAAATCAGAAAGTTCACTGGAACATTGAGACATTTAAATTGCAAAATATGTTTTAAGCCCAACCCACACCTAGAAATTTTTTCAACTGACTGTCCTCCAAACACATAAACTAGTTTTTACTTTGCTCTAACTATGAACGTGTGTTTTTCTTTTATTTGTATAGAAATGCCTCTTTAACAAATTGTGAGATAATCCACCAACTCATGTCCTGGACTGTGAAACTTCTTGCAGAATTTTCAAATGGAAAAATAAGAGGGCTCGTGCCTATCACTCAGCAGCCAAAATATGACTGTAGGAGGCCAGAATATGCTAACCCAAATATGCCTCTTTAGTATATATAAATAATTTGGAACAAACTATTTTGAGAAACATCAGACAAGGGAGAAGCATTGAAAACAGAGTAGAAGTTACCCTTTCATAAGAGAAGTTTACATCCATAAGGAAATCTCCATTCCTAAGGGTGTCTCCCTCTCGGTTCCAGGAAGAGGATGACTACATCTGTAAAATGTCTTATCAGTGGGAAAGGCATTGATTTAAATCCACATAACAGACTTTGTTCTTTTTCACTGTGGTTTTCCTGGCAATTCCCCCATAATTACCCTTTCCTCATACCCTTCCTTCTTTGTTTCAGCAAGGCATGGTACTTAATCCCAAAGTCAAAGCCACCTCTTTGAGATCTACTTTGGCAATATACTAATTTCTCTGGATCATCTCCCATGTATGCGTGATATACACATTTTAATAAACTTCCATTTGATTTTCTCTTGTTAATCTATTATTTTATACAAGCATCTGTCCCAACTAGTAACTCAGAAAGGGCAGAGAAAAAAAAATATATTTGTTTAATTTACATGATGCACTTTAAAAGTGCATATGAACATATATATGATAAATGTATTTCATAAGATGATTATAATGACAAGATAGCCTTAGTTGAAAAAACTTTGCTCTACTTATTCAGTCTGTTATACAGTTAATAAGTACACAAACACATTGATAAAGTTAAACAAGGTGATATTCAAATATATTAATTCAAATTTTCATACTGCTTTACTCAGATTTTGTTTTTCATTTAGTATCAAGAAGCAGGCATCAAAAATCATAAGCATCTTTAAAAGAGTTTTCTCAAGGCCATCTTCCTCATGTTTATTGATTTCTTATGAGCATTTTGTTTGGATTTAGCCATACTCTTTTATCAAATACCTATACTTCATAAGTAAAATCAACATTTTTCTCAATTAGATTGTAAATTATTTAGGTGTCTGACCATGGTTTTCTGCATTTTTTATGTGTCATTTAAGCTTTTGATAAATATTCATTAATTGATTGCATAAAGAATAGATGTGAGAAAATATTTGAAAGCATACTCTCGTATCTTGTACTCATCTTCTAAATTATGATGTGGATTGTGTTAACTTTTATTTCTATAATTTTGTAACAATGACAATATCAAAATGATCTCTAAAAGGACCTCGATAATGTTACAAATATTTCTGAAATTTATATGGCAGTAAATGGCAGTCTAATAACTAAACTGCTCTCTTAGAGATGAAAGTTCTTTGTTGTTGTTGTTAAGTTAAAGGTATAAATATTGGCCTTATCTGAAACACTGTGGCTAATTGAAAGATGTCCAATATTTGTTTCTTTAGATATGTAACTTTATTTGACTCAATTTAAGGGTTAAAAACATTCTACATTTTTCCAAATTTTTTTTTTTTTTCCATAGACTCCTTTAGTTCACATTTGAGATTACTGATTTAGGGTCCATTGATATTTCCCCTAAACATATGATTGAGAAAATACTAAAAGGGGTCAGTAAATTTGATAAATAAGCCACCTATAACAGCCTAAACATTTAACTATGAATCCATATGCAAAGTTTTGTATGTCATAAAGAGTCCTTGTTTATGATTCACAGTAAATTCAATCACAGGGATTTCTGAAGAGATTTCCATTCCAATTAGGCAGGCATCATTATTACACTTCTAGTGAGGCAGAAAGAACAAGGCCAAAGCCAACAGACAGACATAAAGTATAAAACCAGTTGAAAACAATCTCTGCAGTTTCAAAGATTAAAGACCTATAAATAACTAACTCTTTGTCTTTGAAAAATATTATACTCAACAATGAGAGAAAATTATACCTTTCCTTAAAATTATAGAGAAAGAAAAATTCATGGAATAAGTTTTTATTAATTAATATAAGTCCTTTTTTAAATTTTTCTTTTTGAGATGGAGTCTCACTCTGTGGCCCAGGCTGGAGTGCAATGCTGCAATCTTGGCTCATTGCAACTTCTGCCTCCTAGGTTCAAGTGGTTGTCCCACCTCAGCCTCCTTGGCAGCTGGAATTACAGGCACATGCCACCACACCTGGCAAATTTTTGTATTTTTAGTACAGACGGGTTTTCACCATGTTGGTCAGCCTGGCCTCAAACTCCTGACTTCAAGTGATCCACCCGCCTAGGCTTCCCAAAGTGCTGGGATTACAGGTGTGAGCCACCATGCCCAGCCTAGTTAATATAAATCCTGATTACCTACATTTCATAACCATCAATAAAATTAATACAGGATAATTAATTAAAATAATGAGTAAATGTAAATAAAATTAATAAAAACTTAATTTATACAAATCCTGATTAAGTGTCTTCCTAATAAGACAGAAGAGAATAATATCTCAGAAAAGGTTATGGTTTCTTGATGTATTAAGTATACAACTTGGAAATGGAGCTTGGGAAAAGTTTGTAGAATATCTACACCCTTGCACAAAAAATGGTCTATTTATACCAATATAAGATTGTATCACATAATTGTTTAATATTACTTTGAATTCCATTTTATAACAACTATCAGTCAAATAGTATTATTTTCAACTCCATTCAAAATAGATTGAAATCACATAAGTCTGCCTTACTTTAGATAAGAATTATTTCATTTAATGATTTACCAAATATTTAAAAAATACATATAATTTGTCTGTGTCTGAAAAAGTTTCTATATCTAATAAAGCCACAGTAGTTAATTGAGTATAAAAGACTATTAAGCGTTAATGAGATTTATTCCTCATATTATTATAATGTGTTTCCAGTTCAGATGTTCTATGAAAGACAACCTCTTTTTTTTTTTTTTTTTTTTTTGGCAGGGTCTTGCTCAGTTGCCCAAGCAGGAGGGCAATGGTGCGATCATAGCTCACTGTATCCTTGACTTCCTAAGTTCAGGAGATTCTTCCATCTCAGGCTCCTGAGTAGCTGGAACTACAAGAATGCACCACCTTGGCCAGGCGCCGTGGCTCACGCCTATAATCCCAGCACTTTGGGAGACTGAGGCGGGTGGATCACGAGGTCAGGAGATCCAGACGATCCTGGCTAATTCGGTGAAACTCCGTCTCTACTGAAAATACAAAAAATTAGCCAAGTGTGGTGGCAGGCGCCTGTAGTCTCAGCTACTTGGAGGCTGAGGCAGGAGAATGGTGTGAACTCGGGAGGTGGAGCTTGCCGTGAACCAAGATCATGCCACTGCACTCCAGCCTGGGCAACGGAATGAGACTCCCACTGAAAAAACAAAACAAAACAAAACAAAGAATGCACCACCATGCTCAACTGATTTTTTACCTTTTTATGCAGGTGAGGTCTCGCTATGTTTCTTGGCTAAGACAAACTTATTTTACTTTAGAATAATTTGTATATTCTAGAGCTTTACGTATAAAAATCTTATTTTTGATGTTGAGTAACTACTTCAGCTAGAGAAGCAGCTGAATACATCAGTGCTTGTTACATTTATTCTATAGCACAAAATGATTAAAAACTCAACATAGAATTAAGGCTTAGGGTTTAATCAGTGTCTTGCCCAAATGAGTCCTGGTGGTTTTAATTTATGAAAAATGTAGAGGAAAAAAGCAATGACAGTTTCCTTCCAAAATGTTAAAATCATTACCTTCTAGGTAAGTTACAAAAGGAAGTTTAAAGTACAAGAACCTATTTTTTTGTTTAGTTAATCTATGATTTATATATATAATTATTATAAGTAAATTATATATATTATATATAAGTAAATTATATATGACATATATAATTTACTTGCACATATATGTATGCTAAAATCTAAGTTGAATGCTGACAATGAATTTAGAATAAGTCACAGCATACTGCTCAGAACACTTTCCAGCAGTATCACAGTTGTGAGTGCTGAGAGCTTGTAGGTCTGTAGTGAGTTAATGACTCACTGAACTGTTCCATCATCTACCAATTAACAAACAAGCAGAATGCCGTGGGCCTGTACTGTGGCAAATCACAGCTGTCTCCCTACTTCTTGCTCTTTAAATGAGTTCTGCTTCTAGATGTCTCTGGTATGTAGGTATTGTTATATATTGAAATAAAATATGTAGAGATTCAAAATTTAGCAGAGGTAAAATAAATTAAAAATTAAAATAGACATTGGTTACCAAATAAACACATTAAATATTTGTTAGTTGGAGGACTTCTGATTTCAGCACTGGGGCTCTGAAAGCATCACTCCATCCTCCTCAAGAGAAACCAGAGCAAAGAGAAACAAGTATCTTTTCTTAGATCCAAGTAAGAATGGTGGTCACAGGGCAAACTGCCACCCTAAAATCTGAAAAGACAAGTGAATGCAGGGAATCTTATAGTCAAGATCAACTTGGAGCAGTAGTCACTGGAGTCCATATCTTGCAGGAAAATTTCCACAGTAACTAATGAATTGCTGGGAGCTGAATGTGGTAAAGCTTGAAGGTAAAAGATGCCTGGGAGGCCCAGACTTAGGTGGAGTAGGAGCTCCACACATTCATGGGTTCTACCTCCAGCACTGCAATTCAGTTCTAATGGTGAAGAATAGAGAAAAATCACCTCATGTTTTACACAGGGGTTTAAGTTACTTGCACTACTTGTGAAGTGTTATAACGTTATTTGAAGCTGGACTTAGGTTACTGTAAATGTGTATTACAAACTCTAGAAGAAACACAAAAATATTTTTTAAAGATTTAAACTAATATGCTGTAAGAGAAGAAATACAATGTAATAAGATATTCACTAACAGCAGAGAAGGCAGAAAAAAGAGAAAGATTTAAAAAAGAACAAGTATAATAAAAACAATTACACATATTGTAGGTAATCTAACCATATAAGTAATCACTTTAAAGTAATCATTCTAAATATCAATTAAAAGACAAAGCCTTTTTTTTTTTTTTTTTGAGACGGAGTCTCGCTCTGTCACCCAGGCTGGAGTGCAGTGGCTAGATCTCAGCTTACTGCAAGCTCCGCCTCCCAGGTTCACGCCATTCTCCTGCCTCAGCCTCCCGAGTAGCTGGGACTACAGGCGCCCACCACCTCGCCCGGCTAGTTTTTTGTATTTTTTAGTAGACAAACACTATTAAAATGTTGATTCTTTTAAGAAAATAAATCAATCACTAATAATTTTTAAAAATACCAGAACTGGATGATTTCACTGGTAAAATCTACTATAGAGTCAAGGAAGAAATGTCATCAATCCCTTATAATCCCTTCCAAAATATAGAAGACTAATTCACTCTAGAAGGCCAGCATTACTGTAATGCCAAAACCAGATAAAGAATTGCAAAAAAAGGAAAATGACAGCATAATTTATAAATATAGATGAAAAGTCTTAAAAAATATTAGCAAATCAAATTCAACAGGATTATAGAATTGTAATTTAAATAATTAAAAGAATTATATAGAACTACCAAGTGGAATTTATCCCACATATTTGAGGCTAGTTCAACACTAGAAAATCAGTTATGCAATCAACGAATCACATCAGCAAGCTAAAGATAAAATCATATGATCGTATCAATACACTCAGAAATTTGGTTGAGAAAATAAGCACCCATCAATGATTAAAACTTTTCAGCAAATTAGGAATATAGAGAGATTTCTTCAATTTAATAAAGAGCATCTCCAAAAGTAGCTACAACTAACATCATACTTAACAGGTCAGAGAGATGAGGTGTTTTTATCCTAAGATGGGGAAGAAGGCAAGAACGTCCTCTTTCCCCACTGCTTTTAGCCATTGTACTGGAAGTCTCATCTAATGCAATAAGTCAAGAAAAAGAAATTTATAAGTGTACAAATTGAAAAGAAATGTAAAAACTTTTTTTAAATTTTTCCACAGATGGTATAATTGTATATGTAAAAAATCCCAATAATAGACAAAAATATCCTTATAAATAATTATAAGAAGGTTGCAGGGTATATGATTTATATATTGCTGGGCACGGTGGCTCACACCAGCAATCCCAGCACTTTGGGAAGCCTAGGTGGGTGGATCACTTGAGGTCAGGAGTTTGAGACCAGCCTGGCCAACATGCTGAAAACCTGTCTCTACTAAAAATACAAAAATTAGCCTGGCATAGTGGCACGCATCTGTAATCCCAGCTACTAGGGGGGCTGAGGTGGGAGAATCGCTTGAACCCGGGAGGCAGAGTTTGCAGTGAGCCAAGATCGCACCATTGCACTCCAACCTGGGTGACAGAGTAAGACTCCATCTCAAAAGCAACAACAACAACAAAATTGACATATAAAATTCCATTGTGCTCTTTTTTTTTTTTTTTTTTTTTTTGAGACGGAGTCTCGCGCTGTGTCACCCAGGCTGGAGTGCAGTGGCGCGATCTCGGCTCACTGCAAGCTCCGCCTCCCAGGTTCACGCCATTCTCCTGCCTCAGCCTCCGAGTAGCTGGGACTACAGGCGCCCGCCACCTCGCCCGGCTAGTTTTTTGTATTTTTAGTAGAGACGGGGTTTCACCATGTTAGCCAGGATGGTCTCGATCTCCTGACCTCGTGATCCACCCGCCTCGGCCTCCCAAAGTGCTGGGATTACAGGCTTGAGCCACCGCGCCCGGCCCCATTGTGCTCTTATATATCAGAAGTTAACAACTGAAATTTGAAATAGAACCAAAAAAAGGAAATAATTAGATAAATATTTAATTCAGTAGGTCCACAATTTATATATAGAAAACTGTAAAGTTTTGATGAAATGAATCAAAAAGGGCCTAAATAAATAAGATGATTCCTAAGTATTCATACTGCCATTCCAGGACCTCCTCCGTTAAATATCTGACTTTTCTCTCATCACTCTTCTCCATCTCTGGCTTCAGTCAACCATGTTTCCTTCCTTGCCAAATATACCAGTCTGAAACTCACTTTAGGGCCTTGGCATGATTATTCCCAGAATTTAAGACGCTTGTCACCACCATTGTTAACCCTCTTATCTCTTTCTTTAAATTGTTGTTTAAATGCCGGCCCCAGGAGGCCTACACTGATCATTCCGTTTGAAACTGCATCATGCATCTGCTCCTATTTAGTGCTTCCAATCCTTTCAATACCCATGACACCAAACAATCATCAATTTTATTCATAATGCTTAAAATGACTTAACATGCACATAGCATCTTACCATTGCAGTTATCATGTGTTTTATTTCTTTCCTGAGTATAAGCTCAAGAGGGCAGAATTCTTTTTCTCTTTTGGTTATTGATATAACCCAAGACCTAGAACAGTACCTGGCACAGGTTATAGATGCCACGTCAATGTGTCAAATGAAGAAATGACAAAATATGTGAACTTTTTGCAGACTTCTGTCAGAACTTGTGTTTTTCAAAACCATTTTGAACCATGTTGGATTAAGTGTTTGTATAAGACTCTTAGTACGAAACTTCATGACTCTATTCTGAAGGCGGCTCTTATTTCCCTCAAAGCCCTTATAATATAACCACCTAAGATTATTTGTTAAAAATATCTTAAAACTGTTTTAAACATCAGCATCCTAACCATTTACCATGTTGATTCAAATTTCATCCTTCTCCCAAGACAATTTCAGATGATTATTTCTTATTTGTAATTATAAAAATTTGAATAAACACTAATATTTAAAAATATGCTCATGCTTGTAATCCCATCACTTTGGATGGCTGACATGGGAGGATCGCCTGAGGCCAGGAGTTCTAGACCAGCCTGGGCAATATAACGAGACTCTGTCTCTAGACATTTTTTTTTTTTTAAGTATCCAGTCATGGTGGCACACACCTGTGGTCACAGCTACTCAGGAGGCTGAGGCAGGAGGATTGCTTAACCCTAGGAGTTTGAGGTTACCATGAGCTATGATTGTGCCACTGTTCCCCAGCCTGAGCAACAGAGAAAGAATCTGTGTATAAAAAAAGAAAGTGTAGCATTACAAGCTGTGTGATATAAATGATACATCGTACATATATACATGATATAAGTCAAGGTTCAAGGCTCTTTTCTTCTAGTCTGATACTACTGCCTGAAGTCCACAGGTATCCTGTGGCCATTGGGAGGGAACTATGCACAGAAAGCCAAGGAGAACAAGAACCATCTATACCCGTCAAGCAAGAGTTGAAGTCCTCAGGGAAGGCTGAAGCCAGTGCCAGTTTTTGTTGTGAACAATCTTGATGTCCTGGGGCCTTACAGCACCAGGTCTCTTTGTTATGGCACAAAGTTCTGTGCACACCTGGCCCAGGAATCAAAGAAACTGACAGAGGATCCAGGGAAAGACGGGGAGTTGCAGGCATGGAAGCAAATGTATATGTGAGCTACAAAAAAGCTGCTGCTTCACTTTGACACTTGAACTGTCCCACAAGAGTATCTCCTGTGGCCCACCGTAATCAGAAACACACAGAAAGGGTAATTCTTGGAAATACAATGCAGACTAGCCAAATAAACATTTGAGAAAACCTAAACAGTATGCAAATAATTACCAAATTGATGATATATCACTAAATGTTTCAGTTCATTTGGGCTGCTACAGCAAAACACCTTAGACTGTGTGGCTGATAAACAATGGAAATTTATTTCTCACAGTACTGAAGGCTGGAAAGTCCAATAACAAAATATAGGCAGATTCGGTATCTGGTGAGGGCTGCTTTCTGGCTCATACATGACACCTTCCAGCTGTGCCCTCACGTAGTGAAAAAAACAAAAGAGCTCCCCAGGGTCTCTTTTTTGAGGGGATTAATCTCACGCATGAGGGTTTTGCCTTCATTGCCTAATCACCTTTCAAAAGGCTCCACCTCCTAATAGCTTCATTGGAGTTAGGATTTCAATGTATGCATTTCATGGGAACACAGGCATTCAGATCATAACACCAGGTATGTATATTTTATGCCTTAAACAAAAGCATTCCCAGATAATTCCCAGAGACTCCCAGAGAATCTTAGTAATGGAATTTTCAGAATGGAAATATTTAGCAGATCAACTGTCATCCGAATATATTGTCTACCTCTCTGGAAAGCTCAGTTGAACCATCGCAATGAAAGAAAACTTTATTATACCTTAATTTTTTGCCTGCTAATATACTTTTTAGAAAGCCAATAGTTATAAGAATTTTATATAGATATAAAATAAAACCTTATAAGTTTAATCGATCACCAAAAAACAGCTTAAAAAGCTACAGCCAATTAAAATTTACTGCCTATTCATTTTCAGAACATTTCATAAAATTCCAGACTTTATGCAGATGCCAAAATAAAATACTTTAGTGATTTTTAAAAAGAAGTGAGTAAAAACACTTTGAATTTGAATACAGACATAAAACCTTTCTGAGTCTTAGATAAACATGAGAAATATGAAACATTAAAATAGAAAGTTATATTGTTTGTAGTTCTTCAGTAAATGTCACTATCATTATTCTTACACGAAATTTGCTGGCATAATAATGGATCTTCTGAAAGGGTTAGGGATGAAATACCGAAAGCTGACATATTTTTAATAACACTTTCTATTTCTCACATGCTTCTATAATCTTTTCCCTTAATCACATTTGGCAGGGATGTTGTTTTTCTATTTAATCATGCAATCTCAAAGCACTCATTTTTTATTTGAATTTGGTACGGAGTATCTCATGTTCTCCTTCAGAAAAAATAATCAGATTCATCTATTTTTCTGTCTCTGAGTGTTAGTAAATGGCAAAAACAGAGGCAGCAAGCGCATATTTAGAGTAACTTTTATCGTCTTCCAACTACACCCAAAGGCATCGCAAACAGCTGAAGAGTGATTGGCTCATAATTCAGGCGGCATGGCTGTGACTTTCCTGATTCTTTATTGGAGCTCTATTCTTACCAGAAACCAGGGCTTGAATAGCTCTTTGTTTTTAGGTCTTTCGTTCTCTTTTACACTCAGAATCAATATGTGCTAAACCTTTTGATTTTATCTCATGTTTGTCTTCATAATGCATTCAAAATACATGTTGATCTGTTACTATGTTCCAAGTACTATGCAAAGCAATGACAACAGAGACCTGAATAGGAGTGAGCTTTCTTCCCTCACTGACTTTACAGGGAGGAAAAGTTCTCAAATCTGTCTTATCAACCTAGTTCCTTCAAAGACCATGCACATCTCAATTCCTCTGACTTGGAAGATGATGACAGCAAAATTATGAGATACCTTTCTGATCTCCAATCATAACAGATTTTTGGTGTTGAATTCATAAACTTTTTTTGAAGATCCAGCAAGATGATAAGAGAGTTATTAGTTAAATTTTGTTAGAGAACTATCCACAGTACAGCTTTCTCTTTTTATAGTTCTTGTTTCTTTTTCTTTTTATACCTATGGTAGGACTGAAAGTTTTCACATACACATTTTCATTGGATAGCCTGTTTCATCTCTGTGTGGCCCCGCTGAAACACTTTTAATAGCTTCTATCACTCTATAGGACAAAAATAAAATTCTTAACCTGGCATTCGAAACCTAAAATCTGGCTTGCATCTTTTTCTGCTGTCATCACGTATTATAGCTCTTCCTTTGGAAGAAACAGACTGATTGTATTCTGCTAACTCATGTTTTCTGCTTTGATATTCTTGTGCATGCTGGATTTACCCTGAAGTTACCCCTATTACTAACTTATACTTAGAAAAATCTTTGTAAAAATTTTTTTCAATGATAAGGAATGATAAAGAAAGGATTAAACAAGAATTTTTAAAAATGGAGAAAGAAGAAAAAACCTTTTGTCCTTAAAGTTTACTGCAAAAGGCCTGTTTTCCATGAACTTTTCCAAAAAGCATTTCTATCTTCTTCCTAAGCTCATAGAATAAATGTGTATACGTCTTTTATGTAACTTACCACAAATTGCCTGTACCACAGTCATTTGTATGTGTCTTATTTTTTGACTACCTTACAGAATCCTTGAAGGCAAAAACTCTGTTTTTTTGTTTCTTTTTATTTTCTATTTCAGACTATATTTTTGCCACATGCAAGCTGTTGTACGCGGTCAGTACTAAAAGTTTACACATAAATATACATATTTACACCGCTGGGTTGTATATACAAATGTGAGTACCATACTTTGAGATTGCCATGGAGGATGCTAAAATGCAATTTTGCTGGCACATATTATTTTTTTTCCTAACTTTTTATTTTGCATTACTTTTAGATTGGCATGCAGTTGTAAGAATGAATATAGAGAGACCTAGTTTACACTTTATAGCATTTTCCCCAGTCGTAACACCTGGGCAAACTTATACAATATCATGACCATAATTATGACAGTAATAAAATCAACCAATTTTGCTCAAATTTTCTCTGTTATCCATGTTAAATTTAAGTGTTCTTTATGTATTCTAGATATTATATTATTTCTTTGCAAACATTTACTTTCAACCTGTAGTTTGTCTTTTCCTACTTCAACAGGTATTTTATTTAGTGAATATTTTTAATTTTTATAATATAAAGCCCGGTTTATGAATTCTTCCTTTTAATGTTAGGACTAAGATTCTTAGCCCAGTTTTAGATATCAAAGATATTCTTCTTTGTTCCTTTTTCTTTAAGTTGAATAGTTTTACATTTCATGTTTAAACCTGTAATTCATTTTGAGTTAAATTTTGTATAAGATGTAAGGTTTAGCCCCCTTTTTTGGTCTATTAAATCTAACTGTTCAAATATCATTTGGTGAAAAGGCCACCCTACCTTCCATAAAATGCTTTTGTACCTTTTAGAAATTGGTTGAGGCTGGGTGTGATGGCTCACACCTGTAACCTCAGCACTTTAGGAGGCCGAGGCAGACATATCACTTGAGACCAGGAGTTCGAAGCCAGGCGGGCTGACATAGCAAAACCTCTTCTCTACTAAAAATAAAAAAAAAAAATTAGCTGGGTGTGGTGGTGTGTGCCTGTAATCTCAGCTACTCAGGAGGCTGAGGCATGAGAATCACTTGAACTCAGGAGACGGAGGTCACAGTGAACAAAGATCCTGCCACTGCATTCTAGCCTGGGCAACAGAGGGAGACTCTGTCTTAAAAAAAAAAAAAAAAAAAGTTGAGTATGTATGAGCATGTATATGTATTCTTACGTTCTCTATTGAATTGTGTTCCACTAATCTGTGTAACTCTCGCTCCTACGATGTCATGCTGTCTTGTTTGCTGTAGCTACTCATTAAAGGTCAGTACTGGATAGAGTGATTCTTCTCACTTTATTCTCTATTTTCGTTCATGATTGTCTTGGCTACTCTAGGAATAGAGCATTTCCATATATGTTTATTTTATGTCTATTTTAAAAATATGTCTTTCTTATGTCTATTTTTAAAACTTGCTAGATGTTGATAGTTATTAAATCTATAGATTAATTTGAGAATTGATTGGCATCTTTACTGTGCTGAATATTCCATTACTTATGGATCCATGAACATAATATGTCTCTCCATTTATTTAAATATAGTTGATTTCATTTTATCAACATTTTGTGACTTCTGGCATACAGATCTTATACATTTTGTTAAAATTTTGTTAAATTTTTACCAAATAATTTTTCTTTGGATACATTTTAAATGGTATTGTATTTTCAGTTTTTGTTTCCTCATGTTTATTGTTAGTACATGAAAATGCAAATCAATTTGTGTTGATCTTGTATCGGGTAACCTTGCTAAACTCATATAGTATTTCTGGAAGTTTTCTGCAGATGCATTGAAATATTCTGTATAGTCAAAAATATCATTGGTAAACAGGAATAGTTTTATTTATTCCTTTCCAATGTGTATGATTTTACCTTCTAGTACTGTATTGAATAAGAGTGATGAAAATGTATACCATTGCTTGGTTCATGATTTTTAGGGAAAGGACTCACAATATCACTGAGTACATTAGCAGTATCTATTTCTCCTATAGATTCTCTCTATTCAGTCAGTTCTCATTAATTCTTAAATTGCTGAGACATTTATCATGAACAAGTGTTGAATTTTTTTGTCAAATGTGCTTTCTCCATCAAATGATACTACTATTTTTCTTTAGCCCATTAATATGGTGGATTACATAGATTGACTTTTGAATTTTGAATAAGCCTTGCTGTCTTCATGTGGGAACTTGATATTTTGAGGAACTGCTAACTTTTTTTTCATATGGCTGCAGCACTTTAGCTTCTCCTCTGTAACAGATGAGCATTCTAATTTTTTCTCAATCTAGCCAACACTAGGTACTGTCACTTTATCATTATAGCCAGCTTTGTGTAGGTAAAGTATAGCTCATAGATTGACTTGAATTTCTCTAAGTACTAACGATACTGAATATCTTCTCATATGTGTATTTGCCAGTTGTATACTATTGTTGGAGAAATATCTATTCAAATGCTTCACCCACTTATTAACTAGGTCATTTTTCATCTTATTACTGAGATGCAGAAGTTTTTATATATTCTGGCTACAAATCCCTTATCAGACATATGATTTGAAAATGTTTTTTCTGCTACATAAAATTATTTAGGTTAGCCTTAAAAGAACCTTCATACATTTAAACTTTAATAACACAGTAAAGGCATAAAAAAAAAACTTGTAAACATCTGAAAGAAAATTTAGAACTTCATTACACTGTATACTATTAGATTAGATCTTGTGACAAATGAGAAATGATTATCATTTATAAACATTTATAAAGAGCTTCTGCACAGCAAAAGAAACTACCATCAGAGTGAACAGGCAACTTACAGAATGGGAGAACATTTCTGTAATCTACTCATCTGACAAAGGGCTAATATCCAGAACCTATAAAGAACTCAAACAAATTTACAAGAAAAAAACAAACAACCCCATTAAAAAGTGGGCAAAGGATATGAACAGACACTTCTCAAAAGAAGACATTCATACAGCCAACAGACACATGAAAAAATGCTCCTCATCACTCGTCATCAGAGAAATGCAAATCAAAACCACAAGGAGATACCATCTCACACCAATTAAAATGGCAATCATTAAAAAAATCAGGAAACAACAGGTGCTGGAGAGGATGTGGAGAAATATGAACACTTTTACACTGTTGGTGGGACTGTAAACTAGTTCAACCATTGTGAAAAACAGTGTGGCAATTCCTCAAGGAGCTAGAACTAGAAATACCATATGACCCAGCCATTCCATTACTGGGTATATACCCAAAGGATTATAAGTCATGCTGCCATAAAGACACATGCACATGTATGTTTATTGTGGCACTATTCACAATAGCAAAGACTTGGAATGTCCCAATGTCCATCAGTGACAGACTGGATTAAGAAAATGTGGCACATATACACGATGGAATACTATGCAGCCATAAAAAGGGATGAGTTCATGTCCTTTGTAGGGACATGGATGCAACTGGAAACCATCATTCTCAGCAAACTATTTGCAAGAACAGAAAACCAAATACTGCATGTTCTCATTCATAGGTGGGAATTGAACAACAAGATCACTTGGACACAGGAAGGGGAACATCACACACCAGGTCCTATTGTAGGGAGGGAGTAGGGGGGAGGGATAGCATTAGAAGATATACCTAATGTAAAAGACGAGTTAATGGGTGCAGCACACCAACATGGCACATGTATACGTATGTAACAAGCCTGCACGTTGTGCACATGTACCCTAGAACTTAAAGTGTAATAATAAAAAACAAAGAATGTAAAGTATGACCTAAGTATAGCAGAATGAAAGTCTTTAGTAACTATAAAAAAAAGAAAGGATGCCTTAAATATAAATGCTCTTTACAGACAGCTTCTCTGGGGCATGGTGATCTTGTTAATGTTCCTACACAGAGATGTCTGAGCAAGTGGAAAATAGCCAAGGGGAGTGGCTTCAAGGGATTTTTCCAGTCACTGATGCTTAAAGTGGAGTTTCCAAAGTGAAGAGTAGCACTATGGCTCAAAATCGGGGAGCAAGAATCACACAATGATTTCTACTTCTCTTTCGCTTTTTCTGGTTAGCTTAAGGAGAAAGTTTACTGCTTTAATTTCTTATTAACATTTGTATCTCATATATATATATGTATGTGTGTATATATGTACATACGTATATATGTATATATACATACATATGTGTATATGTATATATACATACATATGTGTATATGTATATGTATATATACATACATATATATGTAATTCTGTCTCTTTCACTTTTGTTGTGGTACCATATGCCCCACCAAAATTATTCCAAAATTATTAATTTTATTGATTTATTTATATTTATTCATCACATGTATTTTTGTTTTCATGTCATAAGAAGTCATTGCATAACCAAATTTCAGGAAGATTTACTTCTATTTTCTCTGTAAGATTTTTATAGTATTAGGTCTTACATTGAAACCTATAATCTATTTTAAGTTAACTTTTGTTTATGATTTGAGGACACGATCCAACTTGATTCATTTGCATGTGTGTAACTAATTGTTTCAGGATAAATTGTTGAAAAGAATATTTTTTTCTAGTGAATTCTCTGACCATCTTTGTTGAAAATCAATTTGGCATAAATGTAAGACTTATTTTCGGAATTTTAATTCTATTCTATTGATTTATGAATGTCTTTCCTTATGCCAGTCTTACACTTCTTGCTCACTGTGGCTTTCAAGTGAGTATTAAAATCTAGAAATGTGAGTCCTCCAACTTTGTTCTATTAACTCAAGATTGTTCAGGGTATTCTAGGTCCTGTGCATTTCCACATGAATATTAGCATTAGCTCATCAATGCCTGCAAAAAAAGGCAGCTAGGATTTTGATATAAATTGTGTTTAGTCTGTAGATCAACGTGTAAAGTATTGCTTTTTTAACAGTGTTAATTCTTACAATATATGAATATGGTATGTCTTTCTATTTATTTAGATTTCTTAAAAATTTTCTTTTAATGTTTTCTAGTTTTCACTGTATATGTTTTATACCACTTTCATTAAATGTATTCCAAAGTATTTCATTTTTTTATGTCATTGTAAATGTAATTGTTTTTTTTATTTCATTTAAAGGTTTTTCATCACTACTTTACAAAAATACAATTGAATTAATGTCTCTCTGAATTTTTAATTAACTCTAAATTTTTGTAGATCTTAGGATCTTCTACTTACAATATCATGTCATCTGAAAATAAGTATAGCTTTATTACTTAAAAAATGCACCAGGCACAGAAAGACAAACATAACAAGATTTCACTGGTGTGGGACCCGAAAGCCTATTACTCCATATTCTTGGTGCATTTCCTTACTAGAAGTTCCTGTCAAATTTGAATAGAAGGTACAAAAGTAAATACTCTTTTCTTGCTCCAGAACTTATCAAGAAATGCTTTCATTTTCCATTATTAAGAATGCTGCCAGCTATCGGTTTTTTATAGATGCCCTTTATAAGGTTGATTAGGTTGTTTTCTATGTCTAGTCTCTTGAGTGTATGTGCTATAAAATGGTGTTATATTTTGACAAATAATGTTTCTATATCTATTAAGAAAATCCTGTGATTTCCAGTTATTCTAATAATATGATGTATTGCATTACTCATTTTTAAATGTTAAACCAACTTTTTATTCTAGTAATATGTGACACCTGGTTGTGGAATATAATGCTATGTGTTGCTGAGATTGATTTTCTGGTGCTGTTTTGCAAATTTTGCTATATATTCATAACAATTATTTGGTGGTAGTTTTCTTTGTGTTGTCTTTTTATGGTTATGACATTGTGGTACTAATAACCTCACAGAATGAGTTAGGAGTGTTCACTCTTTTTTAATTTTTTAGAATCATATGTAAAACATTGTTGTAAATTCTTCTTTAAATGTTTGGTAGGATTTACCAGTAACATTATTTGCCCCTGAGCTTTTAACCTTGGGAAAAGTTTCCAAATGATTAATTCAACTCTTTATTACTTATAGATCTATTCTAGTTTTGTATTTATTAATGAGTTACTTTGGTATATTTTTCTTTCTGGTAATGTGTCCACTTTATCTAAATTATCTAATTTGTTGTCATAGAGTTTTTTATAGTATTCTCTTACCTTCTTCATTAATTCTGTAAGCTCAGTAATGATGTTCTCCTTTTCATTCCTGATTTGAATAATTCAAGTATTCTCGCTACTTAAATGTTTTATAATTTCTTAGGTCTTTTCAAAGAATCAACTTTTTGTTCCATTAACTTTTTAAAATTATTTTTCTCTTCTACATTTTTATTTATTTCTATTTTACTATTTCCTTACTCTGCTTGTGTTGGGTTGTTTAGTTTACCTTCCTTTTCTGGTTTCTTTGTTTGTTTGTTTGTTTGTTTGTTTGTTTTTTGAGACGGAGTCTAGCTCTGTTGCTTAGGCTGGAGAGCAGTGGTGCAATCTCTGCTCACTGCAACCTCTGCCTCCTGGATTCAAGCGATTCTCCTGCCTCCGCCTCCCGAGTAGCTGGGACCACAGGCATGCGCCACTATGCACAGTTAATTTTTTTGTATTTTTAGTACAGATGGGGTTTCACCATGTTGGTCAGATTGGTCTTGAACTCCTGACCTCAAAAGATCTTCCCGCCTCAGCCTCCCAAAGTCCTGAGATTACAGACATGAGCCGCCACTGCACCTGGTTCATTTTCTGGTTCCTTAAGATAAAATTCTGGTTATTAACTTGAGATTCTTCTGCTTTTTAATATAATAAAATACAGTGATAATTTTTTTCTAAATACTACATTATCTGGATCCCATAAGTTTTGGTATACAGTGTTTTAATTTAACTCATCTTCAAGTATTTTCTAATTTCCATTGTGATTCCCATTTTGATACCTTGTTTATTCAAGGATCCTTAATGTTTAATTTTCATATATGTGTGGGTTATCCACATCTTCTTTGTTATTAATTTCTAGTTTTCATCCATTGCATTCAGAGAAAACAATTGATGGTTTTAATTTTCTTAAATGTATTGAAGCCTGTTTTATGGCTTAGCATATGATTTGTCCTACAGATGTTCCATGTGTTCTTGAATATGTATTCTGCAATCACTGGGTGAAGTGTTTGACACATGTCTGTTGGGATTAGCAAGGATTCATAGTGCTGTTCAAGTCTTCTGTATTACTGTGCTTTTTCTGCTTGCTCTACCAGTATTGAAGACTCCAGCCACTGTTGCGAAATTGTCTAGTTCCTCATTCAAACTTGTGTTTTCACTTTATGTGTTTCCCCTGTAAGACGTCTATAATTTTTATAATTGTTATTTCCTCCCCATGCATTTTAAATTCATTAAAAATGAAGTTACTTTTTTAGTAGTACATTTTTTAACCTTTAAATCTATTTTATGGTATTAGTATAGCCACACCAGCTCTCTTAAGATCATCATTTGTATTATATGTCTTTTTCTGTCATTTTCATTTCAATTTACATGTATCTTTGAATCTAAGTTGTGTCTCCTGGAGACACTTTTCATTATAATTCATTTTCATAATATCTGCTTTTTTATTACCTTGTTTAATCCATTTACATGTAATAACATTACTAATACGGTTAGATTACATTTGTCATTTTGCTTTTCTTTCTACATGTCTTATCATTTTGTCTTCTTCCTTTTGTACTCCATGTCTTTACCTCAAATATATATCTTTTTAAAAGATTCTATTTTTCAAGTAATGTTAGGTTCACAGCAAAATTAAAAAGAAGTTACAGAAATGTACCATATCCACGCATGCATAGCCCATCCCTTTATCAATATCCCCCACCACGATTGTACATTTCTTACAATTGATAATCCACATTGACACATCATTATCACAAAAAGTTCATAGCTACATTAGGTTTCACTCTTGGTGTACATACATTTGGACAAGTGTATAATGACGTGTATCCACCATTATAAAATAGACAATTAAACAGAGTATTTTAATATTAAACAGAGTATTTTAACTGCACTAAAAATTCTCCCTGCTGTGATAATTCATCTCTCTCTTTCCTCTAATCCCTGAAAATAACTGATTTAAACTGTCTGTACAGTTCTGTCTTTTCCAGAATGACATATATTTGGAGTAGCAGAGTATGTTGTTTTTCCAATTTTCTTCTTTCACTTAGTAATTTGGATTTAAAGGTTTACCATGTCTTTTCACAGTTTGAGAGTTTCTTTCTTTTTAGATAGCCTGGGCTTATTGATTTCATTGATCTTTTAAAAAAAGAGATTTTGGGCCGGGCGTGGTGGCTCACGCCTGTAATCCCAGCACTTTGGGCGGTCGAGGTGGGTGGATCACAAGGTCAGGAGGATCAAGACCATCCTGGCTAACACGGTGAAGCCCTGTCTCTACTAAAATACAAAAAAATAGCTGGGCGTGGTGGCGGGCGCCTGTAGTCCCAGCTACTCGCCAGGCTGAGGCAGGAGAATGGCGTGAACCCAGGAGGCGGAGCTTGCAGTGAGCTGAGATCACTGCACTCCAGCCTGGGCAGCAGAGTGAGACTCCGTCTCAAAAAAAAAAAAAAAAAAAAAAATTTGGTTTGCGGTTTTCTCTTGATTTACTGTTTATAATTATATTGATTTTTGTTCTAATTTTAAGTATTATTGCTTACTTTGGATTTAATTTGCACTTACTTCTATAGTTTCCTCTGGTGGAAACTTAGATTATTGATTTGATCTTTCTTTTTTTCAATACGTTTACTCAATGTTATACATTTAAATTTAGTCACTGATTTCATGGCATTCTACAAATCTTACTATGGTATTTTTCATTTAGTTCAAAATATCTTCAACATCTCTTGAGATTGCTTCTTTGACCCATGTGTTATTTAGAAATGTTATTTAATATCCTAGTATTTGGGGGATTTTTTCCAGCTACTTTTATGTTATTGATTTCCAGTTTAATTTTATTGTGATCTGAGCACATACATTGGGGTTAGGGGCCCCTTCCAAATTCTCTATATTTTAATTGATGCATAGAGACCATTGCCATTTAAAGTGATTATTAATATACTTACATTAGTATATGATAACATTTATAATCTATTATCCTCTGTTCCTTGTTTTTCTTTTTATCCTCTATTCTTTTTCAGTCTTCTATGGTTTAATTGAATGTTTTATGTGATTATGTTTTCTTTCCTTCCTTTGCATGTCAGTTATAATTTTTTTCACTTTTTTATTGGCTGTTCTAGAATTTGCAATTTACATTTACATCTAATGCAAGTCTACTCTCAAATTATAATGTGCTGCTTTTCAGAGAGTGCAAGTAGCTTAACAGAAAATATTCTCACTTTTGCCTTGCCCTTTCTTCTGTCGCTGCTTTCATTTCACTTATGCGTAAATTATATCCACTGTGTACATTGTTGCTAATAATTAGTAGTAATCTGTTATCTATTTGATCAACTAAGAATAAAAAATTATTTTTACTTTTACTTATTTTTTCTCTAATGCTCTTCCTTTTGAAAACTATATTAAGGTTTCTAACCTATACCATTTTCCTTTTTTTTAGAAGAACTATTATTCATTGTAGGATAGGGCTACTAACAACGATATTCACAATGTCTGTTTGTCTGGAAAAGTTTTACTTCTACTTTACTTTTGAAGAATAATTTCACTTGAATGAAATTCTAGGTCGAGGATAATTCATAAAACTTTAAATATTTTACTTGATTTTCTTCTTGCTTGTGTAAGTTCTGATGACAAGAGTGATACAATTATTATCCTTGCTCATCTGTAGATAAGCGTGTCACCTCTACCTCACATTTTTCATGGTTTTTTTGATCTGTGTTTGAATTTCTGCAGTTTGAATATAATATGCTTAGATGTAGTTCTTTTGCAATTTATTATGCTTGGTGTTTTCTGAACTTCCTGGATATGTAGTTTGTTCTCTAAAATTAATCTTGTAAAATACTTGTCACTATCAGTAACTGTTGCTTTAAATATTTTGCTCCTTTTTTTCCCTCTTTCTAGTATTCCCATTATGCATGTGTTATAACTATTATATTTATCCCACAGTTTGGGAAGTTTCTACAAACTTTCATGTTCCATGATCTCCTTTCTTCAATCATGTTCATGCTACCAATAAGCCCATCAAAAGTATTCTTCATTCTTTTACAACACTTTTAATTTCTTGCTTTTCTTCTTCTTTTTTTTTTTTCTTAAGAATTGCTATTTCTCTACTTACATTGCCTATCTACTCTTGAATATTGTCTGTTTTTTTTTTCCATTAGCTCGTAACACGATAGTCATATTTCTTTTATGTTTCTGATCTGATAATTTCACCATTCCTGCCATATTTTATTCGTTGTTGTTTCAAACTCTCTTTTGCTTTTTAGAATGCTGTGCAATGTGTGTGTGTTTGTGTTTGTGTGTGTGTGTGTGTGTGTTAAAAGCTGGATGTGATGTACTGGGTGAAAAAACCTGCATTCAGCAGGACTTCAGTGATGCATTTGTAAGTTGTGTGTGGAGAAGAGTACCATAGTCCTGTGCTTAGTTCTGCTTTTTAGTGAGCTTGTGTCTCTGTATAGTGACTTTAGAAATCCTTCTCAGTCTCGTCTGCCTTGGTGAGACTAGAGCTGGGTATGTCCTTAATACAATGTGGAAGGTTGGAGTGGGTTGCAGTTGAGTATTTTTCTTCCCCCGGAACATTGAAATCTAGAGAGAGGCTAAAGTTGGATATTTTCCTTCCCCCCAGTTGCTTAAGCTCTGGTAAAAAACATTTATTAGGCTGTAGTAAACTATCTGGTTTTGAGGGTAATTCTTGTTAAGAACAGAATGTCCCAGGTGTATTTCAAAACGGTTGATTTTTTCTCCCTCTACCAGAAGGGAATTTCCTCCCTCAGCGTAAGGGAACTTTTCTCCAATCTTTTTGTGAAAACCTGGTAGGGCTCTCAGTGGCAAAACTTACATAAAAGTGTGTGTAACCCTTCTAAGACAGGTACTCCTTGGAATTATTAATACTCATGCACCAGTCTATCAATTACAGCTTTGATTTCCCTACCCCAGACTGTGACTCATGCAAGTTTCTTCTCCTAGGTTTCTATTTCAAAAAATTGTAATTTATCTGCATTTACCTGACTGCTTCTTCAATTTGTGTGGTAGCAATTTCTCCTATTGCTTCGGTTTTTTGAAGGATCTAAGAGGAGTTTTTGATTTTCCGTCTATTCAGCTTTTTCTTACAGTGTGAATGAAATTGACAACTTCCAAGATCCATATACATCATGTGGAAAACCATACATCTTTAGTCATTCTTTTAAGGTGGATTGCCTAGGAACAAATTCAGTTTTTATTTATATGGAAATGTGCTTTTCTCCTTTCATTTTTTTTTCTTTTTCTTTTTTTTGTTTTTTTTTGAGACAGCGTCTCTCAGGCTGGAATGCTGTGGTGTGACATTGGTTTCCTGCAACCTCCACCTCCCAGGTTCAAGCGATTCTCCTGCCTCAGCCTCCTGGGTAGCTAGGATTACAGGTGCACGCCACCATGCCTGGCTAATTTTTGTATTTTTAGGAAAGACAGAATTTCGCCATGTTGGCTGGGCTGGTCTCAAATTCCTGACCTCAGGTGATCCACATGCCTCAGCCTCTCAAACTGCTGGGATTATAGGCATGAGACACCGTGCCTGACTTTCCCCTTTAATTTTTGAAAAAAACTAGTTTTGCCTGATATAAGATTCTTGGTTCATAATTCTTTCAGAATTTTAAATATGTCATTACGCTGACTGTGGTATTCCATGGCAATGTCCTTGTAAATAATGAGAAGTCATCTATTAATCCTATGGTGATCCCTTTGTATCTTAATCTTTTTAAGATTTTCTTCTTTGCCTTTCAACATTTTTACTGTGATATATATAGATTTAGGTCTCTTTTCATTTTTCCTATTTACATTTTGTTGAACTTTTTGGTGTGTAAATTAATGCTTTTTATCAGATTTAGAGCATTTTCAATATTATTTTTTAAAATAAATTTTTGCTGCTTTTTCTTTGTCCTCTCTTCTGGTAATCTCATTATGTGGTAATCTCATTATGTGTAAGTTTATGTATGTAATGGCATCATACATTTCTCTTAGATTCTGCTTATTTTCTTTCTTCTTTTTTCCTGTGTTATTCAGATGATAAAATCTCTATCCTTGTTTCTTCAAGTTCATATATTATTTATTCTTCAAGTTTTGATATACTATTGAGCTCCATGAATGAATATTTAATTTTAGTTATTCTACTTTCAACTCTAGAATTTTCACTTAGTTCTTTTATAAAATTTTATTTGTTGATATTCTCTAGCTAATTAGACATTATCATCATACCATCTTTTAATTATGTAATTTTTTAAGTGTTTGAATATTTGTACAATAATTCCTTTGAAGTCTAAATCTACATCTATGACCCCTCAAAAACAAATTCTATCACTTGATTTTCTTTTGTGTATGGATGACACCTTCTTGTCTCTTTGCATGTTTTACAGTGCGTTTCTGAAAATTGAACATTTTATTTTTCATCAAAAATATATTTATGTTTATTTATTTGTATACCCATTAAAATAACATATTTCAGAAAAATTAGTAATATAATATTTCCTACTCTCACATTTCATAGTGTTATTTAAACACTCAAAATATACAGTATTAGCATCCTCATCAATGAAACTGTTTTTGAATCATCTAAAAATGAAAACTCAACATTTTAAATAATATATTGTAGCAACTCTGAATATTGATTCTGCACTCCAAGCTTGCTGCTGCTGTCGTTCCGTTTGTTACTAACTAGGCTAGATTTATTCAGCAAAGTCTGTTTTCCTGCATGTGCGGACTCAGACGACATATTACTGCTCTTGTGCACAGATTCCTTGGACAAAGTAATGGGTGCAACTTTTCTAGATTTCCTTTGACTGTTTCTTTCCTTGATTTCATGTTAACTTTCTGGCTGCTCTGCCTCTATTGATTTCACATCTAGCTGTTAGCTTCCATTAATTGCTAGCTGAGTGCTTTATTATTTTTGACAAGATCCAGGAGCATAATTGTTCCACAGTCTGATTCAATTAAGTTTGGGGCTCCATTTGCAGCAGTAGCGTTCTTTTTTCCTTCTTTGAGCTTGCCTTTAACCGAAAAGTGCTCTTTACCTGTCCTCTTTCCTGGTTATCTCTCTTCCCACTTATGCCTAGTGTTCCATTATTGGAACGCTAAGTGTGTGGGAGTTATTTATACCATACTGCTCAAGGCCATCGCCAAGGACTGATTGCAAAAGTTCAAAAAGATTGACTCTCAGGCACAAACGGGTTAAACTTGTAGCTGGCCTACTACTTTACCCCCTCTTAACTGCTCGCTAACCAAATCTACATTGTTTTCTAAAACACTCTTCTAAATTAGTTCTAAGAATACTATTTCACTTAGGGAGAACTGTGGGGCTCTTTGTCTTTATGGCATGCCTCACTCTTGGCAGAAACTCTGCACCACACATGAGGACAGGGAAGATGTTCTGCTTTTCACAGAGGGCCCCCCCTACTCTACGAGGAGGGTACTGGATGTAAATGGCAGCATTTGTCCTTTTTAGTTTTCTCCTCCTGGCAAGAAAACTACACCCTAAAAGTGGGCTGGGTTTGAACAATAGGGTCCAGTATTTTTCATCTGCAATTCCTTGGATAAACCTTTTCTTAACAAGTGTATATTCAGTGGGATAAGGGAGCCTTAATTTTAGCCATGCCTGCCTCAAACAGAGCTCCTGCTGCACAAGCTGAAGGGTTTTGGGGGTTGATGAGAGATGCTGGTGGGCATGCCCCTTCTGTGGTTTGAACTGTATTCCTAAGTGGGGAGCAAGGGAGCCACAGAGCCATGTCTTCCTGGCCATACTTATTCAGAATAGGTCTTCCATCACATGGAACTGGACACAGAGGTGGTAGCAGATAGCAGGCTTAAATGTCGCAGATTATTGTTATGCTGATTAAGATTTAGTAGCTTTCCTTGAATAAGTGATTCTCTGTTTGATGTATGCCCTTAGGATAATTTTTAGAAACTACACACACACACACACACACACACACGCGCGTGCGTGCACACACAAACTTTTTTCCAGTTAAGTAGTTAAATGCTTGTGGAGCGAGTCTGTCTATTGATTTCTTAAAAATGCCATGCTGGGTGTCAAGATCCCTTAATTTTGTAAGTTATAGTAATTTTATATTTTAAATTTTCTTACAAAATATTTATTCAACATATTAAATATAATTTTTTTCTAAAATAATGCTTTTGGAGTGGATTTCCCTCACTTCTGCTATTTCCTTATATATTGTACATCTCTCCTACCAGTCTGCAAACTTTTTGAAGACATGTTTTATTCATACTCACATTCATGAAGTTTTGGAACATATTAGTTAAAAATACATTAATAAATGGTGTTATGATTAATAAGGTCTTTAGGCTTAAAATATTTAAAATATTTTAATATTAAATATTTTAATTTTTAAATAAAAATGTTAAGTATCTAAACATTTTATTGTAGATTAGTTTAATATAATGATTAGTCTTTCACTTTTCATTCTTTATTTTTCATCTCTTAAAGAAAGCAAAATACAGTACCTGCTATGTGGTATACACTTTTATGGGCCCTGTGGGTGTTACAAAGACATGAAAGTCTTGGCTGCTGTTTTTTTAATACTCACGATGTATAGAAAAACAGGAATGTATAAACAGAAAGACACATGGAACATATTGAAATGCCATGCCAGTGAAGAGAAAATCCTAATGACGTACATACCAGCAGGCAAAGTATAGAGTAACAAGGCAGTGGCAGAAAGCAGACAGCATGCTTTATAGTTGGTGAATAGACAAGTATTTGATGATAAGGGTTAATAGAAGAGTCAGTCGATCATAACACTGTTTCAGCCATGTTGTGATAGGTCTTATAGGCAAGGTAGGGTTTACCTGTCCTACAGTGTAATGGAAAACATTAATGGTTTTGCTGTGTCAAGTGACATGGTGTTACAGACTGCATTGTGTCCCCCTACCCCACAAATTCTTATGTTGAACTTCTAGCCCTCAGTGCTTCAGAATGTGACATTCTGGTGGGAAATAGGATCATTGCAGTGTCATTAGTGAAGTTGAAGTCATACTGCAGTAAGGTGGGCCACTAATTCAATGCAACTGATGTTCTAATAAAAAGGAGACGTTTAGACATAAACATGCAGACAAGAAGAGCTTGATGTAAAGATGAACGCAGAGATGAGAGTGATGCTTTTACTAGTCAGAACACTTAAGAACTGCCAGCAAACCACCAGAAGCTATGAGAAGGGCACAGAGAAGATTCTTGCTTACAACTCTTAGAAGGAAACAACATGGCCAGCATCTTGATTTTGGACCTCTAGTCTCTAGAACTATGAGGACATACATTTCTGTGTTTTTAAGCCACCTACTTACTCAGTGCCACTTTGTTGTGGTAGCCCTAGTAGACTAATGTGCACAATGACAGTCATGGTTGGAAAGTGGTAATATCCTTTACAATTTACTCCAAAACATTAGAAACTTGACATAATTTATAAATTAGAGAGAAACTTACTGGCGTTAAGGAAACCAGTTCAGTGATAGGAATACCAATCATGGCTAAATGTGACAAATACTTATGTTTCATTCTGGAAGTCTGACATTGTAATTACAAGTGACCTCGATAAGAAATAAAACTAGGAGTTTCTAAGAAGTAATTTTAGATATACAGATAATTATCTAAGATGAGCTCAGATTTAAAAAGGTCAATTTAAAGGGACCAAAAGGGCATTTAATAAGCTACAGCAAACAAAATCACAGTGATAAATACTTTCAGAAAGGCTACAATTCAGATTGAAGTGAATTTAAGAAAAATTACCAGGAGGTGATAAAAATGTTTAGAGCAAAAAACAGTGAGAATAAAAGAGATTATCTAGCCTCCAGCAGCAGAAGTCTTGCACAAGGGAAATACTCAGCATCTTGTCCTTTGTTTCTTTTTTCTTTTCTTTCTTTCTGTCTTTTTTTTTTTCCTTTGAGGAGTCTTGCTCTATCGCCCAGACTGGAGTGCAGTGGCGCGATCTCAAATCACCGCAATCTCTGCCTCCTAGGTTCAAGTGATTTTCCTGCCTCAGCCTCCTGAGTAGCTGGGACTACAGGCATGCACCACCACGCTTAGCTAATTTTTGTATTTTTAGTGGACACAGGATTTCCCCATGTTGGCCATGCTGGCTTCAAGCTCCTGACCTCAAGTAATCCACTGGCTTCAGCCTCCCAAAGTGCTGGGTTTCAGGTGTGAGTCGTGACACTTGGTCCTGTTTGCTTCTATTTTCTATTCTTACTACTCAGTATCTTTTAGTCTTGTCATATTTCATAAAAAACTTGAGACTCAGGTAGAAGAAAAATCCTTTAAAAATTACCAAGGAGTTTAAATGTAAATTACAAAACTCAGGCTGTAGAACAAACCTTAAGGATGAGATTTCAAAGCTCTTTTAGTAATCTTTGAGTTTTCCAAAAAGGTACAGGGATGAAGGTAAGTACTGAAAAATGAACTGCACCATCTAACCAAAAGATCGTAAATGGATTTTATTCTTTAGTAGTTAAAAATTTGTGTTAATCAAGAAGATAGTCTTTGAGTTTCATTTTGATGGTTCCAATTCTGACATCATATTTGTTCATTTATTTTTACTTTGTTATTGAAATCTTGTAATTGTGCATATTTTTGGAGTACAATGTAATATTTTAATACATATATAGATTGTATAATGATGAGATCAAGGTATCGAGTGTATCCATCACTTCATGCATTAATCATTTCATTGTGATGAGAATATTCAAAATCTTCTCGTTTTCATTTTGCAATATATAATACCTCACTGTTAACTATTCTCACCACACTGTGCAATAAAATACCACAACTTATTCCTTCTAATTATCCCTTTTTAATTCATTCACCAACCTCTCTCCATCCTTACCTCCCCACTCCCCTCTTTCTACTCCCTGCTTCTATGAGATCAACTTTTTTTTTTTTTTTTAAGATTCTACATGGAATGAGATTATGTGTTCTTTTTGTGTACGGCTTATTTCACTTAACAAAATGTTCTTCAGGTCCATCCATGTTGTTGCAAATGGTAAGATTTTATTCTTTTCTACAGCTGAATTATATTCCATTCCATATATACACATATGTGTGTATATATATATGCATGTGTATACATATATATGTATATACATTTGTGTGTGTATGTATGGAACACACACACACACTACATTTTCTTTCTCCCTTCATCCATGGTTGCATACATGGGTTGATTCCATAAATTGGCTTTTGGAAATAGTGCTACAGTAAACATGGGAGAGAAGAAATCTCTTAGACGTACAAATTTCATTTCCCTTGGATATATACCCAATGGTTCAAATGATAGTTCTATTTTTATTTCATTTTCTTTTATTTTTGAGATGGAGTTTTACTCATGTTGTACAGGCTGGAATGCAATGGCATAATCTTGGATCACTGCAACCTCTGCCTCCTGGGTTCAAGTGATTCTCCTGCCTCAGCCTCCTGAGTAGCTGGGATTACAGGTGCCTGCCACCATGCCTGGCTGGTTTTATATTTTTAGTAGACAGGGTTTCTCCACATTGGTCAGGTTGGTCTCCAACTCTCGGCCTCAAGTGATCCACCCACCTCAGCCTCCCAAAGTGCTGGGATTACAGTGAGCCATTGCACACAGCCTCCATTTTTAATTCTTAAAGGAATCTCCATACTGCTTTCAATTGTGGCTATATGGATTTACAGTCCCATCAATGTTGTGTAGATGTTCCCCTGTCTCTACATCATCGCCAGCACTTGTTTTCTTTCGAGATTTTTATAATAGACATTCTACTTGCTTATTGTGGTTTTCATTTGCATTTCCCTCATTATTACTGATGAGCACTTTCTAATGTATTTGTTAGCCATTTGTATTTCTTCTCTTGAGAAGTGTCTTTTATGGTCTGATATGGTTTGATGTTTTGTCCCCTCCAAATCTCATATTGAAATTTGAATCAATGTTGGAGGTAGGGCCTGGTGGGAGGTGTTTGGGTCATGGGGGTGAATCCCTTGTGACTGCCTTGGTGCCTTCCCCACAGTAATGAGTGGTAATGACTTCACTCAAGATCAGTTTGTTTAAAAGAGTGTGGCACTCCCCTACTCCCTTTCTCTTGTTCTTAGCCTTGCCATGTGGCTTGTGGGCTCTTCCTTCACCTTCCACCATGGTGGTAAGCGTCCTGAGGCCCTTGCCAGAAGCAGATGCCAGCACTCTGCTTTGTGTACAACCTGCAGAACTGTAAGTTAAAAAAAAAAAAAAAAGAAAAGAAAAAACACTTTTCTTTATAAATTACCCCATCTCAGGTACCGCTTTATGCCAACACAAATGGGCTAACACAAGGTCTTTTGCCTGTTACTTCATTGGGTCATTTTGTTGTTGTTTTGAGTTGTTTAAGTTCCTTATATATTTGGTATGTTAACACCCTGACAAATGTACAGTTTGAAAACAATTTTCCCATTATGTAGGTTATTAGTTTACTTTGTTAATTGTTTCATTTGCTGTGCAAAAGCTTTTAGTTTTATGTAATGCCATCTGTCCACTTTTGCTTTTGCTTTCTGTACTTGTTAGGTTTTAAAAATCCTTGTCTAGCCCCATGTCATGCAGCATTTCCCCTATGTTTTCTTCTAGTAGTTTCATAGTTTTAGATTTTACATTTAAGTATTTAATTCATTTTGAGTTGAGTTTTGTATCTAGTGAGATGTAAGGGTCTAATCTCATTCTACTGTGTGTGGCTATTCAATTTTCCCAGGATCACTTATTAAGGAGACTGTATTTACCCCAATGTATGTTTGTTGCACCTTTGTTGAAAATATATTGACTGTAGGTGCTTAATTTTATTTTAGACCCCTCATTCTCTTTCACTGGTCTATCTGTCTGATTTTATGCCAATGTCATATTCTATTGATTACGACAGCCTTGTAGTATATTTTGAAGTTGGGTAGTGTGATGTCTACACTTTATTTTTATTGCTCAATGTATTTTTGGCTACTTAGGGTCTTTTGTGATTCCATACCAATTTTAGGACTATTTTTTCTACTTCTGTGAAGAATGTTATTGGTGTTTTGATAGAGATTGAATTAAATCAGTAGATTGCTTTGGGAAGTATGGCTGTTTTAACAATATTAATTATTTCAATACATGAGCATGGGCTTTTTTTCCCCCATTTATTTGTGTTTTCTTCAGTTTCTTTTAAGAACATTGTATAGCTCTAGTGCAGAGACATTTCTCCTCTTTGGTTAAGTTTATTTTAAGGGATTTTATTTTGGGGAGTAGCTATTACAAATGAAATTGTTTTCTTGATTTATTTTTAAGATAGTTTGCTATTAATGTATAGCAACCCTACTGATTTTTGTATGTTGATATTGTTTCCTACAACTTTACTGACTTTGGTTATTAGTTCCAACAGTTTTTGTTTTTTTGTTTTTTGTTTTTGGTAGCGTCTTTAGGTTTTTCTACATTTTAGATCATGTCATATACAAATATAATCCCTTTGATTTTTTCTTTTCCAATGTGTATGCCCTTTACTTATTTTCTTTTTTTTTTTTTTTTTTTTTTTTTTTTTTTTTTTTTTTTTTTTTTTTGAGACGGAGTCTCGCTCTGTCGCCCAGGCTGGAGTGCAGTGGCCGGATCTCAGCTCACTGCAAGCTCTGCCTCCCGGGTTCACGCCATTCTCCTGCCTCAGCCTCCCGAGTAGCTGGGACTACAGGCGCCCGCCGCCTCGCCCGGCTAGTTTTTTGTATTTTTTAGTAGAGACGGGGTTTCATCGTGTTAGCCAGGATGGTCTCGATTTCCTGACCTCGTGATCCGCCCGTCTCGGCCTCCCAAAGTGCTGGGATTACAGGCTTGAGCCACCGCGCCCGGCCGGCTCTGGCTAGAACTTCCAGTATTATGTTCAATAGAGTGGTGAAGTTGAACATCCCTGTCTTGTTCCTAATCTTAGAAGAAAAGTTTCCAGCTTTTCCCCTTTCAGTATAATGTTAGCTGGAGTTTGTCCTATATGGGTTATATTGTGTTGTGATATATTTCTTCTATGTCTAATTTGTAGGGAGTTTTTATTATGAAGAAATGTTGAATTTTGGTAAATGCTTTTTCTATGTTTATTGAAACATTTGTATGGTTTTTGTCTTTCTCTCTAGAATTGTGATGTGTTACATTTATTATTTTATGTATGTCGAACCATCATTGCATTCCTGGGATAAATCCCACTTGATCATGGTGAATGATCTTTTAAATGTGCTAGTGAATTTAGTTTGTTAGTATTTTGTTGAGCATTCTTACATCTATATTAATCAGGGATATTGGCCTGTAGTTCTCTCTTTTTCTTTTCTGTTGGGTCCTTATCTGGTTTTGGAATCAGGATAATGTTTGCATCATAAAATATATCTGGAAGTATTTCCTCTTCTTGAATTTTTTGAAACACTTTAAAGAGTATTGCTATTAGTTCTTTTTTACATATTTGGTAGAAATCAGCAGTGAAGTAATCAGAATCTGGGCTTTTCTTTGATAGAAGACTTTATGACTACTATTATTTTCTCACTGGTTATTGGTTTGTTTAGCTATTCTGTTCTTTGAAATGTAATCCTGATAGGTTGTACGTGACCAGGAATTTATTCCTTTTTTCTATGTTCTTGAATTTGTTGGCATACAATTGGTAAAAGTAGTCTCTAATAATATCTGTGATCTTAATAATAATGTTTCATTTTTTTATCTCTGATTTTATTTATTTGGGGTTTTTCTCTTTTTTTTCTCAGTTAATCTAACCGAGAGTTTGTTAATCTTATCTTTTCAAAAAAAAAAAAAAAACTCTTTGTTTACTTGATCTTATGAATTATTTTAGTCTCTATTTTGTTTATTTAGGTCTGAGCTTTATTAGCTCCCTTCTACTACTAATGTTTGGCTTAGCTTATTCTTGTTTTTCTAGTTCCTTGAGTTATACAATTAGGTTGTTGATTATAAATATTTTCCTCTTTTGATGTTTATTGCTATGAACTTTTCTTATAGAACTGCTTTTGTTATGTTCTATACAGTTCATATGACATGTTTTTGTTATCATTTGTTTCAAGAAATTTTTAAATTTCTCCTTTAATTTTCTCAGTGATCCATTGGTTAAGGTGGAGGATGCTGTTTAATTTTCATGTATTTGTAAAGTCTCTGAAGTTTTCCTTGTTAATTTCTAGTTTTATACTTCTGTGACCAGAAAAGGTACTTGATACTATCTCCGTCTTCTTAAATCTGTTTAGACTTGTTTTGTGGCCTAATATGTAATCTGTCCTGGAGAATGTTCCATATGCAGTTAAGAAAACTTGAAATTCTGCAGCAGTAGATGGAATGTTCTGTAAATATGTATTAGGTCCATTTGATCTAGTTTGAGTCTGTTGTTTATTAATGTTCTGTCTAAAAGTATCTGTCTATTGTTGAAAATGTGAACTTGAAGTCTCCTACCATTTTTGTATTTCTATCTAACTCTCCCTTTAGGTCTAGTAATATTTGCTAGGCCTGTCTTGGGTGCATACATATTTATAATTCTTATACATTCTTGTTGAATTAGTTATTTTATTATTATATACTAATATTCTTTGTCCTTTCTGAGTTTTTCACTTAATGTATATTTTATCTGATATAAGTATGGGTATCTCTGCTTGGTTTTGGTTTCGATTTGTAAGAAATATATTTTTCTGTCCTTTCACTTTCAGTCTGCCTGTGCTTAATGGTGAAGTGCATCTGTTATAGGCAACATATAGTGGGATTTTGTTTTTTATTCTTTTAACTACTCTAAACCTAAATTAGAAAATTTAATCCACTTAACTTCATGTTATAATTCACAGGCAAATAATTACTCCTCAAGTTTGTTAACATTTTTTTTGGTTGTTCTGTAGATATTTTCTTTCTTTCTCCTTCTCTCATTGTTTACCTCTCTGGTTTGGTGGTCTTCTGTAATGCTAAATTTTGTTTATTTTCTCTTTCTCATTTGTACATTTACTGGAATTTTGTATGTGTGTGTGAGTGGTTACCATAAGGTTAACATGAAAAGTCTTGTAGGTATAGTAGCCTATTTTAAGCTGATAACAACTTAACTGTGGTCACATAAAAATACTATAGACTTTTTTCCCTCTCCCTTTTCATTTGCATTTTGGTTACCATAATTTGTATATTTATCTTCTGTGTGTTCCTTAGTCATTAATTGCAGCTATTGGTGGTTTTGACCTTTTTGAATTTAAACCTACATACTGTGATACTGAAGAATTTACATAGCACAATTGCAGCACTAGGGAATTATGGGTATGGTTATGCATTTACCTATACTGATGAGTGTTGTATTTTCATAATATTAATTACTGTCCTTTTGTTTCCTTTTTTAGCATTTCTTTAAACATTTCTAGTAAGGTCGTTTTAATTGTGATGGATTCTCTCAGTTTTTGCTTGTCTGCAAAGGTCTTTGTTTTGCTATTTCTGAAGAATAGCTTTGCTGGATATAATATTCTTGGCTGTGAGAAATTTTTTGTTTTTGTTTGTTTGTTTTCTTTTTGTTTGTTTATTATCTTTCAATATTTGTAGTATGTCATCAATTTTTTTTCCTGGCATGCAGAGATTCTGCTGAGAGATACCCTGTCAGTCTAATGGAAATTCTCCTATATGTATCTTGACCTTTATCTCTTGCAGCTTTTGAATTCTTTGTCTTTAACCTTTGACATTTTGTTTATAATGTGCTTTGGAAAGAATATTTTTGGGTTAAAAATCATTGAAAACTTTTGAGCTTCTTAGATATGGATATCCATATCTCCCATAAGACTTGGGAACTTTTCAGCTATTATTTTGTTAAGTAAGTTTACTATACCTTGGTTATTTTTTTTTTCTGTGGCACTTGTATAATGTGAATATTTGTTTGCTTAATGAAGTCCCATATATCACATAGGTTTTCTTCATTTTTTTCATTCTTCTTTCCTTTTTTAAATTTTTCTCTGATTGGGTTATTTCAAAATGCCTACTTTTAAGCTCAGAGATTCTTCTTTCTGCTTGATCTAGTGTTGTCAAAGCTCTGTATTATATTTTTATTTCATTTATTAAATTCTTCAGCTCCAACAATTCTGTTTTTTATAATATCTATCTCTTTATTATGTTTTTCATTCACATAATAATTGTTTTTCTGATTTCATTGAGTTGTTTTTCTAGGTCTTCCTATATCTCACTGAGTTTCCTTGAAATCATTATTTGGAAATCTTTTTCAAGTGTTTTATAAATATCCTTTCATTTATGATCTGTTGCTAGAGACAAAGAACTGTGTTATTTTGTGGTTGTTGTATTTTCTTTCTTTTTTGTTTCTTGTATCCATACATTGATATCTGTGTATCTAGCAGAACAATTGTTTTTTTCCAATTTATGGAGTAACTTTCATAGGAAAAGGCTTTTTCTCGTAAATGGATCCCAGGATGTTGGTTGAGAATGTGGCATTGGCTTTAGTTCTAGGTGAACTCAGTAGCATGTTCTCTGTACAGATGCTTCATTTATAACCTTTGATTGTGATATCTGAGATTATTATAGGCCTAGGCTACAGGAGTCTGTGGCTATGGTGTTGTTCTGCTAGGCGCAAGGGTAGTGGACTAGTCATTAGCAGCACACATGCAGGCATGGAAGTCAAATAGATTTTGTGGCAGGCTCTTCTGAATTGTCAGGGTCACTGCCAGGGCTGTAAGGGGCAGGGGTGGGTTTGTATATGTTAAACAACTGAACAAGAATTCTCTCTAGAGAAATGGGTTTACCTCCAGGCAGCTGTCAAGCTAGGGGCAGGTACATGTGGGTCCAGGGGTTGCCCCCAATCCTCTCTGCTGAGATGAGGCCAGCTTATGAGGCAGGACTGCCTCTGGCCTGGCTGTTTATGAGGACAGGTGCATGCAGTTTTGCTGCTATGCAGAACTCTGCTCTGATGTCCAAGCCTGTGCCATAGCTGCTTAGGTCATAGGGGTTGCAGATGCCATGAGGACTCCTGCCCTGGGGATGAGTTGAAACTGTGCAGACTTCCAGCAATTTTTACACTGAACTCAGGGCCTGTAAGGACTAGAAGATCCTCCTCTATCAGTTACCATTGATATCTGGCAGTGATGGAGACCACTGAGTGTCTCCAGCTTATATTTTCCTTGTAGGAAGAATTTTCTCCTGTCTGTGATCTGATCTAGTAGGAGATACAGTGTGGCAGATGCAGGGTACCATACTCCACTCTATTTGGTGTTATGCTGGGCTGAGCTCCCATGCTCCACAGGAATTTTGACGTTACCTTGATAGCCACCATGCTGATGGCACTCTCTTTTGGCATTTCCTTCTAGTGGCTTTGTAAGCTGAGGCAGGATATTTAGCCAAATTATAAGATTTTATTTGTAAAGTGAGAATAGAATTTATAAAACAATTAGCACAAACCTGGCATATGGTAACTACTCAAGAAATATGAGTTATTGCTAATATCACAATCAGCAGCACCACCATCTTTATTTCTATCTCTCTAATCACTTTGTCCTCTTTTTATTTGTTCTTTTAACATCTATTTAGTGGTTGCCGTGTATTCTGTACCTTATTTTTGTAGTGGTCTCTGGATATATCTAGAGATAGAGTTATTCATTTCAAAGAGCATAAACTCATTACAAAGAACAGAGAGGCCTTGTAATGTGGAGAATTTATCATTAAGGGTGAAGTAGGTGTTAGAAAAAGGCTTCACTGGAGATTTAATAGTCTGACTGAGGAAAGTAGTACGCAGAGAGATTTATGAAGGTGTCAAGCAAGGAAAAAATCTTTGGGATAAGTAAATCAACTTTTGGAAATGCAAAGATGTATAACAGCATGTTTGTCCTTGGGGGAATTGAGTTTAAAATCGTATGACTGAAGAGAAATTGAAAGTCAAATATGGAGAGACAGGAAGCTCTATAGTTGTCAAATAAGGAGCTTTGATTTGGGTGCTATACTTTTAAACATGGCCTATTTTATGGGTTGACGATTTCCTTCCCCCACCATTATGCAGATGTTGAAGCCCTAACTACTTGCACCTTAGAATCTGACCTTATATGGAGATAAGGTTTTTGCGGAACTAATCAACTTAAAATAAAGACATATGTGTGGACTCTAATTTAACATGACACATGTCTTTATAAATAGGGAAATTTGGGTACAGAGAAAGACAAAAATGGAGGGAAGAAGATGTGAAGAGACACAGGGATAAGATGACCATAACCATATATAAGCCAAGGAAAGAGTCCCAGAACTAATCTTTCCTTTATAGTTCTCAGAAGAAACCAACTCTGCCAACAACTTGATCTCAGACTTCTTGCCTACAAAATTATGATACAATAAATACAAAGGGTCTTCAAAAAGCTCATGAACAATGTGTATTATGAAAAACCTATGGGACCAAGCACAATGGCTCACAGCTGTAATTCCAACACTTTGGGAAGCTGAGGTTGGAGGATCACTTTATTAAGCCCAGGACTTCAAGACCAGCCTGGGCAACATAATAAGACCCAGTCTCTCCAAAAAAGAAAAAAACAAAAAAACAAAAACAAACAAACCAAAAAAAAAAAAACACTTTAGTTTGCACTGGTGGAATGCACCATTAGCCCTGGCTACTCAGGAGGCTGAAGCAGGAGGACTACCAGAACCCAAGAGTTTGAGGTTACATTAAACTATGATCATGCCACTGCACTGCAGCCTGGGTGACAGAGTATTTGTCTCTAATTTTTTTAATCTATTCATAGATTTCGATTTTTTTGCACCAAAGTAATTTGCACTAACTTATGATAACATGGCTGAACAAAATCTGGTTTGTGGCATTAAGAAGGATGATGCTTTCTTCAGTTTGAAAATGGCCCCATTAAAGCAATATGAATTCTACTAAATCTGAAGCAAGAACAAACATCAAATATATGGTGAAACTTGGGTGGAAGAATGGTAACATCACAGATGCTTTATGAACAGCTTATGGGGACAATGCCCAAAGAAATCAGTCATTTGTGAGTGGACAACTCATTATAAGAAGGGATGAGACAATATTCATGATGAAGTCTGCAGCAGTAGACCATACACAAATTGTGCAGAAAATGTTCATCTTGTTCATACCCTAATGGAAGAGGGCCAATGACTAATATCAGAAACAATAGCCAACACCTCAATGGGTTCAGCTCACTAAATTCTGATGGAAAAATTAAAGGTAAGTAAACTTTCCATTCAGTGGGTACCAAGTCCTTTGTGTCAAGATCAGCTACAGACAAGAGCCGAACTTTCATTGGAAATCTTAAACAAGTGAGGTCAAGATCCTGAAGCACTTACTTAAAGAATTGTAACAGTGGCTTCAGTGTTTCTATCCAGAAGACAAAGCACAACTGAAGCAGTGGCTAAAACGAGGTGGAAGTAGTTTAGTCAATGCCAAAGTTGACCAGTCAAGAGCATGACATCAGTCTTTCGGATGCTCAAGGCATTTTGTTTGTTGACTTTCTGGAGGGTCAAATCATGATATCTTTCTATCATGAGAGTGATTTGAGAAAGTTAACCAATGCTGTAGCAGAAAAATACCCAATAAATTTTCACCAAAGAGCCCTTCTTCACCATGACAATGCTCCTGTTCATTCCTTTCATCAAATAAGGGCAATTTTGTGAGTGTTTCCAGGGAAATCATTACGCATCCACCTTACAACCCTGATTTGGCTCCTTCTGACTTCTTTTTTTTCTTTTCTAATTTAAAAAAAAAAAGAAAGACACTCATTTTTCTTCACTTAGTAATGTTAAAAAGAGTGCATTGACATGGTTCTATTCTCAGGATCCTCGGGTCTTTATGGATGAACTAAATGACTGGTATCTGGTATCATCATTTACAAAAGTGTGTTAAACTTGATGGAATTTATGTTGAGAAATAGAGCTGATATTTTTGTTGTTATCTTTTAATTCCATTTTTCCACACACTTTTTGATGTCCCCTTGTATCTGCTCCTTAAGCTATCTAGTTGGTGGATCATTGTTACTATAGCCCTAGCAAATTACCAAAGAATAAGCACATTAGGGATGTTTTATTTCTACTCCAGTTTTAAATGATCAAACAATATCTACTTACCTATTATAATAGTTTCACATTTTATGCATCTAGTATCAGGTCTGTATTACTTCTGTGCATGAGAGATTTTAATACATTTTAATAGGGATTATTTAGTATTTTCCACTGTTTTTCTTTAATTACAAAATAGATAAAGTCTTTTTCTGGCTCTTTTATTGATCAAGGCTTTTGAGATTATAATTGTTTAGCAGTTACCCTAATTTGAGGACAAATGGGATAGCCATTGATATAATTCTCAATAGTCGACAAAGTCTTCACAGTTTGCAAAGTTGTTCTTTTTTTTTTTTTTTTTAATTTATTTATTGTTATTATACTTTTAAGTTGTAGAGATACATGTGCATAACGTGCAGGTTTTGTTACATATGTATGCTTGTGCCATGTTGGTGTTCTGCATCCATCAGCTTCGTCGACACGTAGGCATAACTCCCAATGCAATCCCTCCCCTCCCTCCCCATGATAGGCCCGGTGTGTGATGTTCCCCTTCCCTGGAGTCCAAGTGACTCATTGTTCAGTTCCCACCTATGAGAGTACGAGGGAACATGCCGGTGTTTGGTTTTTCTGTTCTTGTGATGGTTTGCTAAGAATGATGGTTTCCAGCTGCATCCATGTCCTACAAAGGACTGTCTATCCTTTTTATGGCTGCATAGTATTCCATGAATTGTATATGTGCCACATTTTCTTAATCAGTCTGTCACTGATGGTTGGGTTGATTCAAGTCTTTGCTATTGTGAATAGTGCTGCAATAAACATACGTGTGCATGTGTCTTTACAGCAGCATAATTTATAATCCTTTGGGTATACACGGTAATGGGATGGCTGGGTCATATGGGTCACATCTAGTTCTAGATCGCCAGAGGAATTGCCATACCTGTTTTCCATAATGGTTGAACTAGTTTGCAATCCACCAACGAGTGTAAAAGTGTTCCTATTTCTCCACATCCTCTCCAGCACCTGTTGTTTCCTGATTTTTTTAATGATACGTAGCCATTTTAACTGGTGTGAGATGGTATCTCATTGTGGTTTTGATTTGCATTTCTCTGATGGCCAGTGATGATGATTTTTCATGTGTCTATTTGGCTGTATGAATGTCTTCTTTTGAAATGTCTGTTATTTCATATCCTTGCCCACTTTTGATGGGGTTGTTTGACTTTTTCTTATGCCATAGAGATTTGTTTGAGTTCTTTGTGGGTTCTGGATATTAGCCCTTTGTCAGATGGTAGATTGCAAAAATTTTCTCCCCATTCTGTAGGTTTGCCTGTTCACTCTGATGGTAGTTTCTTTTGCTGTGCAGAAGCTCTTTAGTTTAATTAGATCCCATTTGTCAATTTTGGCTTTTTGCTGCCATTGCTTTTGGTGTTTTTGGTGGCGGTGCTTTGCCCATGCCTATGTCCTGGATAGGACGACCTAGGTTTACTCCTCCTAGGATTTTTATGGTATTGGGTCCACAACATTTAAGTCTCTAATCCATCTTGGTGAGGCCCTTTTCGTATAAGGGTAAGGGAAAGGATCCAGTTTCAGCTTTCTGCCCATGGCTAGCCAATTTTCCCAGCACCATTTTATTAAATAGGGAATCCTTTCCCCATTTCTTATTTCTCTCAGGTTTGTCAAGATCAGATGGCTATAGATGTGTGGTATTATTTCCTGAGGACTCATGTTCTGTTCCATTGGTCTATATCTCTGTTTGGTACCAGTACCATGCTGTTTTACACTGATTTACTGTAGCCTTGTAGAATAGTTTGAAGTCGGGTAAGCATTGATGCCTCCAGCTTTGTTCTTTTGACTTAGGATTGTCTTGGAATCACGAGGGCTCTTTTTGGTTCCATATGAACTTTAAAAGCAGTTTCCAATTCTGTGAAGAAACTCATTGAGTACAGCTTGATGGGGATGGCGTGAATCATAAAATTACCTTGGGCAGTATGGCCATTTTCCGCGATATTCATTCTTCCTATCCATGAGCATGGTATGTTCTTCCATTTGTTTGTGTCCTCTTTTATTTCAGTGAGAGCAGTGGTTTGTAGTTCTCCTTGAAGAGGAGTCCTTTACATCCCTTAGCCAGTTGGATTCCTAGGTATTTTTATTCTCTTTGGAAGCAATTATTGAATGAAAGTTCGTGCTGATTTGGCTCTCTGTTTGTCTGTTACTGTGGTGTATAAGAATGCTTGTGATTTTTGCTCATTAATTTTTGTATCCTGAGACTTTGCTGAAGTTGCTTATCAGCTTAGGGTTTGGGCTGAGACAATGGGGTTTTCCTAAATATACAATCATGTCATCTACCTGAAACAGGGACAGAATTTGATTTCTTCTTTTCCTAACTGAATACCCTTGATTTCCTTCTCTTGCCTAGTACTCTAGCCAGAACTTCCAACACTATGCTGAATAGGAGTAGTGAGAGAGGGCATCCCTGTCTTGTGCCAGTTTTCAAAGGGAATTTTTCCAATTTTTGCCCATTCAGTATGATATTGGCTGTGGGTTTTGTCATAAATAGCTCTTATTATTTTTGAAGTCACGTTCCATCAATACCGAATTTATTGGCGTTTTTTTAGCATGAAGGGCTGTTGAATTTTGTCAAAGCCTTTTCTGCATCTATTAGAGATAATCATGTGGTTCTTGTCTTTGAAACTGTTTATATGCTGGATTATGATTATTGATTTGCGAATGTTGAACCAGCCTTGCATCCCAGGGATGAAGCCCCACTTGATCATGGTGGATAAGCTTTTGATGTGTTGCTGAATCCGGTTTGCCAGTATTTTATTGAGGATTTTTGCATCAATGTTCATCAGGGATATTGGTCTAAATTCTCTTTTTTGTTGTGTCTCTACCAGGCTTTGGTATCAGGATGATGTTGGCCTCATAAAATGAGTTAGGGGAGGATTCCCTCTTTTTCTATTGATTGGAATAGTTTCAGAAGGAATGGTACCAACTCCTCCTTGTACCTCTGAGTAGGAGATTCAGCTGTGAATCCATCTGGTCCCTGGACTTTTTTGGTTGGTAGGCTATTAATTGTTGCCTCAATTTCAGGAGCCCTGCTATTGGTCTATTCAGGGATTCAACTTCTTCCTGGTTTAGTCTTGGAAGAGTGTAAGTGTCAAGGAAATTATCCATTTCTTCTAGATTTTTCCAGTTTAGTTCGTAGAGGTGTTTATAGTATTCTCTGATGGTAGTTTGTATTTCTGTGGGGTGGTGGTGATATTCCTTTATCATTTTAATTAGATGGAGTTGATTCTTCTCTCTTTTCTTCTTTATTAGTCTTGCTAGTGGTCTGTCAATTTTGTTTGATCTTTCAAAAAACCAACTCCTGGATTCATTGATTTTTGGAGGTTTTAATGTCTCTATCTCCTTCAGTTCTCTGATCTTAGTTATTTCTTGCCTTCTGCTACTTCGAATGTGTTTGTTCTTGCTTCTCTAGTTCTTTTTAATTCCTGCGATGTTAGAGTGTCAATTTTAGATCTTTCCTGCTTTTCTCTTGTGGGCATTTAGTGCTATAAATTTCCCTCTACACACTGCTTTAAATGTGTGTCCCAGAGATTCTGGTATGTTGTATCTTTGTTCTCATTGGTTTCAAAGAACATCTTTATTTCTGCCTTCATTTTTGTTATGTACCCAGTAGTCATTCAGGGAGCAGGTTGTTCAGTTTCCATGTAGTTGAGAGGTTTTGATTGAGTTTTCTTAGTCCTGAGTTCTAGTTTGATTGCACTGGTCTGAGAGACAGTTTGTTATAATTTCTGTTCTTGTACATTTGCTGTGAGGGAGTGCTTTACTTCCAATTATATGGTCAATTTTGGGTAAAGTGCGATGTGGTGCTTTGAAGAATGTATATTCTGTTGATTTGAGATTAAGGAGAGTTCTATAGATGTCTAATGGGTCTGCAGAGATGGAGTTCAATTCTGGATATCCTTGTTGTAACTTTTTCTGTCTCGTTGATCTGTCTAATGTTGACAGTGGAGTGTTGAAGTCTCCCCATTATTATTGTATGGGTGTCTCTTTAAAAGTCTCTAAGGACTTGCTTTATAGATCCTAGGTGCTCCTGTATTGGGTATATATATTTAGAGATAGTTAGCTCTTCCTGTTGAATTGATCCCTTTACCATTATGTAATGGCCTTCTTTGTCTCTTTTGATCTTTGATGGTTTTAAAGTCTGTTTTTATCAGAGATAGTATTGCAACCCGCTTTTTTGTTCTCCATTTGCTTGGTAAATCTTCCTCCATCCCTTTATTTGAGGCCTATGTATGTCTCTGCGTGTGAGATAAGGTCTCCTGGAATACAGCAGACTGATGGAATCTTGACTCTTATCAGTTTGCCGGTCTGTGTCTTTTCATTGGGCATTTGTAGTCACATTTACATTTAAAGTTTAAGATTGTTATGTGTGAACTTGATCCTGCCATTATGATATTAACTGGTTATTTTGCTCGTTGGTTTGATTAGAAGTTTCTTCCTAGCCTCGATGGTCTTTACATTTTGGCATGTTTTGCAATGGCTGGTACGGTTGTTCCTTTCCATGTTGAGTGCTTCCTTCAGGGGTCTCTTAAAGGCAGGCCTAGTGGTGACAAAATCTCTAAGCATTTGCTTATGTAAAGGATTTTTATTTCTCCTTCACTTATGAAACTTAGTTTGGCTGGATATATGAAATTCTGGGTTGAAGAATTCTTTTCTTTAAGAATGTTGAATATTGGCCCCCACTCTCTTCTGGCTTGTAGAGTTTCTGCCCGAGATCTGCTGTGGAGTCTGATGGGCTTCCTTTGTGGGTAACCCGACCTTTCTCTCTGGCTGCCCTTTAGATTTTTTCCTTCATTTCAACTTTGTAGTGAATCTGGCAATTATGTGTCTTGGAGTTGTAACTACCGAGGGAGTATTATCTTTGTGGCATTCTCTCTGTATTTTCCTGTGGATTTGAATGTTGGCCTGCCCTACTAGGTTGAGAAGTTCTCCTGGATGATATCCTGAAGAGTGTTTTCCAACTTGGTTCCATTTTTCCCCCTCACTTTCAAGGCACCCCAATCAGGCCGAATTTGGTCTTTTTACATAATCCCATGCGCTTCTTGCAGGCTTTGTTCATTTCTTTTTTCTTCTTTTTTCTTTTGGTTTCTCTTCTAAGCTTCATTTCATTCATTTTGATCCTCAATGGCTGATCTCTTTTCTTCCAGTTGATGGTCGGTCCTGGAAGCTTGTGCAATTGTCGCGTGTTATTTCTCGTTGTCATGGTTTTCATCTCTTTCATTTAGTTTTATGACCTTCTCTGCATTAATTGCTGGCCATCAGATTCTTCCACTTTTTTTCCAAGTTACCTTTAGTTTTCTTTCTTTAGATACGTAATTCCTCCTTTAGCTCTGAGAATTTGATGGACTGAAGCCTTCTTCTCTCATCTCGTCCATAAAAGTCATTCTCGATCCAGCTTTGATCCATTGCTGGCGTGATGAGCTCATCGCTTTGCGAGGAGATGTGCTCTTATTTTTTGAATTTCCAGCTTTTCTGCCCTGCTTTTTTCCACATCTTTGTGGTTTTATCTGCCTCTGGTCATATTTTGATGATGGTGGCGTGCTGATGGGGTTTTGGTGTAGGTGTCGGCAGCCTTCCTGACGATGGTTTTCCTTCTAACAGTCAGGACCCTCAGCTGTGGAGTCTGTTGGAGATTGCTTGGTCCACTCCAGACCCTGTTTGCCTGGGTATCAGCAGCCAGAGGCTGCAGAAGATAGAATATTTCCTGAACAGCGAGTGTACCTGTCTGATTCTTGCTGACTTCCTCTCTCAGGGTGTACTCACCCTGTAGTGTGGGGGTGTCCAGACTGCCCCTAGTGGGGGATGTCTCCCAGTTAGGCTACTGAGGGGTCAAGGGAGGACCCGCGCCCGGAGGCAGACAGTCTGTCCCTTCTCAGATCTCTACCTCCCAGGTGGTAGGGAGATCCCACTGCTCTCTTCAAAGCTGTCAGACAGGTAGTTTAGCGTCTGTAGAGGTTTCTGCTTTCGCGTTTGTTATTGTTTACTGTGCCCTGTCCCCAGAGGTGGAGTCTGCAGAGACAGGCAGGTTTTCCTTGAGCTGCTGTGAGCTCACAGTTCGAGGCCCTCCAGCAGCTTTGTTTACCTACTTAAGCCAGCAATGGTGACCCCTCCCCGGCTGCTGCCTTGCCGGTAGATCACAGACTGCTGTGCCTTTGCTTAATGAGGAGGGAGGGCTCCGTTGGTGTGGGACCCTCCCGGCCAGGTGTGGGATATGATCTCCCTGGTGTGCCTGATGTTTGCTTAAGCTGCCCAGTATTATTGGGGTGGGAGTTACCCGATTTTCCAGGTGTTGTGTGTCTCCAGTTCCCCTGGCTGGGAAAAGGGATTCCCTTCCCCTTGCACTTCTGAGGTGAGGCCAATGCCTGCAGCCCTGCTTCAGCTCTCGCTGGTTGGGCTGCAGCAGCTGACCAGCACCGATCGCTGGCACTCCCAGTGAGATGAACCCAATTACCTCAGTTGAAAATGCAGAAATCCACCCGGTCTTCTGTGTCACTTTCGCTGGGAGTTAGAGACTGGAGCTGTTCCTATTAAGTATCTTGCTCCGCCCCCAGCAAAGTTGTTCTTATACATTCTATCACGCATAATGACTACCACAAGATGAAAATATTCTCATCACTATAGTGTTATGACTTTGACATATAAGAAAGTTGAGCTCACAGGGATGACTGAGAAGCCCCAGGTCACAATGAGAAGAAGACTTGACATCTATTTTACATTCTTTTTATGTTTTGTTTTCTTTTCTTTTGTTTGTTTGTTTGAGAGGGACTCTTACTCTACAACTTAGGCTGAAGTGCAGCGGCATGATATCGGCTCATGGCAACATCTGCCACCTGAGTTCAAGGGATTCTCCTGCCTTAGCCTCCCAAGTAGCTTAGTTTACAGGCATGCACCACCATGCTCGGCTAATTTTTGTATTTTTAGTATTTTTAGTAGAGATGGGGTTTCATCTGGTTGGCCAAGATGGTCTCGATCTTTTCATCTCAGGTGATCTGCATGCCTTGGCCTCCCAAAGTGCTGAGATTACAGGTGTGAACCACCATACCTGGGCTATTTTACATTCACTTTACAGTTTCTGCTGCTCCCTCCATACCATGCTGCTACTTATTTAACTATCAAACTTAACAAAGTAGAAGAAATCAAAGAATCTATAGTCTGGTGATCTGTCCCAAATCAAGGAATTACTGAAAACTCCAGATCAGAGTGCTTTCAGGAGTGTGAGAGAAACCCCAAACATGATTTGGTCTGTTGACTTCTTAGGCCATTTGGAAGAGAGAGAACAATCTCACTGACCCCAAGAATGAAACATGTTTATTGCTGCATACACATGCACTGAGACTATTCCTAGACACCTTGAGAGTTGCAATTGCTCTGATCTAACCAAGAAAACATAATAAAACTTTTTTTGCAAGAAAGATAATGGGAAAAATGTAAAAATGGCATTTACTTGTATTAACATGAATCATACTTTAAACTGTACAATAAAATTTTTCTAATGAAAATTATTCCTAGCTTTGAGAATGTCTGTCTATCCCTTTCCCTCTGTGAATTACAATCTAGCATCTATTCTGTGATCGCCAAGCATATTTGAGACTGCAAGTTTTTCTTAACCATGAATGTCTTGATGCTTAACTAACCATTATGCGGTCTTACATTGGCAAAGAGTTGGTAAATATTCTTATATTTGTGGATGCGGTAGATATTCAGGATGGAGCCCATGAGAATGTCTGCTGTGCTAATAGAGCTCCCTATGTTCAGAGCAGCTAAATTTTATATTAAAATTTAAAGTAACCATAGTCCTCCTGAATGAAACAGAAAATTAAGCATGCTCAACCTAGAATTTAAAAATATATATGCTTCAGGTAGGACATTCACAGACTTTTGGAATCGGGGATATGGTTTTGAAGCTCATGACTTATATTTTAGAGTGCTGTGAAACACAAATATGAATAACAGAAGGATCTAAGGTGGGATTTTGTAGGCCTGCCTTGATACTTTGAGCCTGTTAACGCAGTGAAAAAAAGAGTTTCCCCACTTACTAAAATACTTATCAGATATTGTTTGGATATTTGTCGCCTCTTAAATCTCATGTTGAATTGTAATCCCCATTGTTGGCAGTGGGGCCTGGTGGGAGGTGTTTGGGACATGGGAGTGGATTTCTTATGACTTGGTGCTGTCCTCGTGATAGTGAATGGTAGTCTCAAAATCTACGTGTTTTAAACTGTGGGTACTCCACTTCCCACTACTCTCTGTCTCTTGCTCCTGCATGTCTGCTTCCACTTCACTTTCTGCTATGAGTAAAAGCTCCCTGAGCCTCCCCAGAAGCCAAGCAGATGCCAGCAACCTGCTTGTATAGCCTGAAGAACCATGAGCCAATTAAACCTCTTTTCTTTATAAATCACCCAGTCTCAGGTATTTCTTTATAGCAATGCAAGAATGGCCTGATATATTCCCCTTCCCCTAAAACACCAGCTCAATGACACAGAGGTCTATTCCTCATTCTTCTATGGTTATCTCAATGAAGTAAAAGGAGATATCAGGGGATATATCAATTATTCCTATCCTAAATCATATGTTCATTCTTGCACCATGTATTTGCTTTTTTCATAAAATGAAAAGAAGAAACTTATTAGAGTTTTAAACTCTAGTTTAACATTCTAGAACATGTAATCTGTGTGTATGTCCATGGCACTCTAAAAAAAATAATAATAATTAATTACCCTGAGACCTGGCCCACACACAAATTCCTTAAAATGCATCACATTTGCTCTTAGAGTAGGCCCAAAAAGTGTTATGTTAAAACTGGTGAGTTCTGTATCCCTGAAGATGTTTAAAAATGGTTAAACAATGGGTAAAATTGTTTGAAGTAGCAAACAGACATTTGCATTTTAAAATCCCTTCAAATTCGGAGAGTTTTAATTTCTAAGATGGATACAGTATAGGTGGAAAGAAAGATGAGAGGATCTTTAAAAATCAAATTGATCTAGATAATTTTTAGTAAAATAGGGAAAAGTTACTCCATAATTAAATTATTCAAAAATATCTGTAAATTCAGAAACCCTACACTTGCATCAAATCCTAACTAAGCATATATAATTGCAATTTTTTATGAACCTGAAATGTCAGATAATATTATCACGTAATTTTTGGTCAGACTGTTAAAATATTAGAATATAATTAATTTTCACAGAGGTCTTTTAAATATGTATTAAGATAATTCAGGACTCATTTATCCAAACATATACCATTAGCTGTCAATTTATTCTTAAATATTTTATAGACGTATTTTTTTTGTTCAACAGTTTACTAATTTTGATATGTAATTAACTCTCAGAAGTTAAATTTATTTATTTTGTGTCAATATTCAAAAAACTATTTCAAAACCTTAATAGAAATAATAGACAAACTCATAGATCTCAACAGACATGCTCTATAAGTCCTGCATGAATCAAAGAAAATTTCATGATTTCTATGCAATGCTATTCTAAAAAATACATTATTTATGTTCTATAAGCACATAAATAAGTAAAAGGTAGTATATGTGCTTATATTTTCTATGTTTATTTGCATGCTTATATTTTCCTTAAATAGATAATATGGTAATATAAATAGATAATATGTGATAATAGATAATTATATAGTAATAACATGATAATACATAGGTGATATAGATATGGCTATACAAACAAAGTAATGGAAAGATACAGGAGATAATGACTACCCACTCCTACACACCTCACAAGTTGGAATGTGTACATATTTGGGGGCTTCACATCAGTACATAAGCTTCCATAAAAAGCTACAGAATAAATACAATACATTTTCTGTTTTTTTCTTTTCTTTCTTTTTTTTTTTTTTTTTTTTTTGAGGCAGTCCGCTCTATCCCCAGGCTGGAGTGCAGTGGCGGATCACCGGCACTGCAAGCTCCGCCTCCCGGGGTCACGCCATTCTCCTGCCTCAGCCTCCTGAATAGCTGGGACTACAGGCGCCCGCCACGACACCCGGCTAATTTTTTGTATTTTTAGTAGAGACAGGGTTTCACCGTGGTCTCGATCTCCTAACCTTGTGATCCGCCCGCCTCGGCCTCCCAAAGTGCTGGGATTACAGGCGTGAGCCACTGGGCCCGGCCTTTTTTTTTGTTTTTTTGTTTTTTTGTGTGTTTTTTTTTGAGATGGATTCTCACTCTTTCACCCAGGCTGGAGTGCAGTGGCACAATGTTGGCTGACGGCAACCTCCACTTCCCAGGTTCAAGTGATTCTCCTTCTTCAACCTCCTAAGTAGTTGGGATTAGAGGCACACACCACCATGCCCAGCTAATTTTTGTATTTTGGTAGAGACGAGGTTTCGCTATGTTGACCAGGCTCATCTTGAACTCCTGACCTCAAGTGATCTACCCACCTCTGCCTCCCAAAGTCCTGGGATTACAGGTGTGAGCCACCACACCTGGTCTAGAATGCATCTTCTTAGAGCATCAGCTTTATTCAAAGCTTTATATAAGACATTTTATTTATGATAAACCAAATAAAAATATCGATAAGACAGAAAATGTGGAAAAATACATTAAAAATTACCTCTAGGTTTCAGAAACATATTTCCACCAGAAGTGATTCCAGATATGCTCCTAAATATCTCAGGGTGTATCCATTCCCTTTCTTCTGATAGTTAGGTTACTGCTTTGGAAACTCAGAGGAAAAGTGTTCTGTAACTCCTCTTTGTAAAGGCTCTGCTGCTTTAGCTCCTGATAATTATCAAACATAACTTCTTTTTCATCACTGTAATTTTTTTTAAAATAAAGATGTGAACCAGATTTCAAGTCACCATTCATTTAACTGTAACAATCCTTTTAAGAAAGAAGAGTTTAGGTTAGAAAATTACTGTGTGGATCTGCATAGTGAATGTAGTGGCTTTAGAGCTTCTGGATGTGAGTGCTCTGGGGATGTGTTAAGCAAGCTATGAACATTTGTGTTGTTTGATGACAATTATATCTCCAGATGTATTTGCATGCCCAACACTAGGGAAATAACTTATTTTCTCCTTTACCTTATCTTAAATAGAGTTTTAGCAAACAGAAAGATGGAAGGTGCCTTTGTTGTAGTCTAATCATCTGGGGATCTTTTCTCATATATATATATGCGCACACACACACATATATATATATTTGCTTTTTTATGTATACATATATATGTATGCATAAGAATATATGTGTATATATACATATATAGTATTATATATGTAGATTATGTATTATATATGTGTAGATGTATTTTATGTATATGTATTATATATGTAGAGATATGTGTGTATCTATCTATCTATCATCTATTTATCATCTATGTATCTATCTATCTATCTGGTGATCCATCGAGAGGAAGGAGGGCTCCAGTTAGGAGGGAGCATTTCATTTTACAGATGGGAAAAGTGAGGTTCAGAGAGAGTGAGCTGCCCAGAGTTTCACGGATTAACTGTCAGTGAGAGTCCCAATCTAGATTTGTCCTACCTGTTGCTGGCCTCCAGGGCTTTGGGGATGAGCTGACCTGGGTGTAGGTTAATGACCAGACTCTTACTCCTGAACAGGCTTCTTAACAGCCAGAAGGTTCAAGAACATTGGAGGCTTGAGGGAAGGGAAGACAAAAGTTCTTTTATGTATTTATTTATTAAATATGAAATATTTCATGAATCTGCTTATCATCCTTGCCTAGGAGCCATGCTAATCTTCTCTGTATCTTTACAATATTAGTATCTGTGTTGCAAAATGAGCATGAAAGCAAGGGTTCTTAAGAGTACATACATACATGCTCTGAATATATGTATGCTGCAATTTGAATGCGTCCCCTCCAAAATTCCAGTGTTGCCAATACGATGGTAGTAAGACGTGGGGCCTTTATGAAGTAATTAGGCCATGAAAACACCTCCTCTGTTAATGGAACCAAGTCCCTTACAACATATGCCTCACATAGCAGCATGCAGCCAGCTTGCTCTTCTGTCTTCTGCCAAGTGAGGATGCAGCAAGAAGGTCCTCACTAACCAAATGCTGGGATTTTCATCTTGGATTTCCCAGCTTCCAGAACTGTGAGAAATAAATTTCTGCTCTTTAGAAATTACCATATCTGAGACATTTAATGGAAGCATTTCAAATGAACAAAGACACACACACATATACATAATTTTAAAATTTACCAAGAATTAATACTAAGTAATATCAGTAATAGTAATCCATAAAACATGAGAATAAGTAGGATGACTTTAGGATGAACAGAAATAACATGTTAGATAGATGCCTGATATGATCACATGACATCCGTTTCCCTTCTCCGACAATATTTTTTAAAATAAACTTTTAAGATAATGATAAAGGCCCTCCCTAATTGATTAGTAGTGATGACAAGAATTCACACTTTAACTCATAACCAAGCATATCCACTTCTTCTTGCCTTTATTTTCAACAACTCTGAGGCACATGGGTTAAATAATGTCCCTTCCAAGCCACAGGTATATATAGGTGAGGTACATAAAAGAAGGCAGAGCCTCAGCCTAAATCCCCCATCACTCCAGAAGTGAGGTTTAGTGTTTGCAGTGAGAACCTCAAGACTGTGAGCAGATGACCTGAGACTGGTATGTTAATGCTGGGCAGTGGGATCCTTATTGCTTCCCAAGTTCTACCTGCATCCTCTGAGGCACATCCAAGCTGAGAAGAGGAATTACTGCTTAATTTTAAAGTTCATTATCATCCCATCTAGTACGAATCATTAACCCTGCTCATCAATATAGTTCTAACTTAGTTCATGTTGGCACACTATGAAAACTGTTTTTGCAACTTCCTCTTCACATTGGGACATCACCTTACTCTTCTCTTCGCGAAAATTAAAATCTGTTCACATAAACCTAAAAGCAATACTTAAGGCCTTGAAGAAGCTTCATAGATGCTGAATGTCTGCCCACTGGAACATCAGACACCACCCACCTAAATGATTGCTCCTTATTCCAGCCCCTAAACAGATTCATAGAAATATTGCATAGTTTCACCTTTGTCACTGTGGCAGGCTAGAGACTAAACTTCAACAGAATATTGCCACACATTAAAAAATATTGTTTTTCCTCCATTTACCTGGAACCATTCTGTCACCTCACCTAGTAACATTCAGTCTGAACTTGTTTTTCTCAAAGTACCTCTCTGATGGCAAGCCATTGCCATTCACACTCTCTGTTCTTCTTTCTATATATTTGACCTTAAATGTAATGTAGGTTCACATAAATCAGTAGCTAGAGAGGAAAAAAAAATTTAATGAATCACAATATTTCAAAACACTTTGTAAAATTAAAAACACAAAACAAATGTAAACATTAACTCTGGAAGTATAAGTGTATCAGAACTTTTTACTCTGCCACTAGCCTTTATCCAGACTGAGAGGAAATTGTCTTTCTACTTACTCTAACTTCCCAAGGAAAGAGAAGACTATCCTATGACCTCATAAACTCCCTAATGGCTTTTTACAGTGGACTCTGTTTGAATTTATCAAGGTTTAATTACATCTAGACTACCTTTCTTCTATTTATCACCCTTCATTGCTAGGGAAAAAAAAAAGAAAAATATAAATCATCACCTTGAGATTAAAAAATATGAAATTGGAATATGAATCTCTCATGGGAAATACCTCTATTTTAGAAACTGGTAAATCAAAATTACTTAAGCATAAATTTCTTTTCTTTGTTTAAGCATTATGTTATAAAAACTTGTTTTCTTTGTTTAAACATTATGCTATAAAGCACTTATGGGTGAGGGAACATGGCCAACATGAAGAACTGAAGTGTTGCTTAACTATGGGCTGAGACAATGTCAGGGAGGATGGAGCTCGACTGGACTCCAGGACCCTCTGTGCTGCTTGTTTCCCGCCTTTCCTGCTAATCATAGAGGAGAGCTCTCTTGCTACAAAATTGTTTTTTACATAATATATAAAATCTTGCGACAGGTTTAGTTTGTTCTAAGAAGTCACAAAGCAAAAGTAGAGTTCAGGATTCAGGATGGTTCATAAAATTTAAATTATTTCAAATGTAACTAAAAAGACTTACTAGAATTTTAAATTTTTTAGCTAAGTAAATCTCATTTATTCCACAAACATTATTAAGGAGAAATTGTGAATTCTGATATTCAGAAAAGCAATTCAGCCTGTTGTCACTTTCTACTGAAATTAAAAATACAAAACCAACTTCATAAAAGAACAGTGCTTGGAATCCTTGCGAAAGTAAACAATATGCAAAGCTTTGTCTGTATTTCAGGAGCAAAAATAGTATTTCCTTTTTGGTTCATTTACTTCCTTCAAATGGAAATATCTAAGCATGTCTCATTGCAAAAGTCTAACAGGCATATTAATGAGCTCCCTCCGCAAATACCAAGAGAGACTGTAGTATGTCTTTCCATTAACCCCAATATTTTTAGCATTAACTGTTCTTACAAATATTCCTACAACTTCCTGCCCATTGCAGAAGCCAAAAGATTATAATTACTTAGTGAATTTTCAGATGCGATGGAGCTCAAAGGTTGTTCTTATATCAGAAAGGATAATTGGGGTTTTTAACTTGATGCTGTTCTAACTGCTGAGCATACTATCAAATTGAGACCAAGGTCTGGAAAGATAATGGTAGATTTACCTACCCCCAAATCTTTAACTCTCCCCTGATCCCTGAAATAAATGAAACAACAGCATAAGCAGTATAAACCTAGTGAATAATTAAAGGAACAAACAAAACTAGGAAGAATATCTATAACAATATTAATGAAGTATCTTCACAAACCTAAAATATTTGGAAGCCTGAACCACACACTGCAACAATCCTTGGTGATATCAGCAGTGACTCTAGGAGAAAGTGGAGCAGGGAAATCAGAAATTATTCTGATACCCCTGATATTAGGAGAAATTCCATTGTCAACTCGTCCTCATTTACAGCTGAGTAATTGGATTATGGGGGCAGTTTCCATCATGCTGTTCTCATGGATAGTAAGTGAATTCTCACAAGATATGATGGTTTTATAAATGGTAGTTTTTCTAGCGTTTGCACACACTTTCTTTCCTGCTGCTTTGTGAACAAGGTGCCTGCTTCCCCTTCCACCATGATTGTAAGTTTCCTGAGACTTCTCCAGTCATGCAGAACTGTGAGACAATTAAACCTTCTTTGTTTATAAATTACCAAGTCTTGGGTAGTATCTTTATAGCAGTGTGAGAATGAACTAAATCATCCAGTCTTCCACTGATGGGCATCTAGGTTGACTCCTTGTCTTTGCTATTCTGAATGGTGCTGTGATGAACATAGATATGCAAATGTTTCTATGGTAGAACAATTTATATTCCTTCGGGTATGTACTCAGTAATGTGATTGCAGGGTTGAATGGTAGTTTTGTTTTAAGTTCCTTGAGAAATTGCTAAGCTGGTTTCCACAGTGGCTGAACTAATTTACATTCCTAAAAGCTGTATATAGCGTTCCCCTTTCTCACAACTTCTCTAGCATCTGTTATTTTTTGACTTTTTAATAATCGCCGTTGTGACTGGTGTGAGATGGTATCTCATTGTGGTTTTGATTTGCATTTTTCTAATGATAATAATGTTGAGCATTTTTTATATGCTTGTTGTTCATGTGTATTTCTTCTTTTGAGAAGTGTCTGTCCATGAATATTGCTCATCTTTTAATGGGGTTGTTTGTTTTCTTCTTGCAAATTTAAGTTCCTTGTAGACTTTGGATATCAGAATTTCGTAAGAAGCACACTTTGCAATTTTTTTTTCCATTCTGTAGGTTGTCTGTTTACTCTGTTGATAGTTGTATTAGCTGTGCAAAGCTCTTCAGCTTAATTAGGTCCCACTTGTCAATGTTTGTTTATGTTGCAGTTGCTTTTTGAATCTTTGTCATGATATCTTTGCCAGAAATAATGTCCAGAATGATATATCCTAGGTCTTCTTCTAGGATTTTTATAGTTTTAGGTTTTACATTTAAGTCTTTAATCCATCTTAAGTTGATTTTTATATATGGCGTAAAGAAGGGGTCCAGTTTTAATCTCATGCATATGGCTAGCCAGTCATTCCAACATCATTTATTGAATAGTGAGTTCTTTTCCCATTTCTTGTTATTGCCAGCTTTCACAAAGATGAGATGGTTGTTGATGTGTGACTTAATCTCTGGGTTCTTTAATCTGTTCTATTGGCCTATGTATCTACTTTTGTACCAGTACCATGTTATTTTGCTTACAGTAGCCTTGTAGTATAGTTAGAAGTCAAGCAGTGTGATCCCTCCAGTTTTGTTCTTTTTGCTTGGGTTGCTTTGGTTATTTGGGTTCATTTTGGGTTTCATATGAATTTTAGACATTTTTCTAATTCTGTGAAAAATCTCATTGGTAGTATGATAGGGATAGCATTGAATCTAGAAACTGCTTTGGGCAGTAGGGTCATTTTAATAATATTGATTCTTCCTATCCATGTGGCTCAACAATTTTAATCAGGATATGATCTCATGATGTGTCTCATCTTGAAAATAAAAAGTTGCATCTTTCTTGTAATAGGCAAAGAAACCATGACTGTTTGAGTAGTAATGAGTAGCCAGAGTGCCCAGAGTTTCATCTCTAAATATCTTTTTTTATAGAAATAGGTAATTTCAGGGCAAGTAATATATAACCTTTAAAATCTCTTATAAAAAAGATAAAACACTACCAAACACTATTAGGATCTATTATATAGACTCAGGAGACAATATGAAGAAGTTCCTATTGGCCAAATTTGAGATTATTTTAGCATCAGTGAGAATCTTTAAAGTGATGGAGCAAATATGTTTAAAACTATGAATTTAAATGGGTACTAAAATAAAATCCCTTTTTGCCTTCTTTGAAGGAGAGTTTGGGAAAAAGTCATTATATTGAAAGTAGAGATAAATAATTGAGCATTTTTTCCTGTCTTTTCTATAAGGTCTATCCTTCAAGTTACCTGAACAGCTGGTAAGATGATGTTTTCCATTAAATGTATGCTAGGAAATAAGTGAATGTCACTTCAACATGCTAATGAAATAAGAAATCTAATCAACGATCAGCAATGACGGCCAAATTCATGAAAAGAGAGAAAGTTAACACACGGCGTCTGATAGACTTACATGACATCGCCAATAAAGTATTCTTGCCAAAGATATTGGAACCCAAATTTTATCAACCTTAGAGCTCCAATTACAAATCAGCAGGAAATATAGAGAGAGTAGAGGATCATGTTAACCTACTCCATGGAAAAGCAATTGAAAACAAATCCTGACTGGGAGAAACACCATCAGACAAAGGTTCTGTTTCTTTCAAGAAATGAACTGCAAGAAAAAAGAAATAAAGGTAATAAAATAAAGAGTGAGGAAAGAGAGATTTAGTGTATGATTCTTAATGTTTACTAGATTTCTGATTTTAATAAATTATTACAAAATAATCCGTAACAATTGGGGAAATTCAAATACTAAGTACTTGTTTGTATTCAAGCAATATTTATGATAATGGTATTGCTGTAAACCAAAAAGTTATTTTTTAGATACACACACTGAACTACTTAAAGAGGAAGTTTTTTGATATCTAGGATTTGCTTCCAAATAACCCAGAGAAAGTAGTGGAGAAATGAATGGGGCGGAGTCTAGAAGAAACAAAACTAACAACATATTGACATTTGTTGAAGCTGCGTAATGTCTACATTTCAGTTCATTATATTATTTTATATCTGTATATATACATATATATTCATTTTTAATTTATAATTAAAAAGCTTCTGTAAACATTCAGAGCTTTATATCACCTGTAAAATTTAAATGTATAAAAATAATGCACCTGAATCACACCTTGGAAGGAGAAGGTTTGAGAGCTTAGTCACTAAGACATTAATTAGAAATAAATATTAAGAAATGTTTGTCTACATTCAGTTATGGTCTATTTTCTATTCAAAAAAATTATATCTTCTTAATTTGTTACTTCTGTGTTCAGTATACCTGAGCAATATAGCATACTATAATAATGCATAGTGGCACTCTGTTAGACTAGGAAAAGGAAATTTGTGTAATGTAGAAAAGCCATCCAGGTAAAACTGTACCATTTTAGAGTGGCACAGCCTCTCCTCCATACTCCCAAGACCATTCAAAAATCTCTCACACTATTGGACAGAGACACCTACACTGTTCTTTTAGATAATTGGGCTTTATTCTCTTAGGTTTGTTTATAAACTCACTGAGAAAAGATTATTTAACTGTCTGAATTTATTTATGGGTAGAATATTGTCTACTTTGAATTTAAATAATGCTAGAAACATTTTTTTCTTTTTTTTCTTTTTTTTTTTGGCTGAAGTTTTTGTGAGAAACAGCTAACATATTTTACTTGGAGGAAAATAAGAAAACCGAAGCACATTTATTTTGAATGCTTTTATACCGTTGTCTTCCCATGCATTTAGGGAAAGAAAACCTACAAAGTAAAAAGAAAGAGAATCATAATTGTTTTTCAAATGCTTAACATACTTCTTATCTAATGAACTTTTTCTTTTGCACGTAATCCACTAGTCAACTGCATTCCCCATAAACCAGCAAGTTTATTACAATAATAAGCATAGTTGACCTTGATATTTATTTTTTCCAACAAAAATGTGTTGATTGATTTCCACTCACAGATCGCTGTACATTTTTTTATTAGAAAACCTGTTGTTTTGATATCGCAATTTTTGTTTTTATTTTAAATCGACAGATAAAATTGTATGTATTTATCAAGTACAACATGATGTTTTGCAGGATATATTAACTCTATTTATGAGAACAAGGTTTTCGGGTCCCACACCAGTGAAACCTTGTTATGTTTGTCTTTCTGTGCCTGGCGCATTTCACTTAACATAATGCCCTCCACATTCATCCCTGTTGTCGCAAGTGTCAGAATTCCCTTCTTTTTATGATGGAGTACTATTCCACTGTATATGTATTACACATTTTCTTTATACATTCCTCCATCCGTGGTCACATATGTTACTTCCATGTCTTGGCTATTATGATGCAGCTGCAATGAACATGAGAGTGCAGATATCTGTTCGACATGCTGATTTCAATTCCTTTTGAAATATGTCCAGTAGAGAACAGTGTATATTTTGTCAGTATTTCTTAAATTTTTGTCAACTAACCAAGCTAACCTTCTTTCAGTTTTAACTTTTCACTGAAATTTCCCAATGCCCCTGCATCTTTCCTTACACTGATTTTGTCTAATATTATATGACCGTTTCTGCCAATGTTATCAATTTTTCCACATCTACTAATAGTAGCTTATACCTGTTAGCTATTGTCCTCCTTTTCTTATTCTAGCAAAAATATTCTGATATGATCTATCAGAAAAAGAGACCCAAAGGAGCATTTTTAAAAGTTGAAGTGATGGCATGATGTCATTTTTAGTCACTTTGTAATATAAATTTATCTTGTTTTGTTTTGATAATATTTAGAATTACTAGTAGTAGCAATATTTAGGATATGGTTTTATAAATGTAACATATTTTAACTTGTTATTTTGAACTTGTATACATTCACAGGAAGTTTTAAAGACAGTCTAGAGAGGTGGCTTGTACCCTTCACCCAGTTTTTTCCATTGGTTGCACTTTATGTAACTATGGCAAAATATCATCGCAGAAAATTGACATTGGTACAAAGTGTGTGTATAGTGCAATGCCATTTTACTGCATGTTTAGATTCTGGTTACCAGCGCCAAATGAAGATACAGAACTATTTTGAAAAACTGTTCCATGACCACATCTCCCTCATGCTACTGTTTTGTAGTTACACACACAACTAACCCATGGAATCCACTAACCTGCTTGCTATTTTAATCATTTTGTCATTCAGTGGCATCACACAGTATGCAATTTTTGATACAGCCTTTTTTCTTTAGCGTACTGCTCTTCATATCCATTCAAGCTTTGGTATATATCGTTAGTTCATTCCTTTTTACTGCTGAAAAGTATATCATGATATGGAGCTACAAAAGTTTGTTTAATCATTCAACTATTTAAGAACATTTGATTATTTCCAGGCTTTGGCTATTACAAATGAATTTGGTGTGAATAATTGTGTATGGATCTTATGTAAGCATAAATTTGTATGTCTCTAGAATAAATGCCCAGGAGTACAGTCACTGGTTAACATGGTCAATTTCTGTTTGGTTTGATTTAAAAAATGCCAAAATATTTTTTCAGAGGGGCTTTTTGACTTTATATTCCTTACAGAAATATATGAGCAATCCATTTTCTCTTTCTCTTCACCAGCTTTTGGAATTATCAGTAACTTTTACTTTAGCTCTCCTAACATTGTAGGACATTATATTGCTAGGATGAGTTTCATTTCCTTAAAGTTTAGCAATGTTTAACATTCTATCAGGTGCTTATTTGCCATCCATAGAGCCCCTTTAGTGAAATGTGTCTTCATTATTTTTTCCATTTTCTAATTAGTGGGGTTTTTTAAAGTGAAGTTTTGAGATTACTTTATAAATTCTAGATATGGGCTCTTTATCAGATTTGTGGTTTGAAGGTTTTTTTTGTTTTTTTTTTTTTTTTTTTTTGCCAGCTTGTGGCTTGTCTTTCATCTTCTTAACAGAGAATTTTCAAAGCTAGTGTTTAATTGATTTTTGATTGATGTTTTTGGATAGACCATGCTTCTGGTGTTCATGTCTAAGAAGTCTTAACCAAACTCTCGGTCCTCGTATTTTCTCCTATATTTTTTTCTCAAAGTTTTATAGAGTTAAGGGTTGAAGTTAAATTTATGTTCCATTTTGAAGTTTTCTTTATCTATTTCTTTTACATGAGGAGTAAAGTTTAAATAACGGTTTACTTTTACCTGTCGATATCCAATTACTCCAGTGCTATTTTTTGAAAAGACTATCCTTCCTCCATTTAATTGCTTTTGAATTTGTCAAAAATCATTTGGTCATATTTGTATGAGACTATTTCTGGAGCATCTATTCTGGTCCATTGATCTATGTATCTATCCCTCTGCTGATACCACACAGTTTGATAACTGTGTGCCATAATCTTGAGAATCAGGTATAATGATCCATCCTGCTTTATTCTTTCTTTTCAAAACTGTTTTTGCTATTACATTTTTTTTTTTGGCTGACTATAAATTTTACAACAATAACATCTATATCCACAACATATCTAGTTAAAATTTTTGCAGGAATTTCATTAAACTTATATATCAATTTGACAATGACATCTTCACTATTTTGAGTGTTATAATCCACGAACACAGTATGACTTTATTTTCATTGTTTATTTATAGCACCAGAATTGTTGAGTTTTCAGCTTAAAGTCCTGTAGATGTTTTAAGTTTAAATCACAGCATTTTATCATTTTTTGAGCAATTGTAAATAATACTGGAATTTTATTTTTAGGTTCAATGTATTGCTAATATATAGAAATGCAAAGCAATTTTTGAATGTTTATCTGTATTTTTGTGTTTTTTGCTGAACTTACTTATTAGTTCTAGGAGGTTAGTTTTTATATTCCTTAAGATTTTCTATGTAGGTGATCATGTGATCTACAAATAGGGACAATATTATTTCTTCCTTCAGACTCTTATGCATATGTTTCCAAGTCATCTTGCACTGTCTAAAAATGTCAGGACTATGTTCACAAAAATTGAAAAGAGTAAACATCTTGCCTTGTTTCTAAACTCAAGGGTAAAGATTCACTCTTTCACCATTATGTATTATGTTAGCTGTAGGTTTTCTTTTTTTCTTTGTAGATCCTCTTTATTAAGTTCAGGATGTTCTTTCCCACTATTAATTTTCTGAGAGTATTTGTTAATCATAAATGTGTGCTGAATTGTCAAATTATTCTTCAGGTGATTTTTCTTTTTAGCCTGCTAAAATCATGGATTTTACTAATTGCTTTTAAAATGTTGAAACAGCCTGCTTTCCTGGAAAAAGACCCATTGGTCACAGTGTATGTTTCCTATATATGTTGCCTAATTCTACTTTATAACATTTTAAAAAACAGTTTTACATCTATATTTTCAAGACATATTGCTCTGTAGTTTATTTATTTTTGCCTTTTCTTATTTTGATTCTGTCTTTGCTAATTTTGGAACAGTAGTGCTAGCTTCATTAAAATGAATTGGTAAGTTTTATCCTCTTTCATTTTCAAGAAGAGGTTGCATAGAATTTGTGTTCATTTTATTTTTTAATTGTATTTATAGTTGAATATATTTATAGAGTACAAAGTGGCATGATAGTTCAACATAATGTAAAATGACTAAATTAAGCTAATTAACATATTTATCACTTCAAATATGCAACAATTATGATGGTGAGAACATGAGAAACTTACTCTCAGCAAAACTGAAATGCACAGCACTCAGTTATTAATCATATTCAGCATTTTGTGTTACTGATTTAAAAAATAAACCAAATATATTCCTTCTAACTGAGGCTTTGTACCCTTTGATTATTGTCTTCCCGTTTCCTCCAGTCCCCAGACTTCATAACCACCTTTCTATTCTATTTTAAACTTTTCATTTCAGATTTCATATATAAGTGAGAACATGTGACATCTGTCTTTCATGTTTCTGGCTTATTTAATTTAGCATAATATTCTCCATCTATGTTGTGACAACAGAACTTCATATTTTAGGGCTAAATAGTGTTACATTTTGCATATATACTACATTTGCTTTATTCATTCATCCCTTCATAGACACTAAAGTTTATTCAATCACTTGGCTATTTTGAGCAGTGCTGGAATGAACATAGGAGTTCAGACTTCTATTTGACATATTGATTTCAAATCTTTTGGGTAAATACCCAGAAGTGGGATTGCTGGATCATATGGTAACTCTCTTTTAGTTTTTTGAGAAACCACCATACTGTTTTTCATAATAGTTGCACTAATTTTCATTCCCACCATTAGTGTACGAGGGTTCTCTTTTCTTATATCTGTGCCAATGCTTGTCTTTTGTATTTTCTGTAATAACAACCATTCTAACAGAAATAAGGCCATAGCTCATAGTAGTTTTAGTTTGCATCTCCCCAGTGATTAGTGATGTTGAACTTTTTATTATGTATCTGTTAGCTATTTGTATTTTGTTTGGAGAAATTCAGGTTCCTTTCCCGTTTCTTAATCAGATTATTTGTTTTATTTCTTTAGAGTTGTTTTGAGTTCCTTATGTATTTTGGATATTAATCCCTTATCAGATGTATGGCTTGCAAATATTTTCTCTCAGTCTGAAGGTTGACTGTTCACTCTTGTTTCCTTTGATGTGCAGAAGTTTTTTACTGTGATGTAACACTATTTATCTATTTTTGCTTTTGTTGACTATGGTTTCTGAGTCAAATTAAAAAAAAAAAAAGTTACCCAAACCAATGTTAGATAGTTTTCCCCCCATTTTCTACTAGTAGTTTTACAGTGTCCAGTCTTATGTTTGTCTCTAATACTTTTGAGTTGTATTTTATACATGGTCTGAGATATGGGTCCAATTTCATTTTTTTGCATGTGGATATCCTGTTTTCTCAACAACATTTTTTAAAGAGACTATCATTTTCCCACTGTATTTTTGCTCTTAAATGTTGGGTAGAATTTGCAAATGAAATGATCTGGTCCTATAGATTACTTTTTTGAGAAATTTTTATGTTATACTTTCTATTTTCTTAATAGTAATAAAGCTCCCAAATTATGTATTTGATATTGGACAAGTTGAGGTAGTTTATCCTTTTAATGTAATTGATCCATATTATCTAACTTGTTCATTTATGTGTAAAGCTATACATATAGTATTACTCCCTTAATGTACTTTTGGTTTTTCCAGGGTTTGTAGTGACATCCCCTCTTTCATAGTAATATTGGTAATTTACATCTTCTCTTTTTTTCTTTCTCAATCTTTTTAGAGATTTGTCAGTTTCATTAATCTTTTCCAAGAAACAGATTTTTGTTTCATTGTTTTCCTCTATTATTTTCCTGTTTAAAATTTCATTGATTTCTACTTTATTTTTCTTATGTTGTTTTAGACCAAAATTGCTTTTTCTCTAGTTTATTAGGTTGGAAGCTGACATTATTGTTTCAGATCTTCTTCTTCTCTAATATATGTTGTTAATGCTGTAAATCACCCTCTAGACATTGCATTTGCCACATCTCACATTTTGATAAGTTGCATTGTCATTTTTATTTAAGTCAAAATATTTTTAAGTTAGTCTTAAGTCATCTACTTTGGCTTATGGGTTGTTAGAAGTGTGTTGTTTAATTGTCAAATATTGGAGGATGTCCCACATTTCATTATGTTTTTGAGTTTTGGCATAACACTGTTGAAGTCTGAGAATAGACTTTGTATGATTTCTGTTATTTTCAATATGTTAATGTGTATTTGTTGACCAAAACGTAATCTTTCTTCATGAATGTTCCACATAAGCTGGAGGAGAATTTGAATTGTCTTGCCACTGGATGGATAATTCTATAAATAGCCATTAGAACAAACTGATTTACAGTGCTGTTCAGTCAACTAAATGAAATTTTTGCCTGCTTAATCAGTTACTAAAAAAAAAAAAAAAACAGGATGATAAAGTCTCAAACTACACTCTTACATTTGCATATTTTTTTCTTTCACAACTATCAAGTTTTGCCTCACAAATTCTGACTCTTTTTAATTGTGTACATGTTAAGGATTGTTAAATTACCTTGTAAAACTGATCATTATTCCTGATAATCTTCCTTGTTTGGAAGTCTCGGGTTTTCCTTGAAATTTATATAGCTAACCCTGTCTTTTTATTTTTTTTTTTAATTAGTAAAGTATATCTTTCTCTATCCTTTTAGTTAAACTATCTAATTCTTTGTATTTAAAGTGGATTTCTGATAGCGTATCAGCATACAATTGTGTGCTCTGAAGCACACTGTCTTTTAATTGGTATGTTTAATTGGTATGTTTAAGATTATGTCCACTTGAAATAATTATTGAATTAATATTTACCATACTTAAGCATTTTAATTGTGTGGCATTTGCTTTTGTTTATTTTCCTCTCTTTTTCTGTCTTGGTGGGTTTTAACTGAGCATTTTATCTCCTTTCCAAGCATATCCACCATACATTTTTAAAAATAGTAATTGCCCTAGAGTTTATATCATTTTAATTGATCTAAATCAACATTCAAATAACAATAAACCACTTTACTTGTATAGGGAACTTGCAACAGAGTACTCCCAATTTCTCTCTCACCTCTTACGACAGTGAAATCATTCATTTAACTTATCTATATGATATAATCACCTTATAATTGTTATTATTATGATTTTAAGCAGTTATATTTTTCAGCCAAGGATTAAACAAATAAAATGTTAAATATGTCTTAATGCATTCTCCCTCCTGTGCTCTCCCTTTCATTCTACAGGTATGCATTTGTGAATTATATTATTTTCCTTCTCCCTGAAGAACTTTTAACATTTCTTACAAGACAATTTTCTGGTGATTAATTCCTTCAGTTTTTGTCTAAGAAGGTCTTTATTTATTCTACATGTTCAAAGGATAGTTTTGTAGAACATAGAGAACAGTAAGTCAGTGGAATTTTTTTCCTTTAATATTTTAAACATTTCACTCCACTCTTTTCTGGCTGTCTTGGTTTTTGATGAGAAGTTTCTTGTAATTTTTATTCTTGTTCTTCCATATGTAAGGTGTTTTTTCCTCTGGTTTATTTCAAGATTTTCTCTTCACCATTGTTTTTTAACAATTTAAATATTCTTAGGGATCGATAGGTAATTTTAGCATTTTGCTTGGCATTGACTGTTCATTCTGGATCTATGGTTTGGTATGTGTCACTAATTTGGGAAAGTTCTTAGCTATCATAATTTCAAATACTCCTTCTGATCGTCTTTTTTTCTTTGTAAAGTATTCCACATACATGTACATAATATTTTTGAAAATGTCTCACATTTCTTAGATGTTTTATTTCTTTTATTCCTTTTGCTTTTTATATTTTAGTTTCATATTTTTTTTTTCCTTAGCTATGTCAAGTCCACCTATTAGAACAGCAAAGGCATTCTTCATTTCTCTTACAATATTCTTGATTCTTACATTTTCTTTCAATTCATTTCTAGATTTTCTATCTCTCTGCTTTCATTAACCATCTTTCTGTCTATATTTTCTGCTAGGATACTTTCCATATTAAGCATAACTATTTTTAAATTCTCCATTTGATAATATCAAAATCTGTGTCATAATCTGATTCTTATTTTAATGTTTAGTTTGTCTCTTCAGACTGTGTTTTGCTTATAATGGTGCTGGTGTTCCTTTGTTTTTTTGGTTGTTGTTTATGTCATTGCTTACAGTTTTGTTGGAGACTGGACGTATTATATTGAGTATAAACTAAAGATGAAATAGACCTTAAATTTGGGGATGTATGTTAATTTGGCTAGAAATTGGGCTTTATAAATACTTTATTAGTTATGGTTGTCAAAGGCTCTCATAGTTTCCTTTTCTTTTCCCTCTCCTTGTTCCCTTGACGTTTGGCTTCTCCGATGACTCCTCTTCAGGGAAAGTCTGTGTCTTACAGCTCTTTCAACTCTAGCTACTGTTATTTTACTGGAGCTGCGTTGATGAAGAGGGAAGGGTCAGAGAAGAGAATCATTCTACAGCCTGATGATGAAATCTTTCTCTTCCAAATGGGCCTCTGTCTGTGGTCTGGGACCTTCACAAGTTTTTCTCCAGAGGTATTCTCTTAGGTGATGCAGGAAAGCTAAAGGGAACTGGAGTGAGAGAAATACCATTCTGAATTTCGGAAAAGACTCTGGTAGGCTTTTGCCTTTTGTAGAGTAGGTTTTCTAATGAAGATTTCTCGGGACCTGTTTCACAATGATTACTCTTACCCTCCCTCTTCTCTTTCTTGGATTTTACCATCAGAATCTGGTCAGGTCCTGGGAGTGAAACCCCCTCTAAAACTGCAGCACCACAAGTTTCTCATTCTTATGCTATTCTACACTTTGCCTTCACCAATTTGAGAACATCAGCATTTCATTTCTTCCACGGGTCTATAGTTCAGGGCCTTCTTCTCCACAGAAGCAATCTTGGCTGTCAGTCTCCAAATCGGCCTGTCTCTCCAGAGTTTTATGTTGATGATGAAATTGGCAGCTTCAGTTACTGGTAAGTACAATAGAAGTCATTGATTTCCAGTGCATCCAGATGTATTTTGTTTTAAAAACTAGAGTAACAACATCCAAATTCTTTACTCGTTAGTGCTAAAATCAAACTTCACCCTGAAATCTGGTTTTAAATTTTTTTTTTGTAAATATTTGGAACCCTCTATTCAAATTAAATGAAGTGTTATAGTGAATATATTGTTGAGAAAAAGAATCAAACCGTAAAATATTTGAAAATATTTATTTTGAGCCAAATATGAGTGACCATGGCCCGTGACACAACACATTCAGGAGGTCCTGACTACATATGCCCAGGGTGGTCAGGTTACAGCTTAGTTTTATATATTTCAGGGAGACACGAGACATCAACCAAATACATTTAAGAAACACATTGGTTTGGTTCAGAAAGGTGGGACATCTCAAAGTGGGGGAGGGGGAGCTTCCAGATTATAGGTAAATTTAAACAATTTCTGGTTGACAATTGGTTGAGTTTGTCTAAAGACCTGGGATTGATAGAAAGAAAATGTTCAGGTTAAGATAAAAGACTGTGGAGACCACAGATCTTTTGAAGTCTTATAGTGGCTGCCCTTAGAGACAACAGATGACAAATGTTTCCTATTCAGATCTTTAAAAGGTTCTAGACTTTGTTAATCTCTTTAGGACTGGGAGGGTCTGGAAGAAAAAATCTAGCTATCTTAGTAGAGATTCTTTACAGATACAGATTCTCCCCCACAAAGGACAGCAGGGAAACACGAAAATCAAATATTTTGATTTTCTTCCTTGTCTCATAATGTTATGCCAGAGTCAGATTAGAAAGTAAGTCATGATATATAGGGTTAAATAAAACCCATTTGATGAGAATTTATGGTTTGTAGGGGATGACTCCCCAGACCCCTTAGATAGGAATTTGGGCAAGATAAAAAAATCAGAGCTTAGTCCTCAATATATATAACATTGGCATAAAATTATTTAAATAAAAATAAAAACCAGGATTTAACGTTTGAAAATAGACTTTTATAATATTTTTAATAAAATAACACTATTTGCAATTCTATTATACTCATTTTGTTGTCAATATAATCAGCATCATGTCCTAGATATGTATATCTAGACCTATACGTGTATATAATTAATAATAGCATACATTTTTAATACTGCAAAATATTTTCAGCTGCCAATGATAACTGTTGCAAATACTATGCTAATTGTCAATAGTTCTTGAACCACAAGCTACAGTACAAAGTAAACAAAATGGGTATTTAGCTCTACTGAGTAAGAATACTTTGTTATCTAAGGACATATTCCATTCATGAATTGGAGAAGTATCTAATGTGTTACTTAATTTGTCTTTTCTCTTACACAAGCACTTAATTATTCAAACTTCTCCCTATTTTTTATATAGCTCAAAGAAGAAATATTCATGGTGTTGGCAAAAGACTCAAGCTCTGGAAAATATTTGAAGAGATTTATTCTGAGCCAAATATGAGTTAGGAGATCCTGAGAACATGTGCCCAAGGCAATTGGGCAATAGCTTGGTTCTATACATTTTAGGGAGACATAAAACACCAATCAATACAGGTAAGATGGTCATTGGTTCTGTCTGAAAAGGCGGGGGACAACTCAAGGTGTTGGTGTTGTGGTGGGGGGTGTGGCATTTCTAGGTCCTAGGTGAATTCAAACATTTTCTGACTGACAATGGTTGAAAGCATTTATTGTTTATCTAAAGACCTGGAACCAACCGAAGTAAGTGTCTGGGTTAAGATAAGGAGTTGTGGAGACCAAGGTTCTTATAATGCAGATGAAGCCCCCAGGTAGCCTGCTTCAGAGAGAACAGATTTCAATTGTTTCTTATCAGACTTAAAAATACGCACTTTGGGAGGCCAAGGCGGGATCAGGAGGTCAGGAGATAGAGACCATCTTGGCTAACATGGTGAAACCCCGTCTCTACTAAATAAAATACAAAAAATTAGCCAGGCATGGTGGCGGGCTCCTGTAGTCCCAGCTACTTGGGAGGCTGAGGCAGGAGAATGGTGTGAACCCAGGAGGTGGAGCTTGCAGTGAGTGGAGATGTCACCACTGTACTCCAACCTGGGTGATAGAGCAAGACTCTGTCTCAAAAAAAAATAAACACCAAAACCCCACCAGACTCTTTAGTTAATTCTCTCCTGGATCAGGAAAAAAGCCTGGAAAGAGAAGAGGATTCTCTCTAGAATGTAGATTTTCCCCAGAAGAGACAGCCTTGCAGGAACATTTTAAAATATGTCAGGGCAGTATATTTTGGGCCTGCTATCTGTCATTTTGGCATTTTATTGCTACAGAGTCTGCTTTGTTAGTCTTAAGGTCTCTGTTTCAATGTTAATGCTGGTCAGCTATGCCTAGATTCCAACGAGAGGAAAGTACAACAAGGCATGTTCAACCATCCATTCCCATCATGGCCTGAACTAGATAGAGTTCAGCTTTACCTTAAAATGCCCTTAGCTGAGAGGAGGAATCCAGTCAGCTGGTTGAGGGTGCTTAGAATTTTATTTGTGGTTTACAATTGCATTCAGGAAAAACATATCTTGTTTTATGGTTAGAGGAGAATAGATATGCAGAAAGGTTTACTCAGGTGTGAATGGTGTTAGTCACAGCCTTGAGGCTTAGGGTCCTGAGTCTTCCTTTGAAAGCTGAGTTCTGGATCCTGTATGATAGAGGAGCCATATACTCTTTAGTAAAAGCATTCTGTTTCTTTGTGATCTGTGGGATCTACGAAGCCGGGGGCCCATGGAAGGATGTCCGCTGATTCAGTATGGTAATGCTTGAAAAATCTCTGTGTGTACTCTATGTCACTTTTCCCTTGTTTAAAATATTTAAAACAATTTAAACAGAATTTATATCTTTAGCATAGTAACATTTCCACTAACGTGATATGCCTCCCAACTTAATTTAAATTTTCTGTAATGTACGTCATTCACTTTATATGTTTCTATATATAGGTCTTATATGTCATACATTATTCATTATTATGCATATTATGTAATATTTAGTCATTTTAAATAATTTTTGTTTTATTTTGATAATACTTGCTGCTATATAAAAATGTCATTCACTAAATTGAATAGATTTATATCTGGCAATTTTACTATGTTTTTTATTAAATCTATCAGTTTGGGATTCTTTTGGATTTTCTACATAGATGAATGTCTCATTTAAAGAGTGACGGTATTTTATTCTTCTCTTACATTCCTTATATTTTAGGGTTATCACTATTTTTGTGTAGTTAAAGCATCAGTGCTACACTGAAAAGAAATTAAACATTTTTGTCATGTTCCTGAATTCACAGGGGTTTTAAAAAATTATTCTTCTCCCTCCATTCAATAAGTTTGCTGTAGCTCTTTTGAAAACGTGCTTTATTGATTGAAAGAGTTCCCATTCATGTAGAGATAGCCTTTTGAAAAAATGTATTTTCCGTATTTTATTGCTCTTTTCTTTTTGTTTCATAAGTGGTAGTTGCATTTCATCAAATGATTGTCTTTTGCATTTAATGAGATGGTCGTATTTCTCCTTAAAGTTCTTAAAGAAGTGAATTGCGTTAACATGTTTTCTAATGTTGAAAATACCTTCCTTTTGTATAACAAAGTCAATAAGGATAAATAGTTATTTCCAATAATAGTTATTTCCTATGATATTTTTATATATCATTGATTCATATTGCTAATTTTTAATTTAATTCCTTTGCATCTGTATAAAGTAAAATTTCATATTTTTATTTTCCTTCTCTATTAGGAGATCAGTTATACTAGCCATATAAAATGAGTATACGAAGCTATTCTGCTTGTGGAGAAATGTCCAGTGTTTCTGTTCTTTTAGTGTAGAATTCAGTGTTTTTAATGTATTTACAAGGTTATGTACTTTTCCTCACTATCTAATTCCAGAACATTTTTGTTACCCCAGAAATAAACCTATACCCATTAGCAGTCATTCCTCATCACCCTTCCCTTGATATGTCTTTGAATTATTTAATAGTTAGTTAGATTGCTTGTTTTATTTTGAGTTGGTCCTGGAAATTTTTCAATTTATATACATTTTCAAATTTATTGGTACCAAGGTTTTCAGGGTCTTTCTAATAACTCCAATTCCTGAAGCTTCTTGGGCTATTTCTATTGAATATTCTTGGGCCAATTTTCAGGCATGTTTTCTTGCCCCTTCTCCTACTAGTGATTTATTTTTATTGTGGGTTGAAGAGGACATTTGAAAAGGGTTTTTACAGAAATAAAGCCTCAGATGTTGTTATATGTCTCTAGGGAGTGCCTACATTTGCTTCTGTCTGTAACTGTGGTCACTAGTTCCCCAGGCCATTCTCAATTAATTTCGGTGTTGGAGGTGCTGTGAGGCTGAGCAGCAGTCCCCGCTGAGGGCCTGTCTGCATCAAGTGAGTCCTTTCTCTTAGCAAGTGGCTGGTCAGTACCTTGGCAATCCCTAGCTGCAAACTAATGTCCCCATGATGCCTCAAAGTCAGTGGTCAAAATCCTCTCGAATTGGACAATTCAGAGGAAAAAGGAGGTATATGTTCCAGTATTCTATAGCACTGGAGGATGACTCTAGTTGAAAACTATTTATCACATATTTTCAGAGAGTTGGAAAAGAAGAATTGAATGATTCCCAACCCACCAAAAAAAGATACGTTTGACATGATGGGGAAACCACCTTTGTAAAAAATTATAATAGTCAGAAAATTATGACAGTGAAAGAGATGTGATTTGACCACTCCATCTTGCCTTTAACCTCCAAACTACCCTTGGTCATTCCTGGGCTTGGGCCATTCTAACTAGGAGAAATTTAGTTTATAGTTTAAATGATAGTAGCCCCTCCCCCAGGCTAAACTGCCTTTGTAAAACTAATGAAAGGCCACCAAGTTAAATGATAGTAGGCCCTCCCCCAGAGTAAACTTCCTTTGTAAAACTAATGAAAGGCCACCAGGTTAGCAGGATGAGTTCCACTAAGACGTAGGTGTAGTTAAATGATTACCAGCCATTATTCCAGAGTTCACAAGGTTTGCAACTTCTCCAATTTACTAGTGTAGAACATAAGACTGGACTTTTAATATGTGTTTTCTGGCTTTTGCAGGCTTGTGCCTGCAACTCTGCACTCAACCACTCCTGAGACCCTCACCCAGAAGTGACCTCAGGCATGAAGGCCGTTTTCTGCACCCCTAAGATTGCATCCCCTACCAATTGGAAACACCCATATCCTAGCCCCCTACCTACCAACTATCTTTGAAAAACTCAAGTCTCTGAACTTCCAGGAAGGCTGATTTGTGTCATAATAAAACTCTAGTCTCCTATTTAGCTGGCTCTACATGTATTAAACACTGTCTCTGTTGCAATTCCCCTGTCTTGATAAATTGGCTCTATCCCGGCAGCTGGCAAAATGAACCTGTTGCATTGTTAAATGGATATGCTAATTACCCTGATCTGCCCACTATACGTTGTATGTATCAAAACATGACTATGTACTCCACAAATAAATGCAACTATTATGTGTCCGTTAAAAAATATATTTTTAAATGGGCCACACACATAGCATACATTGCTATACTGCAATCTTCTACCAGATCCATCATATATTACTAACTCTTGCTGTCTTTAAGTATTTGTTTTTATTATTCATCAGTCTTTTTGAGTGTGTGTGTGTGTGTGTTTGTGTGTGTTGGGAGGGGTAGCAGATGTAAAAGTCCTTGCATTATCATCTCTATTTTTTATTAATATTTTGCCATGTTGATCTTTTATTTTTTATTTTTTAACATTTTAGCTTTGTTGAACCCTCCCTTGTACCTTTGTTTTCCATTTTAATTCCCCATTGTACCTATTTTTTCCCTTTACTGCACATTCCTTAACATTCAAACTAATTTTAATTCCTGCATTTCCCACAATAAATACATTAAAAGCTACACATTTCTCTGTGTCATAAAAATTTTTATATTTGGTATTTTTTATATTACCATAGGTATACATTTATATATATTTCTATTATGATTTCCTCTTTAAACTATGAGTTACTTAGAAGATTTCTTTTAATTTCCAAATATATGGGGGTTTTAATGATTTTCCTTTGTTACCAATTGTTAACTCAATTGTGCTGTCATCAGATAATATAATCTACGTAATACCAGTACTGGTTTTATGGACTGGATTTAAAAGGAAGACATTTTCTCAACCTGCTTAGTTCAGTGTTCTACATGCAGCCACAGTGTGAATTACTGTAAGGTGAATTCACTCATGGGTGATTTGTTAATAAGGAAGTTAGTTTAGAATGGAGTAAACACTGTCTTGGCTCATCCACAAATATTCTAGACAAGAGGGTAGAGAATTATCATAGGATCATATCTTTATTGGGAAATAGAAGTCTTCAATGTTGCTGCCATGCTGGCAGGAAAAGCACTACTGCATCTATCTTAAGAAAACTAGAAACAAGTACTAGGGTCCTTCCCAGGGCCACATCCCTCATCCTCCTGTGCTGCATTCTTGCTCCATTGCCCTGCCTCCACAGACACCCTAAAGGAGCATGCTAGCTCATGCTCCTCCCATCTGCCAGTCTGTACCCACCAGCTCCACTCCAACCAAACTTCAGTATATTGCCACTCTATTGTTCTGGAGCATTTCTAGCAACCACTGTGGCAGCATGTGCTCACAATGTATCTGGATGGGCCGACAGATTATCCCCTCCAGTCTCGTGTACTCTTTTCTGTTTTGTACTCATATTATAAAGCTGCATAGTTTTGTATTGTCCTCCACAACTCTTTTTTCTCATAATCCCTACTATCTTTTGAATATATTTTTCAGAACAATGTATTTTTCAGGAAGTGGACAATGTTTCAGTGCAGAAATATCTATATAACCTGCAGTTTCATCTTACAGTTTGTGTGATTCAAATCTTTCACACACTTCCTATCGACATTAAAGACAGGAGCATTAAAATTACCCCAAAGGTGGCTTCTATCTTCATATTTCATGTGACCTTGAGGATTGTGATACCATGATCAATAAAATTTTATCTATGGGATTTCTGAGGCTTTGATTTAGCCCTTCATCTTGTCAGATACCTGAGAAGGGTCACCAATGGGACCTTCTTAAAGTTCATTCCAGATATGTCAATTTCTTCTTGTAGTTCTTTCACTTTTGACTTTATATATTTTAAAGTTATGTTACTATGTTTAGATAAGTTTAAGATTGTTCTCCCCTCCTGGTGAATTAAACCTTAATGTTTGATCTCAAGAAAAGCTTTTGGTCTTAAGGTTTGTTTTGTCTTAGACTAATACAAGTTCACTACTTTTCTATAATTTGCCTTTTAAAATCTGTTATTTCATCTGGAATCTTTGATACTTTGTTATTGGTTGATATGGTTTGGATTTGCGTACCCACCCAAATCTCATGTCAAATTGCAAACCCCAATGTTGTAAGATGAGCGTGGTGGGAGGTAATTGGATCATGGTGACGGATTTTCCCCTTGCTGTTCTCATGACAGTTGAGTGAGTTTTCATGAGATTTTGTTGTTTAAAAGTGTGTAGCATGTCCCCTTTCTCTCTCTTCCTCCTGCTCCAGCTACATAGGACATGTCTGCTTCCCCTTTGACTTCCCATATGATTGTAAGTTTCCTGAGGCCTCCCCAACCATGCTTCCTGTACAGCCTGTGGAACCATGAGCAAGTAAACCTCTTTTCATTATAAATTACCCAGTTTCAGGTAGTTCTCCACAGCAATGTGAGAACAGATGAATACACTGGTGTATTGTTTCTCCTAAAGCTTGCTCGCAATGGCTTGTATCTTCTTATTTCATGTGACTTTGAGAATTGTGGTATCATAATCAAATTTGATCTGTGGGATTTTTGAGGTTTTGATTTAGGCCTTCTTTCTGTCAGATAACTGGGAAGGGTCACCAGTGGGAGCTTCTTAAAGTTAATGCCAGGCTTAGGTCTTTTGGCATTGGAGGTAGAGTGCATTCTAGTCTAAAAGATGCCTTGTAAGCAGCCTGTCATTGGAAATGCTTTATTAAAGCTGTTTTCCTCCTTCCATATAAGCCAAAACCTCAAAGTTTTCCCACTGTCTCATTTTTCGGTTACTTTTTTCTCTTCACAGTTCGTTCTTTCCTCTAGAAAATCACCTTTTGGAAATTGTTTTTATGGGAGATTCTTATACTGATTTCTCACCTTCTCAGGACCTAGACTTTCTCTTGTTTTCCTCGTGAAGCCCATTTAAATGCAGAGACTTGGGCTATGGAAGATCCAGGAGGCTGAAAGCCCTTGGCTCTGTGGCTTCAGTGCCTATCCAATTCATTGTTTCTGCCTCTCTGGATGCCTCTTACTTTCTTATCAACTCAAGTCTACATAAAGAGGATATTTGTATCCAGTCTTTTATTCTTTTAATGTGCGATGCATTGCAAAGGCTATTTGGGCAATTAGTCTTCTACATTGCTGGAATTTGATGTCTGATTATAGCTGCCCTTTTATTAGTATCTGTGGTCCTCTATTTTAAAAATTTCAATAATCATAACACTATGATGAGAAAGTATTACTTTAAACATAATATTATTTTTTAAAACACAAAAGTTCAATGCACTGAAAAAAATCAGAAAAATGTAATACTGATTATTAAGCACTTTATAAGTTGTATACCTTTAAAAATATGGTTATTTTTATTTCTCTAAGAACATATAATGCAGGCATTTATGAATATTAAATAAACTTAAATATATAACAACCACACAGTGAATATAAATACTGAACTCTGATATAGTGGATATGTGAATGAATTCTTTACTTTGTGAGCCTTTAAATTTTTTTCTTAAATTTTTATAATGATTGAGGAATTGTTGGAAGCAAAGTGTAACCCACAGTGCTAAACACACGTTCAGGCCTCAATTTTGTAATTTTCTACAACCTTCCTTATGCTCAGTGCATTCCTCAGAGATAGTTGTTAAGTATATTGCCAGTGTTAGGCAACAGAAAACATTACTCTCATTTTCAAAAATAACATTTACATTGAGAGTGCAAATGTTAACTATTATGAAAAAAGCCACATGCCCTAATGTCATGTCAAGGAATTAGCTCATGCTGAAATGGTGACTTAGTATTTTTGAAGTCATGAAATTCCATTTCAAGGTCTGAGGTGAGTTGGTATTTTTGTTATGTTTGATTTTATTCACAGAGCAGAACTTAATAATGTTAAGAAAAAGGAATCAAAGTCTTTGAACTGAGCTGATATGCCTTCTTCTTTTGCATGGCTTAGAATGAATGCAGTCTGCAGTCTTTCCCTCTCATCCTCACATCCACAGACTCTACTTTTGCTAAGTGGTGTGGTAACAGCACAGAGCTGGAGATCAGAACAACAGATTTTGAATAACTTCTCCATCATTCTCTGGCCTAGTAGAAAATCTGGTAACCTTTCTTAGCCTTGTAATTTGAAGAGCTGTTATGAAGAGTATATTCTACTAAATGAGAAAACAGTGGTTTGTAGAATGTAATGGAACTTCTAATATAATAGGTTTTTAATATCATAAGTTGATTCTAGATCCTGTAATTAGATTGTAAATAGATTTAGCCTTGTGTGCACCCACTCGACTTTTTTCTATTAAATCTGTTATTGGTCTATTTTCAGTATATAGACTTGAGACAAGAACATTACATGCCAGCACATATTATGAAGGTGCTAAGTAAGAGTATAAGTAGGTGACTGGGTTTTATTGCAAAGGTCAGGAAATATAGCTTTTAAGATTGATTCTGACATGTGATATATATATATAAATAATGTTTTATCCCTTTGGGCTGCCTTCCCAGTGATTGAAAAAAAATGACTCCTCCTTCATTAATAGTTCTTTCATCATAGGCCAAGGTGGTTTTATTAGACTTTTCCTACATGTGATTTTACATCAACAATATGAAACAAGTTATGGTGTGTACCAATATATTAACCATTCATAAATGAGTAATATTTAAATATGTAGTTATATCATGATGAACTAAATTAATATGTCTACATTAAGTTGAATCATCGGCTTAAAAATCAACTCCTTTTGGTGTCAGCCTATTTGTTTCATTACTGTTCAATACTAATAAACTTATACATATATATATTTTCTAAATTTATCCTTGAATTGCTTTTCCCCCAAACTCAATAAATAAGTTTTCTACTTCTGCTAAATATTACCAGGATACTATCTGGTATGTTGACTACTCTCTGATGTAACAAACCTCCTAGTGATGGTTCTCCAAATGCTATTCTGGCATGCATTCTGGAATAAATGCATCTAGTAATCTCTAAAATCATTCACTAACTTATACTTTTTGGGCAATTGTTGACATAAAATTTTAGCAACTTTCCTCTCTTATGAAAAGAATTCTCAGACATTAAGAATTTTAATTTCTAATTCAACATTCAAATAGCACGATCCTTGATTATGTTTTCAAAAAAAGTTGTAATTACCATATTCTAGACCTAGAAAAATGTTCTTTTAATCATACTGCCTAGAATACACCACTTCAGATAAAATCTAAAGCAAATTTGTCTAAGTAATTTATAACAAAACGATGTGATAGATTTGAAGCAACCAGCTTTCATCCCCTAAGTCTGCTGCTACTCTTAACAGTATAAATTTATTGAGTTTACTTATTTCCTTCACACCATACTCTTATAAAAACTTAATATGTGATTATTGAAAAAATAAGTGGCACACTTCTTTCCTTCAGCAATGTCCTATGTTACTGAAAAGATAGTTCCACATTTCAAAAGAAGTTGAGTAAAAGACAACATGTGAAACAAAGCTAAAAACACACGGAACCAGAAGTAATTAATGCAAGGAAAGGTAAAACTAAATCATGAAAAAGAGATCAGCAATATGTAAAAAGAGATCAGCAAAATTTAAAAATGTTCCTATCCTTTTGTGGCTTTTAAAGATGCTTACATGAAGAGACACAGAAGGAGCAAATCAATCCAGCCAGCCAAATCAGCTGACCCATTGAACAGTCCTTGGAATGACAGGTGCCCCAGCCATCTGTCCATGCCAAAGAATCAGACATTTTTTTCAGGAGGGAAGACATGCCTGAGTCATGCTCCTGAGTGAGATAGAAACTCTCTGGCTTTCTATAAAGAAAATCCTTGATTTTACAAATAATCTTGATGAATTTGTCAATATATTTTACTATAAATAAGCCTATTCTAGTGAAAGTGATCACTAATTCGGTTTTGCAATTAAACTGAATATTACTCTTAAGACGTTTTTTGCACTGATCCTTGTTATCCATGTGACAGATGCCATGTGAAGAGTTAGCTGGGATTAAATTTAATTAAATTAATAATCTCCTTCTGAAAACTTTCTAGGAAGTTTGAAAGTGATTGGATTTTAGTCTCAGAAGATATGTCTTTGCCTATAATCTTTTGGAAAGGAGAGAGCTTGGATTCAATCAGTTACCTAGAGTTCAACAGTTTGTCTGGATTGATAATACTTCTAAAATTATTTTTTAAATTAAGCTATAATTTATCACCTTTGTTATAAACCTAATTGATCCTTATCATTGTCACTTGAAGTAACAATTATAATAAAATGTCAGGATATCTCAAACCAATCTCAATCTTTCATCTATGCCTAATTATAAATAATATATTCAAACAGGAATATAGCCATAACAATCTTACTTAAATAGTGTGATATGATGATGAAAAGACATTTTTACATATTTTTGGCTCTTCTTGTTGATTGTTTCATGATATAATTTGTGTCTAGTTATTTTGTCCTAAAGTGCCAACATAAATAAAAATGAAAAATAATGAAACTCATTTACAATGTGATGTGTCATATACTGACGTGGTTCATTTTGCAAGGTTTTTGTTTATTTGTAGTATCAAATCAAAGCACATAGAATATATATACACACATTTCTCTATGCCCCTTGTTCACACTTCACACTGAGGTATCCAATATTAAAATGTCTCGTTCTTACTCATACAACTTTTTGCAAATTTATACAATATTTTAACTTTTATTTAAACAAAATAAAAACATCAAAATCTCCTGAAGAATGTAATATTTTAAAAATCTCAGCTGATTGTTCTGTTTTTGTCTTGTGACATCCACTTGATTGTAATTAAGGGAGTGGTTCCTGCCCTAGAAAACAGGGCCCCAGGAGAACAATCCTCTTGGACTGATGCACATGTGGCCATCTAGTGGTCAGCCCAAGGTGAGAACCCACCCTACCGTCTATAGCATTTTGATTACAGCATTTTGATTATCAAAACTGGAGATGAAAACAGATTTCTTTGCCTTTGCCTTCAATGCCACTGGACGTGCCACTAAAGAAAGTCGAATGAGGTCTCTTTGAGACATCCACGTGGCTGAGTAGGGAGACAGGTTCCCCTTGATTCTAGCATGTTACTTTTCTATAGTATCCTCAGCTTTGTCAGGGTACTGGAGTTAAGCCCAACTCACTTGCAATTTGTTGACTTGGCTATTCTCTATTTGCCAGGTCCCTTTTATTTTTATTTTAAGTGTCCATGCCTAGGGTGGACAATTGAAAAGGCTTTGCCAGATCCCGAATCAAACTGTTATCAGAGATATAGGCTTAGTATTGAATCAAGTCAAGCCAATTACATTACACAAAGAACACTGAGAAAATTATCAGGAGCAGAAAATAAAACACAGTAGATGAGTGCACAAAATATATTTTCTTGACCCGCATTTTCCAAGTACATAGAAAATCCTAACACTCGTGTCCCTGTAGGTGAAAACTGTTGTATCATCCAGTCCAAAGTGGTTTTCTAACTATTTTACTGCTCCACGTAAACATAAAGAGAATATAAAATTTTGATTTTTTTCTAATACAGTGATTGAAAATAAAATACATATTTAATTTTTCCAAAAGTTTGATGACAAAATAGTTTATTTTCACATCAACTCATGTAAATTTATTAATATACCAGAAAACATCCCCCCCCACTACAATTGGTATGTCATATGCCATAGCCTACATACTTTTTAAGTCAATTTTATCAATACTACTTTCATTCCTTTTGGGTTTGCTTTTATCACTCAATAATTATTCACAAGAATATAATTAGGTATGATGGAGCCATATGAAGGAAATTCCTATACAGAATACTTCACTGAGAAATTACTGTTCAGATGTTAAGATTCTGCCACCTCCACACATACATGATGGTTTAATTCCTTCTAGAAATATCTATTGGCACACTGCCTATGCACAAGCAAGTCTGTCTGAGAATGTTGGATAAGTGACGATGTGTATGTGTCTACTCTTTCATAGGGAAGATGATATATGTGTACACTACAAAGACTCAAGGGAATGCATGGCAAGCAATAAAATATGAGTTGTTGAGAGGCAGAAGAAATGTTATTTCCAAATCGAGGTTATTGGGAAAGGCGTCATTAAAATGCTGTTTGCCATTGCATAGGAAGGTCTCAATTGCTCTGGGGTTGCTTCCACACGTTCTCTCACAGAATAGTTCTGAGAACATTCCAGCCAAAACTTCTATTCAAATTGGTCAGCCTGATCTTACAACACAGCTGCTGGAAGAAACTGAATGGCACTTTTGAATTTCAGCCAATTTTGCTGCCTCATGGACAAAAAACTGTGTCTGATCTGTTCCATTCAACAGCACTTTCAGAATTTGAATTTTTCTGCCCCAGAGTGTATATAGACACAGCTTTGGTGAATAGACCACATGCTGGAGATGAGAATTAACTGTCTCATACCACTGTGGCCCATCGTAATAGGAAAACAGAATACTTATCATTTTCTTACGAGAAAGTATTATCAGATTTCCCCTTTTTATTTTCTTGCTCATCTCTCTCTCTTACTAAACCATAAATTCTTGGAGGGCATAGATCTGTATCTTTCTATATACATCACACATTACTTATGTGCTCAGAGAATGTTTCCTAATGAATGTTCAATAGGTATGGAGTGATTATGTTCATGTAATCCTGAATCTCAACCCTAAACCCAAATTGTTCTATAGAGAGCAATTTCTCCTAGAGGCAATTTTCATTACTCACATTTGATAGAATCTCTATCATTCATCAGGGGATATAATCTACATGGCTTTACTTATGGTTAAAATGGACCCCTATCTGGAACTGGATGAACAGAGGAAAGAAATGTGTTGCCCAGGCAACAGAGCTGCTTTATTTGAATGACTTTTCTTCTTATCACAGTGGAAGTTAAAACAGATACTGTACAAGAAATTGCTGAGTTTGCATTAAGTCTACTGATGAAGAAAATAGGAGAAAAAAAAAACACTTTTGAGAGAAAGATGTAAAATGTGGGGGCTATTCTCAATGTTGCCAAAATGTGTGATAGGATATTTATTTAATTCACTAAAAGTATTATGGAAATTTCTGAATAAATTCAAGAGTTACTACAGAGCACATATAACAGCCTGTCTTTTTATTTTATTTATTTCATATTAATCCTTTAGAAAATATTAACACCTTGAGAGAAATATTCTGTGGATCTCTCTCACAGCTGTCTGCTTATATACTAGACATTCAGAAAACACAGAATAAAATAAAAATAAATTTTGAAACTGAGTGTCAGATACTGTCAAATGTAAACATTTGATCTCACTGAAGCAAAATTATTTTGTATTTCTAATTGCAATATTTCTTATGAAAATAAAATCTTTTTTAAAAAGGTTTGATGTCCATCTTTTTTAAAAAAAATAAGAGGAGGAATTTTATGGCTCAGTTCATTGATAACTGTTTCATTTCTCTTAGATTGTTTTAATTGAGAAGTATCAATACATAGCAGTTCTGAATCAAATCCATGTTGGCTTAGAATTCTCGTACAGATCTTAATAGTCTTATTATCTCATTGGTGAAATTGAGTATAAAATTATTGACTAAACAGGGTTGCTCTCAGGATTAAGAAAGATAACCCATTAAAGAACCAGCACAATGCATGGCACTAAGTACATAAACAATGCTAGTCAATTATTATTAACCAAATATAATTATATGGAGAAAATGAAATATAATATTTCTCTGATAACAAAGATTTCACCAAATCACTTCAAAAGCTAGATAATAGCTATTGTTTCTAAGGGTGCATATAAGATATTAAAAATAATTTTCATTAAGTTAAACAGACCTTTTAATATACTCTTGATAGCACTAAACAATAAACTTCCATGTTTCTTTATACTAAGTTATGTACTTTACCTCAACATTACCATTTTGTAATTAAAAAAAAAATCCGGCCGGGCGCGGTGGCTCAAGCCTGTAATCCCAGCACTTTGGGAGGCCGAGACGGGCGGATCACGAGGTCAGGAGATCGAGACCATCCTGGCTAACACAGTGAAACCCCGTCTCTACTAAAAATACAAAAACTTAGCCGGGCGAGGTGGCGGGCGCCTGTAGTCCCAGCTACTCGGGAGGCTGAGGCAGGAGAATGGCGTGAACCCGGGAGGCGGAGCTTGCAGTGAGCTGAGATCCGGCCACTGCACTCCAGCCTGGGCGACAGAGCGAGACTCCGTCTCAAAAAAAAAAAAAAAAAAAAATCCATTGTGCATAGCCTCTAAAGTCAACATATTTTGTGATGACTATATTACATTACATATTTTTTATCTGAATTTGTAATACCCATATTCCAACTTAGTATTATTTAACAACATTGATTCTAAAATATTAGACTTGGAGAAGCAATCATATGTTATCAATGCATAAATTACAGTCAATGTAGGGGTATTTTGCACTGCAAATAATATCTAGAAAGATACATGACTTAGCTAAGAGCAAATGTAATTAGTGACTATCTATAATTAGGTCTAGCTTCTAACGTGGTACATTTTTTAACCTGTCATTTCTAAGAACTAAAGTATCATAACACTAATTCTGTTTTTTAGTTTTGTTTTGTTTAAATTCACTGGTCTACTGCAATACTCCTTTGAGGTATTTGAACAAATCTTTGAGTGGTACAAAGTCAATAGTGAAAATCACTTTATTTTTTAATCATTGTCTAACTCTATGTACCAATGAGAGGGGGTTGTCATTAAAATATTTATATCTTGTCTGTAAAGGATTTTATTTCTCCTTAACTTATGAAGCTTAGTTTGGCTAGATATGAAATTCTGGGCTGAAAATTGTTTTCTTTAAGAATGTTGAATATTGGCCCCCACTCTCTTCTGGCTTGTAGAGTTTCTGCCAAGAGATCTGCTATTAGTCTGATGGACTTCCTTTTGTGGGTAACCCGACCTTTCTGGCTGCCCTTAACATTTTTTCCTTCATTTCAACTTGGTGAATCTGACATGTGTCTTGGAGTTGCTCTTCTTGAGGTGTACCTTTGTGGTATGCTCTGTATTTCCTGAATTTGAATGTTGGCCTGCCTTGCTAGGTTGGGGAAGTTCTCCTGGATAATATCCTGAAGAGTGTTTTCCAACTTGGTTCCATTCTCCCCGTCACTTTCAGGTACACCAATCAGACTTAGATTTGGTCTTTTCACATAGTCCCATATTTCTTAGAGGCTTTGTTCATTTCTTTTTACTCTTTTTTCTCTAAACTTCTCTTCTTGCTTCATTTCATTCATCTGATCTTCAATCATTGATACCCTTTTGCGCATGTGTCACATAGTTCTTGTGCCGTGGTTTTCAGCTCCATCAGGTCATTTACGGTCTTCTCTACACTGTTCATTCTAGTTAGCCATTTGTCTAATCTTTTTTCAAGGTTTTTAGCTTCTTTGTGATGAGTTTGAACATCCTTCTTTAGCTTGGAGAAGTTTGTTATTACCAATCACCTAAAGCCTTCTCTCAACTCATCAAAGTTATTCTCCATCCAGCTTTGTTCCATTGCTGGCAAGGAGCTGTGTTGCTTTGGAGGAGAAGAGGCACTCTGAGTTTTAGAATTTTCAGCTTTTCTGCTCTGGTTTCTACCCATCTTTGTGGTTTTATCTACCTTTGGTCTCTGATGATGGTGACATACAGATGGAGTTTTGGTGTGGATATCCTTTCTGTTTGTTAGTTTTCCTTCTAACAGTCAGGACCCTCAGCTGCAGGTCTGTTGGAGTTTGCTAGAGGTCTACTCTCAACCCTGCTTGCCTGGAACATCACCAGCAGAGGCTGCAGAACAGCAAATATTCCTCTGGAAGCTTCATCTCAGAGGGGCACCCACCTGTATAAGGTGTCAATCAGCCCCTACTAAGAGGTGTCTCCCAGTTAGGTTAGTCGGGGGTCGGGCCCCACTTGAGGAGGCAGTCTGTCTGTTTTCAGATCTCAAACTCCATACCGGGAGAAGCACTACTCTCTTCAAAGCTGTCAGACAGGGACATTTATATCTACAGAAGTTTCTGCTGCCTTTTGTTCAGCTATGCCCTGCCCCCAGAGGTGGAGTCTACAGAAGCAGGCAGGCCTCCTTGAGTAGTGGTGGGCTCCACCCAGTTCGAGCTTTCTGGCCCTTTTTTGTTTACCTACTCAGGCCTCAGCAATGGTGGGCACTCCTCCCACAGCCTTGCTGCCACCTTGCAGTTTGATCTCAGACTGCTGTGCTAGCAGTGAGTGAGGTTCCATGGGCATGGGACCCTCCAAGCCAGGTGTGGGATATAATCTCCTGATGTGCTGTTTGCTAAGACCATTGGAAAATCTCAGTATTAGGGTGGGAGTGTCCTGATTTTCCAGGTACCATCTGTCATGGCTTCCCTTGGCTAGGAAAGGGAATTCCCTGACCCCCTGTGCTTCCTGGGTGAGGTGATGTCCCGCCCTGCTCTGTGGGCTGCACCCACTGTCTGACAAGTCCCTGTGAGATGAACCTGGTACCTCAGTTGGAAATGCAGAAATCACCCATCTTTTGCTTTGCTCACGCTGGGAGATGTAGACTGGAGTTGTTCCCATTTGCCATCTTGGAAATGCTGAGAGATTTTGTCACCACTGGGCTTGCCTTATAAGAGCTCCTGAAGGAAGCACTAAACATAGAAAGGAACAACAGGTACCAGCCACTACAAAAACATGCCAAATTGTAAAGACCATCAATGCTAGGAATAAACTGCATCGACTAACGAGCAAAATAACCAGCTAACATCATAATGATAGAATCAAATTCAGAAATAACAATATTAATCATGCCGGGCGCGGTGGCTCAAGCCTGTAATCCCAGCACTTTGGGAGGCCGAGGCGGGCGGATCACGAGGTCAGGAGATCGAGACCATCCTGGCTAACATGGTGAAACCCCGTCTCTACTAAAAATACAAAAAACTAGCCGGGCGTGGTGGCGGGTGCCTGTAGTCCCAGCTACTCGGAGGCTGAGGCAGGAGAATGGCGTGAACCCGGGAGGCGGAGCTTGCAGTGAGCCGAGATCGCGCCACTGCACTCCAGCCTGGGTGACACAGCGCCAGACTCCGTCTCAAAAAAAAAAAAAAAAAAAAAAATTAATCACAAATGTAAATGGGCTAAATGCTCCAATTAAAAGACACAGATTGGCAAACTGGATAAAGAGTCAGGACCCATCAGTGTGCTGTATTCAGAAGACCCATCTCACGTGCAGAGACACACATAGGTTCAAAATAAAGGAATGGAGGAAGATCTACCAACCAAATAGAAAACAAAAACAAGTGAGGGCTGCAATCCTAGTCTCTGATAAAACAGACTTTAAACCAGTAAAGATCAAAAGAGACAAAGAGGTTATTACATAATGGTAAAGGGATCATTTCAACAAGAAGAGCTAACTATCCTAAATATATATGCACCCAATACAGGAGCACCAAGATTCATAAAGCAAGCCCTTAGAGACCTACAAAGAGACTTAGACTCCCATACAATAATAATGGGAGACTTTAACACTCCACTGTCAACATTAGACAGATCAACGAGACAGAAAGTTAACAAGGATATCCAGGAATTGAACTCAGCTCTGCACCAAGAGGACCTAATAGATATCTATAGAACTCTCCACCCCAAATCAACAGAATATATATTCTTCTCAGCACCACATCACACTTATTCCAAAATTGACCACATAGTTGGAAATAAAGCACTCCTCAGCAAATATACAAGAACAGAAATTATAACAAACTGTCCCGCAGACCACAGTGCAATCAAACTAGAACTCAGGATTAAGAAACTCATTCAAAACCACTTAACTACATGGAAACTGAACAACCTGCTCCTGAATGACTACTGGGTACATAACGAAATGAAGGCAGAAACAAAGACGTTCTTTGAAAAGGAGGAGAACAAAGACACAACATACCAGAATCTCTGGGATACATTTAAAGCAGTGTGTAGAGGGAAATTTATAGCACTAAATGCCCACAAGAGAAAGCAGAGAAGATCTAAAATTGACACCCTAACATCACAATTAAAGGAACAACAGAAGCAAGAGCAAACACATTCAAAAGCTAACAGAAGGCAAGAAATAACTAAGATCAGAGCAGAACTGAAGGAGACAGAGACACAAAAACCCTTCAAAAAAATCTATGAATCCAGGAGCTGGTTTTTTGAAACGATCAACAAAACTGATAGACCTCTAGCAAGATTAATAAAGAAGAAAAGAGAGAAGAATCAAATAGATACAATAAAAAATAATAAAGGGGATATCACCACCGATCCCACAGAAATACAAACTACCATCAGAGAATACTATAAACACCTCAATGCAAATAAATTAGAAAATCTAGAAGAAATGGATAAATTCCTGGACACATACACACTCCCAAGACTAAAAGAGGAAGAAGGTGAATCCCTGAATAGACCAATAACAGGCTCTGAAATTGAGGCAATAATTAATAGCATACCAACCAAAAAGAGTACAGGACCAGATGGATTCACAGCCAAATTCTACCAGAGGTACAAAGAGTGGCTAGTACCTTCTGAAACTATTCCATTCCTTCTGAAACTATTCCAATCAATAGAAAAAGAGCAAATACTCCCTAACTCATTTTATGAGGCCAACATCATCCTGACACTAAAGCCTGGCAGAAACTAGAGACACACACACACACACACACACACGAGAATTTTCAACCAATATCCCTGATGAACATTGATGCAAAAATCCTCAATAAAATACTGGCAAACCGAATCCAGCAGCACATCAAAAAGCATATCCACCATGATCAAGTTGGCTTCATCCCTGGCATGTAAGGTTGGTTCAATATATGCAAATTGAGAAACGTAATCCATCATATAAACAGAACCAAAGACAAAACCACATGATTATCTCAATAGATGCAGAAAAGGCCTTTGACAAAATTTAACAGCCCTTCATGCTAAAAACTCTCAATAAACTAGGTATTGATGGGACATATCTCAAAATATAAGAGTTATTTATGACAAACCCACAGCCAATATCATACTGAATGGGCAAAAACTGGAACCATTCCCTTTGAAAACTGGCACAAGACAAGGATCCCCTCTCTCACCACTCCTATTCAATGTAGTGTTGGAAGTTCTGACCACGGCAATTGGACAGGAGAAAGAAATAAAGGGTATTAAATTAGGAAAAGGGGAAGTCAGATTGTCCCTGTTTGCAGATGACATGAATGTATATTTGGAAAACCCCATCATCTCACCCCAAAATCTCCTTAAGCTGATAAGCAACTTCAGAAAAGTCTCAGGATACAAAATCAATGTGCAAAAATCACAAGCATTCCTATACACCAATAACAGACAAACAGAGAGCCAAATCATGAGTGAACTCCCATTCACAATTGCTTCAAAGAGAATAAAATACCTAGGAATCCAACTTACAAGGGATGTGAAGGATCTCTTCTAGGAGAACTACAAACCACTACTCAATGAAATAAAAGAGGACACAAACAAATGGAAGAACGTTGCATGTTCATACGAAGAATCAATATTGTAAAAATGGCCATACTGCCCAAGGTAATTTATACATTCAATGCCATCCCCATTAAGCTCAATGACTTTCTTCACAGAATTGGAAAGAAAACATGACTTTAAAGTTCATATGGAACCAAAAAAGAGCCCGCATTGCCAAGACAATCCTAAGGTGAAAGAACAAAGCTGGAGGCATCACACTACCTGACTTCAAACTATACTACAAGGCTACAGTAACCACAACAGCAAGGTCCTGGTACCAAAACAGAGATATAAACCAATGGAACAGAATAGAGCCCTCAAAAATAATACCACACATCTACAACCATCTGATCTTTGATAAACCTGACAAAAACAAGAAATGGGGAAAAGATTCCCTATGTAATAAATGGTGCTGGGAAAACTGGCTAGCCATATCTACATATGAAACCAAAACTGGATCCCTTCTTTATACCTTATACAAAAATTAAATCAAGATGGATTAAAGACTTAAATGTTAGACCTAAAACCATAAAAACCCTAAAAGAAAACCTAGATAAAACATTCAGGACATAGGCATGGGCAAGGACCTCATGACTAAAACACCAAAAGAAATGGCAACAAAAGCCAAAATTGACAAACGGGATCTAATTAAACTAAAGAGCTTCTGCACAGCAAAAGAAACTACCATGAGAGTGAACAGGCAACGTACAGAATGGGAGAAAATTTTTACTATCTACCCATCTGACAAAGGGCTAATATCCAGAATCTACAAAGAACCTAAACAAATTTACAAGAAAAAAATCAAAGAACCCCATCAAAAAGTGGGCAAAGGATATAAACAGACACTTCTCAAAAGAAGACATTTATGCAGCCAATAGACACATGAAAAAATGCTCATCATCGCTGGCCATCAGAGAAATGCAAATCAAAACCACAATGAGATACCATCTCACACCAGTTAGAATTAAAAAATCAGGAAACAACAGGTGCTGGAGAGGATGTGGAGAAATAGGAACACTTTCACACTGTTGGTGGGACTGTAAACTAGTTCAACCATTGTGGAAGACTGTGTGGTGATTCCTCAAGAATCTAGAACTAGAAACACCATTTGACCCAGCCATCCCATTACTGAGTATGTCCCCAAAGGATTATAGTGTATAGGGTATATACCCAAAGGATTATAGTGTATAGGGTATATACCCAAAAGATTATTTAGTGCCCTTTACAGAACTCATCTATAACAACAAAACTTTTAGATTGAAAAATTATAAATTTGCTACAAAAAATGCGTTGACATTGCAGAGTTATTTCTAGTCATCCTACATTCTTACTTTTAAATTAAAAGTCCTCCATTATTTTTCAGTACAAATATAATAAGATTTTATTACGAACACACACACACAGAGACACATTTAATTCTACCACATAGCATGACAATGATAATACAATGGATGAACTTTTGTATTAATAGGAAACTGAGCTTCATATAAAGACACATGTACACATATATTTATTGTGGCACTATTCACAATAACAAAGACTTGGAACCAACCCAAATGCCCATCAATGATAGACTGGATGAAGAAAATGTGGCATATATACACCACGGAATTCTATGCAGCCATAAAAAAAGGATGAGTTCATGTCTTTTGTAGAGACACGGATGAAGCTGGAAACCATCATTCTGAGCAAACTATCACAAGGACAGAAAACCAAACACCGCATATTCTCACTCATAGATGGGAACTGAACAATGAGAACACTTGGACACAGAGTGGGGAACATCACACACCGGGGTCTGTCATGGGGTGGGGGAGGGGGGAGGGATAGCATTAGGAGGTATACCTAATGTAAATGATGAGTTAAAGAGTGCAGCACACCAACATGCACATGTATACATATGTAACAAACCTGCACATTGTGCACATGTACCCTAGAACTTAAAGTATAGTAAAAAAATTATGTCTTATTTTAAAATTAAATAAATTTATTTTCAAAGATGTATTTTCAACAAATTTACATTTACACCATTCCTAGGTTAATATGCTATACAAAATGAACTTGTAGTTTATTTGGAAGATATCTGGGTCAGACAAATATTGTCTGGCAAGGGACAGACACATTGGCAAGGAAAAGATAGAAAAGCATGATCAAGATAATGTACTCGGAGCATAATTCATGCCCAGATACCGAGTGTTGACTACAATTTATTTCAGTGCCATATTTACTGGACAAAAAAAGATATATACTATACATCTAGTACAGACCTAGGTAGAGTGGAGATAATATGAAATAGAAAAATAATTGAAAGTTCTCATCTTCAGAAAATAAATCTTACCTGGCACATATCTTCAGAGGGCTGTAAGGTATATGGCTAGTCTATTAGCCACCAAAACTTGAGGAAATCAAACATTCCTCTTTGCTTTTCCATCTCATTACTAAATTGTTGAATTTACACTGAATTGTATGTCTGTATACAAAATGTATCTACTAAATTTTTCCAGGGGGTATCATTATGCATTTTGCACCACCTTATAAAACTGACAGGTCACAAAAGCAGAGCTGCCTTTCACAGAGCTCATCAATAACAACAAAACTTTTAGATTGAAAAATTATAAATTTGCTACAAAAAATGCGTTGACATTGCAGAGTTATTTCTAGTCATCTTACATTCTTATTTTTAAACTAAAAGTCTTACGTTATTCTTCAATACAAATACAACAAGATTTTATTACGAACACACATACACAGACACACACACACACAGATATTTAATTCTACCACATAGCATGACAATGATAGTACAATGGATGAACTTTTGTATTAATACAAAACTGAGCTTCAATTTCAGCTCCTAAGAATCATTACAAATGCCCAGATAAAAGGTATACATTTCACGTTTTTACTGCGTGGTTTTCTGCACACAAAGAAAAACCACAAAGTAAGGAGCCTAAATGCTGCTATTTAAAAAAAAAAAAAAAATGCAATAGATTTCTTTCTGTTCTGATGTGCAAAAAGTCTTAGAAATAGCTACTCCTATCCTTACAACAAGAAAAAATATGAACGCACTGAAAGTTAATTACTTTTTTTGGGCCCATTAAAGAACTGAAGTCTCAGGGCAAACTGTCACCTGAAATCTGCAAAGACAGGTGAATACAGAGAAACAGCTGAGATTGTCTTACCTGGAGGATGGGCTGCTGGAGCCATAAAGCTAACACTTCTGGAAAAAGTGGTCAGCATGGAAGAACAGATGGGTAATGTAAACAGAAACTCTAAGAAAAATTCAACAAAAATGCTAGAATTGAAAAACTCTGAAATAGAAATATCCCTTTGATGGATTCACCAGAATCCTAGACATGGCAAAGAAAAGAAATAGTGAGCTTGAAGGCATGTTAACAGGAACTTCCCAACTGAAATGCAAAAAGCAAAAAATATATAATGAAAAGGAAGAAGGAGAAAAATAAGAGAATAAGGAGGAGGAACAAGAAGTGCCCAAGAACTTTGGGACAGTTTCAAAGCTGTCATGTATCTGTAATGACAATATCAGAAGAAAAAGGAGACAAAACCAAGAAATATTTGAAGTAATAGTCGTTGAGATCTTTCCAAAATTAATGATACTCAAAACTAAAAACCAGAATACACAGAGAACACAGAGCAGGATAAGTAGGAAAATAAATAAATAAATAAATAAATAAATAAATAAATAAACAAACTCACCTACATGTAACATTTTCAAATTGTAAAAAAAACAACACAAAGAGAAAGTCTTGCAAGAAGCCATGAATGGGAGGTGAGGGAATGCTTACTTTTAGAGGAACAAGGGTAAATTTACTTTAACTCTGTTTTACAAATTAACTGAAAACTTATTTCCATAGATAATACTGCACATAATTGTTTATGTCAACTTATTCACTGCTGCCAAAAATTGGAAAATATCAAAATGTCCTTTAATAAGCAAATGGATAAAAAAAAAAAAATGTGGGTCATCTGTGCAATAGAACAGTATTCAGCAGTAAAAAAAAATTCACTATCAAGACATAAAAGGGCACTGAGGAAACACTGTACATTGCTAAGTGAAAGAATCAGTGTAAAAAGGCTACATACCGTATGCTTTCAATTACATCACACTCTGGAAAACCAAAGACATAAAGATGATACAAAGAGCAGTAATTCCAAGAGAGATCAGAGAAAGAGAGGAGGACAGGAGAGTAGAGGAAGAAAGCACAGGAGATTATTTAGAACATTAACACTGTACTGTATGATATGTAATTATGGATACATGACCCTATCCATTTTTCAAAAACCATAGAACTTACAGAACATAACGTGAAAATTAATACATGCAAATTAAGAAAAAGAGGATTGGGTATCCCAGGAAATAACTCGGGCCATGATAAGAGAATCTAACTGTATTACAAATGTATGAAACAACCTCGTTGATGGGGTTGGGAAGAAAAGGTGCAGACCTAAGTAACTCTGGAAAGAAGGAGTATCTATAAGGCTAAAGGCAAAAAGAACTCACATAAGAACGGTGCCATAGTTGATAAAGGTGTTGCCCATGGAGACATGGGTTAAAAACTCTCATACTGCTATACTTGTATTCTAGAAATGAATACATCAGTAAATGGCTGCTTGGTGGTGGGAGCCAAGTTTCTAACTATTGAAGTATAAAATTTATAAACAAGAAGAAGCAGCTAAATGATTCAGGTGGTGATAGATTAGAGAGTTGAGGTCATTAGTATCAACTCATGTTTAGCTGAACATAGCTACAACTTGATATATACAAAAATATTTATAAATATCTGTTTAAAGCCAATGAGTGTACACACATGTTTGCTGAGATTGTCTATAGGAAAATGACATCAAGACACATAACACCCAGTTCCTGATTTCTAATATCATTGTTCAGTAAAAGAAACCAAGGCTCCTTAGAGAAATGGCTAATTCTAGAACTCAGAAAGTAAACAAGATGATCATGGAGAATCATATAGTGCTAGAAAGGAAGAAAGTGCTTCACAAAAGTTAAATAAATTTTAAAAATGCATCATAGACTTTAGTTAACAATGACATATTAATATTGGTTCATTAGTTGTAACAAATACCCAGTACTAATAGAAGATGTTAATAATACAGAAAACTTCGTGTTGAATGTGTGGAAACTCTTTGTGCTATCTTTTCAGTTTTTCTTTAAATCTAAGACTGTTTTAAATATTAAATTCTATTTAAAAATCACAGCGAAAGGAATTCAGTTTTCTTAGGAAAAAGAGAGATTTCAGTTACATTATTATAGTAAAATATCACTTAATTCCTGTGAATTACAGATAAATGAAAAAACCTTAAACTTCATTATTAATTCTCTGATCCTGGGCACATGGCTATAAGAAGTATGTTACATCCTTTAAGCTTCTAGTTTTTAATCTTGAGAAGGAGTTGGTGATATATTGCTTTTTTCGTGAAGTATTCCATCAGTATACCTCAAAGCAAGCCATGATGTTACAGAAAGTTTTAATGCTTAAAATAAAAAATCAAAAGACAATGAATGAGCCCCTCCTCTGATTTAGGGGAATAAAATAAGATTTGTATACTGGATTCACAGTGGTAGCAACTGTGAAGAGCAAAGTCAACAATTTATTAACATCAAATGTATTTTTTTTATACTTAAAGGATTTTGTTGGTTTGTTCTACTTTTTTTAGCCCTAGTTTACTGCAAATATCACTGACACATGTATAAAATATTGCATGGATCATTCCCCTTCCCTTCACAGAGCTCTATTTGGTTTTCATTTATCGCGATTCATTCTGAAATTGCCTTTCTAGTGTCTGTCATCAGTTGAGGTATTCTTGCTCAAATGCTTTCAATCCTTGATCCTCTTGTGCTTCTGGTGACTAAATTGACTGGAGTTGAGGAAGGCCTTCCCTGGTGTAGATGGCCTTTTGTTCAGTAAGCGCCTGGATGGAACAGGCCAGATTTTAAAAGAAGGCAGAGAATTACAAGTACACATCTTTCGACACAGAGAGGATTTTTGCTTGCTACACTTTTCATTTTAGCCCAAGCCTGGGGATTGAGTTTCGAGTATTAATGCTACAACCCAAGGAATCAAAGTGTGTTTCTTGGATCCTGTTCTGCACAGCCCAAGTCATTGTAACCTTGGATTTTCTGATGTCATAATCTTCAAGAGATTAAATGAGGAGATTTCTTTTTTTTTAATTTATTTATTATTATTATACTGTAAGTTGTAGAGATTGTATTATAGCGATGCAGGTTTTTTACATATGTATACTTGTGCCTTGTTGGTGTGCTGCACCCATCAATTTCGTCATTTACATCAGGTATAACTCCCAATACAGCCTCCCCTCCCCCGCCTCCCATGATAGGCCCGATTGTGTGAGTGTTCCCCTTCCGGAGTCCAAGTGATCTCATTGTTCAGTTCCCACCTATAGGTGAGAGAACATCACGATTGTTTAGTTTCTGTTCTTGTGATAGTTTGCTAAGAATGATGGATTCCAGCTGCATCCATGTCTACAAAGGACACAAACTCATCCTTTTGTAAACATAGTATTCCTTGGTGTATATGTGCCATTTTCTTAATCAATCTGTCCTGGAGAAGTGGACACATTTGGGTTGATTCCAAGTCTTTGCTGTTGTGAATGGTGCTGCAATAAACATCACGTGTGCATGTGTCTTTAGAAACTGGCATAATTTATAATCCTTGGGTATACCCAGTAATGGGATGGCTGGGTCATATGAATTTTTGTCTAGTTCTAGATCATGAGATGCATGTACTGTTTTCCATAATGGATTTGAACTAGTTTACAATCCCACCAACAGTGTAAAAGTGTTCTATTTCTCCACATCCTCTCAGCACCTGTTGTTTCCTGATTTTAATGATGCAGCCATTCTAACTGGTGTGAGATGGGTATCTATTGTGGTTTTGTTTGCATTTCTCTGATGGCCAGTGATGATAGGCATTTTTCATGTGTTTTGTGGCTGTGAATGTCTTCTTTTGAAATGTCTATTCATATCCTTTGCCCACTTACGATGGGGTTGTTTGTTTTTTCTTGTAAATTTGTTTGGAGTTCTTTGTAGGTTCTGGATATTAGCCCTTTGTCAGATGGAGTAGATTGCAAAATTTTCTCCCCGTCTGTAGGTTGCCTGTTCCTCTGATGGTAGTTTCTTTTGCTGTGCAGAAATCTTTAGTTTAAGCTGAGATCCCATTTGTCAATTTGGCACTGCGTTGCTTTTGGTGTTTTAGACATGAAGTCTTTACTTATGCCTATGTCCTGAATAATTTTCTATAGAGTTTCCTCTAGGATTTTTATGGTATTAGGTCTAACGACAAGTCTCTAATCCATCTTGAATTAATTTCATTATAGGAGTAAGAAGGATCCAGTTTCAGCTTTCTGCCCCTTAGCTAGCCATTTCCCAGCACCATTTATTAAATAGGGAATCCTTTCCCCATTCTTGTTTCTCTCTGGTTTGTCAGATCAGATGGCTGTAGATGTGTGGTATTATTCTGAGGACTCTGTTCTGTTCCATTGGTCTATATCTGTTTGTTGCCAATTTATACCATGTTTTGGTGCATAACTTAGTATGCTTTGAAGTCAGATGTGATGATGCTATCCCAGCTTGTTCTTTGACTTGGTTGTGGGAGATCGGGCTCTGCTTTGGTTTATATAGAACTTTAAAGCAGTTTTCCAGATTCTGTGAAGAAACTCATTGGTAACCTTGATGGGGATGGCATTGAATCTATAAATTACCTTGGGCAGTATGGCCATTTCGATATTGATTCTTCTATCCATGAATAGTATGTTCTTCCATTTGTTTGTGTCCTCTTTTATTTCGGTGACAGTGGTGTGGTTCTCCTTGAAGGTCCTTTACATCCCTTGTAAGTTGGTTCCTAGGTATTTGATTCTCTTTGAAGCAATTGAATGGAGTTCATTCCTGGTTGGCTCTCTGTTTGTCTGCACAGTGTATAAGAGATGCTTGTGATTTTGCACATTAATTTTGTATCCTGGAGACTTTGCTGGAAGTTGCTTATCAGCTTAAGGAGATTTTGGGCTGAGACAATGGGGTTTTCTAAATATACAATCCTTAATCTGTCTGCAAACAGGGACAATTTGACTTCTTCTTTCCTAGCTGAATACCCTGGTTCTTTCCTGCCTAATTGCCTAGCCAGAACTTCCAACATATGTTGAATAGGAGTGGTGAGAGGGCATCCTGTCTTGTGCCAGTTTTCGAGATTTTTCAGTTTGCCCATTCAGTATGATATTGGCTGTGGTTTGTCATAAATAGCTCTTATTATTTGCAGTGCGTTCCATAATGCGGAATTTATTGAAGCGTTTTTAGCATAAGGCTGTTGAATTTTGCTCAAAAGCCTTTTCTGCATCTATTAGAATAATATATGGTTCTTGTCTTTGGTTCTATTTTATATGGGTTGCATGTTTATTGATTTGAGATGTTTGAACCAGCCTTGCATCCCAGGGATGAAGCCCTTGATCATGGTGGATATAAGCTTTTTTGATGTGTTGCTGAATCCGGTTTTGCATTTTTATTGAGGATTTTTTGCATCGATGTTCATCAGGATATTGGTCTAAAATTCTCTTTTTCGTGTATCTCTGTAGGCTTTGGTATCAGGATGATGTTGGCCTCATAAAATGGGTTAGGGAGGATTCCCTCTTTTTTTCTATTGATTGGAATAGTTTCAGAAGGAATGCCAACTCTATCAGCTGCCTCTGGTAGAATTCAGCTGAATCATCTGGTCCTGGCCTTTTGGTTGGTAGGCTATTAATTGTTATAATTTCAGAGCCTGCTATTAGTCTATTCAGGATTCAACTGCTTCCTGGTTTTAGACTTGGAAAGTGCTTAAGTGTCAGAAATTATCCATTTCTTCTAGATTTTCAATTTATTTAAGTAGAGGTGTTTATAGTATTCTCTGATGGTAGTTTTGTATTTCTGTAGGTGTTGATATCCCTTTATCATTTTTAATTCTTTCGATTTGATTCTTCTCTCTTTTCTTCTTTATTAGTCTTGCTGAGTGGTCTGTCAATTTTGTTGATCTTTTCAAAAAATAACTCGTTCGGTGATTTTTGGAGGGTTTTGTGTCTCTATCTCAACCAGTTCTGCTCTGATCTTAGTTATTTCTAGCCTTCTGCTAGCTTTGAATGTCACATCTTGCTTCTCTAATTCTTTTAATTGCGTCTTGGTCTCAATTTAGATCTTTCCTGCTTTCTTGTGGGCATTTTGGTGCTATAAATTTCCCTCTACCTGCTTCATCATGTCCCAGAGATTCTGAGTATGTTTATCTTTGTTCTCGGTGAGGCATCTTTATTTCTGCCTTCATTTTGGTGTCTTGCCCAGTAGTCATTTCAGGAGCAGGTTGTTCCAGTTTCCGTAGTTGAAGCGGTTTGATTTGGGGTTTCTTAGTCCTGAGTTCTGGATTTGATTACTGTGGTCTGAGAGACAGTTTGTAATAATTTCTGTTCTTATTGCATTGCTGAGTGCTTTACTTCAATTCGTGGTCAATTTTGGAATATAAGTCGATGTGGTGCTGAGAAAGAATGTATATTCTGTTGTTTTGGGGTGGAAGTTCTATAGATGTCTATTAGGTCTGCTTGCTGCAGAGATGAGTTCAATTCCTGGATGTTAACTTTCTGTCTGTGATCTGTCTAATGTTGACAGTGGAGTGTTGGAAGTCTCCCATTATTTGTATGGGAGTCTAAGTCTCTTTGTAAGTCTCTAAGGACTTTAACTTTATGAATCTAGGTGCTCCTGTATTGGGTGCATATATATTTAGGATAGTTAGCTCTTCCTGTTGAATTGATCCCCTTGACATTATGTAATGGCCTTCTTTGTCTCTTTTGATCTTTGATGGTTTAAAGTCTGTTTTATAGAGACTAGGATTGCAACCCCTGCTTTTTTTTGTTTCTCCATTTTGCTTGGTAAATCTTCCTCCATCCTTTTATTTTGGAAGCTGCTCCCATGTCTCTGCGTTAGAATCATCTATGCAGGCCAGTGGAGTCTTGACTCTTTATCCAGTTTGCTGATCTGTGTCTCTTAATTGGAGCATTTGAAAATCGATACAATGGAGTTAATATTGTTATGTGTGAACTTGATCCTGCCATTGTGATATTAACTGGTTATTTTGCTCGATAGTTGATATAGTTTCTTCCCTAGCCTCGATGGTCTTTACATTTTGGCATGTTTTGAGATGGCTGGGTACGGTTGTTCCTTTCCATGTTGGAAGTAGCACCTTCAGGGTCTCTTATGCTGGAGGCAGGCTAATTGGTGACAAATCTAAGCATTTGCTTATCTGTAAAGGATTTTATTTCTCCTTCACTTATGGAAACTTAGTTTGGCTGGATATGAAATTCTGGGTTGAAAATTCTTTTTCTTTAAGAATGTTGAATATTGGCCCCCCTCTCTTCTGGCAGGAGAGTTTCTGCGAGAGAGATCTGCTGTGAGTCTGATGGGCTTCCCTTTGTGGGTAACCCGACCTTTCTCTCTGGCTGCCCCCTTAAGATTTTTTCCTTCATTTCAACTTTGGTGAATCTACAGCAATTGTGTCTTGGGTTACTCTTCTCGAGGTATCTTTGTGAAGCGTTCTCTGTGTTCTGGATTTGAATATTTGGCCTGCCCTCTAGGTTGGGAAGTTCTCCTGGATGATGATATCCTGAAGAGTGTGTCTTCCAACTTGGTTCCATTTCCCCCTCACTTTCCAGGCACCCCAATCCTAAAATGGTGGGTCTTTTTACTTAATCCCTTACTTCTTGCAGGCTTTGTTCATTTCTTTTCTTCTTTTTCTTTTGAACTCTTCGCCAACTTTCATTCACATTTGATCCTCAATGCTGGTCTCTTTCTTCCAGTTGGTCGAATTGGTTACTGGGCTTGTGTGCGTTTGTCCGTATTTCTCGTGTCTGTGCTTTCATCTCTTTCATTCGTTTATGACCTTCTCTGCATTAATTAGTCTAGCCGTCCAATTCTTCACTTTTTTCCGTTTAGTTTCTTTCTTTGGAATTAAGTAATTCCTCCTTTAGCTCTGAAATTTGATGGACTGAAGCCTTCTTCTCTCATCTCGTCAAGTCCTCCGTCCAGCTTTGATCCGTTGCTGCAAGCGTGGGCTACTGTCCTTGCGGGGAGATCGCTCTTGTTTTTTGAATTTCCGAGCTTGCCTGCCCTGCTTTTTCCCCATCTTTTGTGGTTTTATCTGCCTCTGGTCTTTGATAGGTGATGTACTGATGGGGTTTTGGTGTAGAGTGTCCTTCCTGTTTGATAGTTTTCCTTCTAACAGTCAGGACTGACCCTCAGCTGTGGAGTCTGTTGGAGATTGGCAGGGTCCTCCAGACCACCTTTTGCCTGGAGTATCAGCATGGGGCTGCAGAAGATAGAATATTTCTGAACAGCAAGTGTACCTGTCTGATTCTTTGGAGAAGCTTCCTCTCAGGTGCCTTCTCCACCATGAGTGTAGGGTGTCAGACTGCCCTGGTGGGGGGATGTGTCTCACAGTTATTAGGCTACTCAGGGTCAGGGGACCCGGCTTGGGAGTCTGTCCTTCTCAGATCTCAGCCTTGTTTGGGAGATCCACTGCTCTCTTCAAAGCTGTCAGACCAGGAGTGTTTGGGTCTGCAGAGGTATCTGCTGCTTTATTGTTTACTGTGCCCGTGCCCCCAGAGTGGAGTCTACAGGACAGGCAGGTTTCCTTGAGCTGCTGTAGGCTCCACCCAGACTTCCCAGCAGCAGCTGTTACCTAGCTGAGCAATGGCAGGCCCCTCCCCAGCCTCGCTGCTGCCTTGGGTAGATCTAGACTGCTGTGCTGCTTGAGGGGAGGCTCGTGGGTGTGGGACCCTCCCAGCCAGGTGTGGGATATAATGGTGTGCCTGTTTGCTCCAGCGCTGATGTGGGGTGGGAGTTACCCGATTCTCAAGTGTTGTGTGTCTCAGTTCCCCTGGCTAGGAAAAGTTCCTTGCGCTTCCAGGTGAGGCAATGCCTCGCTTTCTTCAACTCTTTCGCTGGTGGGGCTGCAGCAGCTGACCAGTACGATCTTCCGGCCTCCCAGTGAGATGAACCCAGTACCTCAGTTGAAAATCTGGAAATCACGGGTCTTCTGTGTGCGGCTGGCTGGGAGTTGTGAAAGCTGGAGCAGCTCCTATTGACCATCTTGCTCCCAGGGAGATTTCCAAAGCTAAACTGCCTGGACGTCCACTTCCACTTCCAGCACTTGCTCAATGCGACCCTTGGAAAATGATTTTCATTTTGATGACTTGTTTTTTCAGCATAAAGTGGAGATAATAATGGGAATTAATTCATAGGATTGTTTGAGGATTCAGTGAGTGTGCAAAGTGTTTAGTACAGTGTCTGGCATGAAGCAGGGGCTAAGAAAATATTTGCTGTTATTATGTCACATACACCTTTCTAAAACAACCAGGTAGGTACATGAAGGTAAGCGTTTATACTATTCAGACTCTCAAAAGAAAAAACAATTTGTTGGAGGAATGATTAAAATAGCTAATTGCACTCCTTGCCTATCATCCTATTAGTCCCCAAATGCTTGCTAAAATCCACACCCACAATACAGGTTCCCTAATTTTGTTTCCTTATCTATGTCATTCACTTCAGAATCAATATTCCCTCCAAATCAAGTCACTGATGAAAGTGAAACCACATGCAAGAAGTCTGGGAACTCGATGTTTTGCACTCTCTGCTAAGAGAAGGCCCACTGGAAGACTGGAACAGCTAGCTGTTGGCTGACTAGCACCCTACGTCTACCAGGTTCCATACCATCCTGACGATAAGGCAGCCATGCACCAAAACAGGGCAGCTGACGACCTGCCCTCAGCGTCGTCATGATTTCCTAGAATCTGTACTCACAAGTAGGGTCTGCTTGTCCTGCCTCATATTTCTCAGAATTGCTTCAACAGAATTTTGGGCTCAACTCCTCATTGGTTGATTTGCTTTTCTATGACTACATTATAAGTTAAGTCCTGCCAGGCGCAGTGGCTCACACTTGTAATCCCAGCACTTTGGGAGGCTGAGGAGGCGGATCACCTGAGGTCAAGAGTTTGAGGCCAGCCTGGCCAACATAGTGAAACACTGTCTCTACTAAAAATACAAAAATTAGCCAGGTGTGGTGGTGGGCACCTGTAATGCCAGCTACTTGGCGGGGCTGAGGCAGAAGAATCACTTGAACTGGGGAGGCAGAGGTTGCAGTGAGTCGAGATCAAGCCACTGCACTCTAGCCTGGGCAACAAGAATGAAACTTCATCTCAAAAAAAAAAAAAAAAAAGAGGAAGAAAGTTAAGTACTAATCAGTTGTGTTTCAATAGTTTTGTCTAACCACAAAAAACTGTGATAAAAAAAAACTGCAAAGAACAATAAAAACATTTACAGAATAGAAGAAACTATTTTCCACCATCTTCATCCCAGAGAATGCATTCCAAATCTGAACCTGATGACATTACTTTTGTTCCTGACTTACCAGGTGAGATAATGCTAACCATATTCAGTATGAATTCCCTGTGTAAGCATTTCATTTATAACTTTCACCAAAAATAAAACCAATGTACCCAGGATCACATTTAACAAGCACTGGAGGTAGGACTTTAATTCAGGCATTTTAGCTTTGAAGTCCCTTCCTTTCATACTGTTGATACTCTACTAAAAGACTTGAACATCCTCATGATTGTGATGCCAAAAAAAATCCAAGATCATAGTATACTGGATGGTACAGAAAAATGATCATGGAGATACACTGCGATTCCTTGAATTGTAGCATTCATAGCTGTTCTTGCTATCTTCTGAACCTAAAAATTCTACAAGACATCAAGTTGTTAATTAAAAGAAAGTATAACATTTAAAAAAAGAAATGGATGCTTTACTGTACTTTGCTGCTGATGTTCATTGCTCTGCCTCCTTTTCTATTATGAACTTCCTGAGTGTCTGTCACCTGTCACAAAGGTAAATCACCAGGACTTGCAGAGCCCTGTAGATTTGAGGAGCAGAGTGGGCTCTGTAGCTGCCTGAGGACTGTGTCAATGCTGGAGAAAATCTTCTACTTCAGGATTTACTTGCCCCATATTGCCTTGTAAAATGATTGCCTATCCTATTTCCAGAGAAATAATCAGCAACTCAAACTGATGGTGGAGCATGATAAAAACCAGGGCAGGAAAAACAGCTATTAGCAGGACGAGTCACCAAAGGGCATTTATTTCCCTTCTCCCCACTCCCAGCTTCAGAGCCAGTAGATTCAAGCTGAGAGACTGCTTTCTCCCAGCTGGATCCCTCTCAGTCAGATGCTGTTTTTTTTTTCTGAGTCTAAAGTCAAGTCACTGGCCTGGGATGTACCTGCTGAGGGACTGCAAATGGAAGACTTCACCTGCGCTCTGCGCACAGGCTGCTCTCTGATATGGGGCTCATTCTGAAAAGAAGACAAATGTGCAGATAAACTGCAAAGTATGGAAATAAATATAATAACACTGGTAGGGAAGTGGAAACCAACAGAACACAAGAGAGAGATTTAAGAATGGTCAATTTATAAGTGGCAACTGAAAATATAATAAATATGCCGCTAAAACCAACGGGAAAAATAGATGATTTAGAAGATGGTACTAGGACATGTTTTACTACTAGGGAAAAATGATAAAACTGTATCCCTGCATAATACCATGTTCCAAGTTTGAAACTAGATGTATCAAAAACCTCAGTGTGGAAGGTAAAATGATAAAGTAGAATATCCTTATTTTTAGTAATCATGTAGCTTGCCACTCTGGACAGTAATCTGGCAATACAAAATTTAAGCATGTGCAAATCTTAGAAAGTCAGATCATAGATACATATTCTAAAGATATTCTCACACAAGGGAAAATATGTAAGGATATTCATCCTGGTGTTATCCTGTGATGACAAGGCCCTAGACGCAATCTCGAAGTCTATCTCCGGAGAACAATACTGAGAAATTACAAGATAGAGACAAGGTGCACATATTAACAGAGACAAGTTTTAAAAAATGCTGAGCAAAAGTACAATAGAATAAGAAAGCATTAGAACACAATAACCTATGCAATCCTAAAATGTACGTAAACAGACAACAGAAATACTGCTTACAAGAATGTATTTGAATATATATATCTCTATGTACATATTACATATTCACACATACACATAAATGTATAATCAGGCAGGCCTTGCATAAGCCAGTGGTGATGTTTTTCATAGACCAAATAATATAATTAATTCAACTATTTGCAAGTAAAGACCATAAAGAAAAAATAAATATAGAAATAAATAACAATAATTTTTGCTAAATTTCAATACTTTTCCAATTCCTCTTCTTCAAGAAAATAAACCAAGTAGTAGCAAAGTGGCATCTTTTGTTTAGAAAATTACTGTTATCTTTCTCTCTGGGTATGCTACTTTTAATTTTTTCTTTCTTTATTTTGAGACAGAGTCTTGCTCTGTCACTAAGCCTGGAGTGCAATGGCGTGATCTCAGCTCACTGTAACTTCCGCCTCCCAGGTTCAAGAAACTTTCCTGCCTCAGCCTCCTGAGTAGCTGGAATTACAGGTGAGCGTCACTATGCCTGGCTATTTTTTTTTTTGTATTTTTAGTAGGGATAGAGTTTCAGCTTGTTGGCCAGGCTGATCTCGAACTCCTGACCTCAGGTGATCCACCGGTCTCAGCTTCCCAATGTTCTGAGATTACAAGCATGAGCCACCACTCCCAGCCTATATGCTACTTTTAAAGCATCAAGAATTTTCACATCTACTTGCCCACTCTGGCCCCAAACAACTTTTCTCCTTGCTCTTCTATGAAGAGTACTCTTCTATATAGAATGAAATTAAAAAAGAAAGCAGACAATGCTTTGAACCAAATAATCCAAAACAAATGAGGGAGAGAGATCCTTCAACCATCCACACTTGCTGTAAAGAGAGTAAACATGGCTTAGAGAAGAGAAAAAGAGAGCTCCTACAAATATTCTAAATTTATCCTTAATAATCATGGTTATTCATTATGCATTGCAGTTTTCACAAATCGTTTCATTGATCTTTCACAAGAAGCTCATGTACTTGTTAATTCTGAGACAGTTGCATGGATTACCAGATACCAGTTGCTAGCTATAAAATGGCGAATCAAGGTCTTCTGTCCAGGCCTTCTGACAATTATTTAAGTGCTTGTGCCTTGACACTAGGTCAAAAACTCTAATGGATACAGGTCAACTCAGATAGAGCATCATTAGACTTTATACAGCAGTGATTTCCTGGGACAATTCCATCAACTTCAGCAGTGTGAAACAGACTAAGGACATTACATAAAAGGATAATTTTTATATTGAGCCCAAGTAATTCCTGAAATTTACTCCAGTTAAGTCACTTTCATATGTTTGGATGGATAAAGATCCCCATGAAAATTATTGATATTAAAATCCCATCTCAAGAATCATCATCATGGAGGACCGGAGGCAGGACTAGATTGCAGTTCCAGACAGAACAGCTTGCGGAAGCTCGCATTGTGAATTTTAGCTCCAGATCGACTGCAAAAGCAAACCAACAACCCTGAGAAGACACACAGACCCTCTGAAGGAAGTGAACTGCTCCTGTAGGACCCAGAAGACACTCCATATACAAATGCAGAAGTAGGAAAGGGAGACCCTTCTCTCCAGAACACACACTCCCACTGGAGAAGCTGAAAGTCTGTTTGTGGGAGACGTTTCTGACTTTACCTGGAGCTGAGTCAATTTAGACAGCAAAGTGAAATACAGGGGTAGAGGAAGCAGCAGAAAGGCCCTGGGAGCTTGCTGCATCTCCTAGCAGGCCATCCTTGCCTGGCACCACAGGGATCCTTTGGGAGGGTGACCAGAGGAGCAGGAGGTATAACTCCACAGGGAGAAGGGAATCTCTAGCTGAGTTTTGTAACAATTTGAACAGATCGAGAAACCTCCTGGCCAGAAATCAGGGGAAGGCACAAATCTGGTGTGCAGACTTTACAGGTGGGGGAAGAACCAAGCCCTTTTCTTTCACAGTTGGAAGGCAGGTATCCCAGGGCAAGTTTTCAAGTCCACCATGCCCTCTGCTTGGAAACAGACTTGGGGCTGTTGCAAGGTACATGGTGGAATTGAGACCCTTCGGTTTGCATGGGAGCTGGGGGAGGCCTGTGACTACTGGCTTTCCCCCACTTCCCTGACAACCTGCATGACTTAGCAGAGGCAGCCATAATTCACCAGGTATACAACTCCAGTGACCTGGGAACCTCACTTGCATCCCCCACAGCAGCCACAGCAAGACCCGCCCAAGGAGTGTCTGATCTCAGTGATGCCTAGCCCTGTCCCCACCTGATGGTCCTTCCTTATCCATCCTGGTAGCGGAAGACAAACGGCATATAATCTTGGGAGTTCTAGGGCCCCACCCACCACCTGTCCCTTTGTACACTACTACAGTTGATGCTTTCTGGAAAGCGTCATCTTCTGGGTCAAAAACGAAATCAAGAGTGAAATAAAAAAATTCTTCAAACTGAATGACAATAATGACACAATCTATCAAAACCTCTGGGCTGAAGCAAAGGCAGTGCCAAGAGGAAAGTTCATAAGCCTAAGTGCCTACATCAAAAAACTGGAAGAGCACAAACTGACATTCTAAGGTCACATCTCAAGGAAATAGAGAAACAAGAATAATCCAAACCCAAACCCAGCAGAAGAAAGGAAATTATCAAGATCAGAGCAGAACTAAATGAAATTGAAACCAAAAAAAGTACAAAAAATAAATGAACCAAAAAGCTGGTTCTTTGAAAAGATAAATAAAATTGATAGACCATTAGCAAGACTAACCAAGAAAAGAAGAGAAAAAATCCAAATAACCTCACTGAGAAATGAAACAGGAGATATTACAACTGACACCACTGGAATACAAAAGATCATTCAAGGCTACTATAAACACCTATACACACATAAACTAGAAAACCTAGAAGAGATGAGTAAATTCCTGTAAAAATATACCCTCCTAGTTTAATCAGGAAGAATTAGATACCCTGAACAGACCAATAACAAGCAGGGAGATTGAAATGGTAATTTAAAAATTACCAGCAAAACATGTCTAGGACCAGATGGATTCACAGCAGAATTCTACCAGACATTCAAATAAGAATTGGTACCAATCTTTTTGAACAGTATTCCACAAGATAGAGAAAGAAGGAACTCTCCCTAATTCAACTTATGGAGCCAGCAGCACCCTAATACCAAAACCAGGAAAGGACATAACCAAAAAGAAAACTGTAGACTGATATCCTTGATGAATATAGATGCTAATATCCTTAACAAAATACTAGCTAACCGAATCCAACAACATATCAAAAAGATGGCCCACTATGATCAAGTGGTTTTCATACCAGAGATGCAGGGATGGCTTAATATACACAAATCAATAAATGTGGTACACCACATAAACAGAATTAAAAACAAATTCACATGATCATCTCAATAGATGCAGAAAAAGCATTTGACAAAATCCAGCATCTCTTTATGATTAAAACTCTCAGCAAAATCAGCATAAAAGGGACATACCTTAAGGTAGTAAAAGCCATCTAGCACACACCCACAGCCAACGTAATACTGAATGGGGAAATGTTGAAAGCATTCCCTCTGAGAACTGGAAGAAGACAAGGATGCCTACTCTCACCACTCCTCTTCAACAAAGTACTAGAAATCCTAGCCAGAGCAATCAGACAAGAGAAAGAGTAAAGTGCATCCACATTGGCAAAGAGGAAGTCAAACTGTCACTGTTTGATGATGATATGATCATTTACCTTGAAAACCCTAAGGACTCCTCCAGAAAGCTCCTAGAACTGATAAAAGCATTCAGCAAAGTTTCTAGATACAAGATTAATGTACGCAAATCAGTAGCTCTTCTATACACCAACAGCGACCAAGTGGAGAATCAAATCAAGAACTCAACCCCTTTTACAATAGCTGCAAAAGCAAAAAAAACAAAAAACAAAAAACAACTTGGGTATATACCTAAGGAGCCAAAAGACCTCTACAAGGAAAACTACAAAACACTGCTGAAATAAATCATAGATGACACAAATGGAAACACATCCCATGCTCATGGATAGGTAGAAAAAATACTGTGAAAATGACCATACTGCCCAAAGTAATTTACAAATTTAATGCAATCCCCATCAAAATAACACCATCATTCTACGCAGAAGTAGAAAAAATAATTCTAAAATTCATATGGATCCAAAAAATGAGCCCACACAGCCAAAGCAAGACTAAGCAACAAGAACAAATCTGGAGGCATCACACTACCTGATTTCAAACTAAACTATAAGGCCATGGTCACCCAAACAGCATGGCACTGGTATAAAAAAAGGCACACAGACTAATGAAACAGAATAGAGAATCCAGAAATAAACCCAAATACTTACAGTCAACTGATCTTCGACAAAGCAAACAAAAACATAAAACAGGGAAAGGACACCCTTTCCAACAAATCGTGCTGGGATAATTGGCTAGCCACATGTAGGAGAAGGAAACTGGATCCTCATCCCTCACTTTATACAAAAATCAACTCAAGATGGATTAAGGACTTAAACCTAAGACCTGGAACTATAAAAATTATAGAAAATAGCATTGGCAAAATCCTTCTAGACATTGGCTTAGGCAAAGATTTCATGACCAAGAATCCTAAAGCAAATGCAATAAAAACAAAGATAAATAGCTGGGACCTATTTAAACTAAAGAGCTTTTGTGCAGCAAAAGGAACAGTCAGCAGAATAGACAGATAACCCACAGAGTGGGAGAAAAATCATCACAATCTATACGTCTGACAAAGGACTAACATCCACAATCTACAACAAAGTCAAACAAATCAGTAAGAAAAAACCAAACAATCCAATCAAAGTGTGGGCTAAAGACATGAATAGACAATTTTTAAAGTAAGATATACAAATGGCCAACAAACATATGAAAAAAAAAATGTTCAATATCAGTAATGATCAGGGAAACGTTACATGAGAGTGTAACAACAAAATGGGCCTAACTTCCTTATTTCACAGATGAAAAAACTAAAGACCAAAGAAAACAAGTAAATTTCTCAAACCTAAAAAGCAGATGAGTTGTTGAGCCAGAGACTCCAACATCCCAGGCCAGTAGAATTTGATAATACCAAGCTGCTTCTGGTTTTGTTCTTTTTTAATGAGATACAACAAAACAAACAACGAAACAACAAAAGCTTTTTGGAGATTTGGCTTTCTTGCACTGCACTCAGGGTGGGATGCCCACTGGGCACTCCAGGGCTCTCAATAAATCAGGCCACACTGAAACCTTCTCTGTGGCTTCTCTGACTCCATGAAATCCAGTAAACATGGAAAGGTAAAGACAATATGGTGACATTTGGAAATTCTCTTTTGCTGTGCAAAAGCTCTTTAGTTTAATTAGGCCCCAGCTATTTATCTTTGTTTTTATTCCATTTACTTTTGAGTTCTCGATCATGAAATTCTCCCTTTTATTGTCCCATCATAAATAGGCTAACTGAGACAATATACTGAGAGGACAAATATTCAATGGTGATTGGTATCATCAGTCTCATCTCAAGAACACGTTCCTCACATGGACAAGGAAGGGGAACAACACACACTGGAGTCTGTCAGGGGTTGAGGAGCAAGGAGAGGTAGAGCATTAGGACAAAAACCTAATACATGCAGGGCTTAAAACCTAGATGACGAGTTGACAGGTTCAGCAAACCGGCATGGTACATGGATACCTATGTAACAAACCTGCATGTTCTGCATATGTATAATAGAATTTAAAATTTAATTTTTAAAAAAATTTTCCGGCCGGGCGCGGTGGCTCAAGCCTGTAATCCCAGCACTTTGGGAGGCCGAGACGGGCGGATCACAAGATCAGGAGATCGAGACCATCCTGGCTAACACGGCGAAACCCCGTCTCTACTAAAAACACAAAAAATTAGCCGGGCGAGGTGGCGGCGCCTGTAGTCCCAGCTACTCGGGAGGCTGAGGCAGGAGAATGGCGGGAACCCGGGAGGCGGAGCTTGCAGTGAGCTGAGATCCGGCCACTGCACTCCAGCCTGGGCGACAGAGCGAGACTCCGTCTCAAAAAAAAAAAAAAAAAAAAAAAGAAAAAAAATTTTCCCCTCATAATTTTATATTAGAGGATGGTTTCTCAACATAAATTTCAGCTGATTAACCAAAGAAAGTGAGGTAAATGATTTGCCGAGCTATTTACAGTAGTGCTCTTGTGAATCAATGGAACACTACTGATTCACCTGGCATATTAGAGCATCTTATGCTGATAATCCAATATTTCAAAATTAGCAATGATTTGCCAACCATTGTTCTCCTTTTGTCCTTCAATATTGTTTCTGATAAACTGAAAAAAGAATAAAAAAATCTGTTACAAAAAAATCTTAGTTTTATTACCATTACCAAATGGCTCTGTGTAATGCTTATAGTGAGGTTGGAGAGGCTTTTATCCCAGAAACACCACAGCATAATATAAAGAACAAAGAAACAAAAGCCTAGCCTAGTATATTTGACACAAAAGTCTCATAAACTTTGGAGCTTTCAGAAGACTGCGTAATTATGATATATGGCAAGACTGATGAAAATTGAGAATTCTGAATGGTAAAATGTAAAAAGAAGACCAGTGAAAGAAAAAATAGCAAAGTGTTTATCCAGAAAATACAACCCAGCATAATTTATGGCAATGAAAGGCAGGCTGTTTGTAGCATAATTGCACCATTCTATCTAAGCCCAATTTATTCTTATTGTCTTGTCATTCCACCTTGTTCCTTCATATGCTCTAGTTGTTTCGCTTCACCTACTGAAACAGTGAACAGGTGGCTGCTTCCTCACAGGGAACCAGTTCCACTATCCACCCCCAAATGACCAAGCATGTCACTTCTGTGATATGCAGAGCATCTTGCTGTGTTTATCAACAGGAAGTAGTAAAATGGCTTTCAAAGGTTCTGCAAGTGTGTGCAAGAAGCTTTATTGAAACAATTTACCTCTAAAAGGCAGTGACAAACACTTAAAGAAAAAGAAAGAGTGTTTTCTGTTACTATACCTTTCTCAGGTTTTCAAGTAGAAAAGAACACCAGTGTGATTTATGGCATGCTAATTAGTTATGACCTATTCACTACTTTTTTTCTCAAAGAGAAATCATTTAAATCCACTGGAACTATTCATTTCAAACTGATTGCAAAGCCATAACCTTACTGATGTTATCAATGTTATCAACAATAGACTTAAATTGGACACATTGAGTGAAAATAAATCTGAATTATAATCTTAAAAGCAGAAAACATGGAATATAAATGTTATCACCTTTTGTTTTGACTGTTCTCCTCAAGCCAGGGAGGTAATGACTGTAAAAATATGGTTAACAGCTGCATTTTGCACGAAACATCATAGTCTGTGAAATATAATATTGTTCTAAAAAGAATCAAGCAGAATGCTGGCCTTCCTCTTAGAAGACTCAGTTACGAAACATTAAACTGTGAGCTCCTTAAAGGCTGAATTATACCGTATTCATCTTTGAATTCCAGTGCTTAGTACAGAACCTAGTATATAGCAGGTATTCAGTACATACTTGTTTAATGGATTAACAAATGAATGAAAGCTACCAAATGACTCTTATGAGTAATTAACATTCAAACAGAAAATACGGAATGTCTATAACACAAGCAATTGTCTTCCCATTGTTCACAAAATAATCTTCACTCAAATGTGTTCTAGAGAAGAATTAACTTAATCAGAATTTAACTTAGATTGGAATTTAGAATTAGGATTCAAAAAAAGTTAAATTATTAGATGTGCTACTGAAATCAAGTGAAAATCATCTCCATTTTTATAATTTTTTGAAAACACTATATTTCATGCCTAAAATATTAAATATTTATCCTAAATTGTTTATCTCTTCTGAAATGTACTAAATGTTCTCTTCTGCTTTGTAAATGCCATGCAGCACCTAGATACAAGGAGGCTTGATGCAGAGGTATGTGTGGTCTTACAGCAGACTTGGTACCCGGAGTTTGAATGTTGTTAACTTCCCTTTTACACAGAGTCATAACCCTTTACTCACAGAACAAATTCAGAAACAAAACAGAGAGTTATCAGTGATAAATGATATTACAGTCAACTTATAACTTGCTTTCTACCATAAATCATCCACTTCTTTCTCCATCTAGTGGTTTGCACAATGTGGTCCCTGCATGAGCATCACCTGGGAACTTAGAATTGCAAACCATAGGCTCCTTCCCATCCCACATCTACTGAATCAGAAACTCTGGTGTTAGGGCCTAGCAACCTGAGTTTTAACAAGATATCCAGGTGATTCCATTGTATGCTCACTTTTGAGAACCACTGCTTTATGATATCTAAGACTACTCAAAAAACATAAACAATTGCATAGAATAAAAATAAAATGTACTGTATTTCCATTCCATGAATTTCATCCTTAAATTCATAATATCTCTGACGGCTTAATTATGTGTCTTTCAAAATTTCCAAGGCCCAGTGGCCTGGAGATTGTCAAAATATCCTTCCTAGGTAAGGGTTAAGTTGCTGTTTTTCCACCTTTGTGCTATTCCTGTGAGGCCTCCATGGATTATGGAGGAAGTGTGTACCTTGTTAGGGTATGCTTCTCTGGCCCATTTACCAAGTGACTCAAAAGTTGCTAATGCTGGGTGACACCCAGAACACAAAATGGCTCTGAACAGATCCAGGCTGCTATGCAATCTGCTCTGCCTCTTGGGTTTCATGATCGAGTAGACCTCAGGAAACTTGAAGTGTCAGTGGCAGAGAGGGATGCTACAGGTGAGTCACAGTGTAGGCCTTTAGGATTTGGGCTCAAGGCCTGACTATCCTTGGTGAATGTCTACTCTGCTTTTGAGACACAGATTTTGGTCTACTACAGGGACTTAATAGATAGTTCACTGTGAACTGTGTATTTTTTGCCCCCAAAAGTCACAGTTAGGTGTGCACCACAGTACTCCATTATCAAATGGAAGTGGTATTTACCAGATTGGACTCAGGTACACCTTGAAGGCACAGGTAAGTTACATGAATAGGTGTCCCAAATGTGTATGGCTCCTACTCCTGCTACACTGCTTTTTCTCTCTCAGCTTGCACCTAAGGCCTCACTAGAGTACCCTATGACGATCTAAGGGTGAAAAAACTCTTGCTTAGTTTATGAATGGATCTGCATGATATGCAGGTACCATCTGAGATGGGCAGCTGCAATGCTGCAGCCCCACACCTACAGGGTCTTCCTGATGACAATTGCAAAGGAAAATCTTCCCAGTGGACAGAACGTGGATGAGTGCACCTGGTTGTTCATTTTGCCTGGGAGGAGAGAGAGCCAAAGATGGGAGACTATAATGATTCATGAGCTGAAGCCAATAGCTTGGCTGTATGGTTCACTATTTGAAGAAACGTGATTGGAATATTGGTGACAAGGAGGTCTAGGGAAGGAGTATGTGGGTAGACCTCACTGAATGGTCATAGAATATAAAGATATTGGTGTCCTTTGTGAATGATTGTCAACAAGTGGTTTCAGTAGACCAATACTTTAATGATGAAAATAGAATGCCCTGTTCTGTTGATGGCAGGTAGTCTCTTTCCCCAGCCATTACTATCATATCCAAGTATCAGCTGGTGACAAAGTGGCTAAGGTGGCAGTGATGCAGAATACGTATGTGCTGAAAAACACTGACCTCCACTCACCTGGGCTGATTTGGATACAGCCTCTGCTAACATTGAAACATTTCCTGGGTGATCAGCCAGCTGCCTGGTTGTTCTCACCAGGCCACTTCCGTCATGAAAGGGCAGAGCTTTGTTCTTAGTGGAATACTTACTCACTACAGGTATTGATTTGCTTTATCTGATTACAGGGATTTTGCAAAATTACCATCCAGGAACTTATAAAATGCCCTTTCAAATATCATGTCATTATACTCAGCATTGTTTCTGACCATGGACCTCATCTCAGAGCAAATGAAATGTGACAATTGGTTTATGCTCATGAAAACTCTAAAACAATAGTACCCAGAGTTTATATATGTATGGCTTTGTAGGTTTGATATTTCTTATTTTTTTAATTCTATAAGCTATAAAATAGGCCCAAGATTATAATCTATTTAACAAAGATATGGTAAAACTAAAACAAAAATATAAGTGTAACATTTTCCAGTTTCAGCTTTCTGCATATGGCTAGTCAGCTTTTCTAGCACCATTTCTTAAATAGGGAATCCTTTCCCCATTGCTCGTTTTTGTCAGCTTTTTTGAAGACCAGATTGTTGTAGATGTGTAGTGTTATTTCTGAGGTCTCTGTTCTGTTCCATTGGTCTATATGTCTATTTTGGCACCAGTACCTTGCTGTTTTGGTTGCTGTAGCCTTGTAGCAGACTTTGAAGTCAGGTAGCAGGGTGCCTCCAGCTTTGTTCTTTTGGCTTAGGATTGTCTTGGCTATCTGAGCTCTTTTTTGGTTCTATATGAAATTTAAAATAGTTTTTTCTAATTCTGTGAAGAATATCAATGGCAGTTTGATGGAAATAGCATTGAATCTATAAATTACTTTGGGCTGAAACTGGACCCCTTCCTCATACCTTATACAAAATTAATTCAAGATGGATTAAAGACTTAAATGTAAAACCCAAACCATAAAAACCCTAGAAGAAAACGTAGGCAATACCATTCAGGAAATAGGCATGGGCAAAGACTTCAAGACAAAAATGCCAAAAGTAATTGCAATAAAAGCCAAAATTGACAAATGGGATCTAATTAAACTAAAGAGTTTCTGCACAGCAAAAGAAACCAGCATCAAAGTAAACAGGCAACCTACAGAACGGCAGAAAATGTTTGCATTCTACCCATCTGACAAAGGGATAATATCCACAATCTACAAGGAACTTAAACAAATTTACAAACAAAACAAAACAAAACAACCCCCTCAAAAAGTGGTAAAAGGATATGAACAGATGCTTCTCAAAAAAGCATTGGCCATTTATGTGACCAATAAACATATGAAAAAAAGGTCATTATCACTGATCATTAGAGACATACAATCAAAACCATAGTGAGATACCATCTCACATCAGTCAGAAGGGTGATTATTAAAAAATCAAGAAACAATATATGTTATTGAGGCTGTGGAGAAATAGGAACCTTTTTTACACTGTTGGCACATGTATCTTGGAAGTTAAAGTAAAATAAATAAATAAATGAAATAAAATAAAAAATAGTACTGTGTTACCTTCCATGGTATAATATAGAAAACCATGAATTTGTAGAAATATAAATTAACAGATAAAAGTTTGATGGGGAAAAAGAAAAAAAAATAATGTTTTCCACAATGATTAGTGAACTTTAAAATCACAAAAGTATGATTTTTGTTAACCAATTAACGTATATTATTTGCTTATATTGTCTGATAAACATGATATTAAGCACTTTTCACATATACATTTATGCTCATCATAGCATTATGGTCTATGTGGGAACTTACTCAGAGGGTTTAAGAAACTGTCAAATGAGTCACAGCTAGTAAATGATAGCATCAGGTTTTGACCTAAGCAATATTTCTTTGGACTATTTTTAACATAACATGTGTATTAGTCCATTCTCACACTCACTGCTGTAAGTAACTGCCTGAGACTGGATAAGTTATAAAGAAAAAAAGTTTAATTGACTCACAGTTCCACAAGGCTGGCGAAACCTCAGGAAACTTACAATCATGGCAGAAGGTACCTCTTCACAGGGGGCACGAGAGTGCCAGCAGGGGATATGCCAGATGCTTATCAGACCATCAGATCTCAGGAGACTTAGTCATTATCATGAGAACAGAATGGGGGGAAAATGCCCCCTTGATTAAATTACCTTCACCTGGTCCTGCCCTTGACATGTGGGGATTATTACAATTCAAGGAGATATTTGGGTGAGGACACAGACACAAACCATATCAATCTGATTCTATTTTCTAAGCATATTATAAAACTCTGTTACCTTATGAAGGCATTTGTCATCTTCAGAGGAATCAATGTCAGAAAGTGTAACCTTGAATAAGAAGAAACTCAAATTTTTCTTTGTTTTGTTAAAAAAGAATAATCATAATTTTATATTATAAAAACATTGAGAATCTTCACAGTAATAAATAATTGTCATTTACAAAGTCAATAATACTTAAGTATCACAAAAAGGATATTTAATACTCAACTAAGGACATTTTATTGTTTTTTCCCTCAAAAATATACCAATCCTTATGTTTTTACATTTAGAGCTCTAATATATATTGTTTAACCATTTAAAAGGAATCTGAATGACATCCCACGAATGAGGCATGAAGAAGGGACATTTCAAGTCGGAAGTAAACTCACTGGGAAACATATTAAATTTCCCTTGGCCCGTTTGCTAAGAACTGTTTCAGTGGAATGCTGAGTTAAAACCTATTTGTAATAGTTTCAAAGGTGACTAAAATGTGAAGATTTGAAAACATGCCATAATTACAACTACGTAGAAGAGATTGAGATTGGAGGGAACAGACATTTCAGGCTGAAGCTACCGAAATAAGTGGAGTTAAAGGAGGAATTTTATTTTTAATTTTAAGATGTAGGTTGGGCATGGTGACTCACGCCTGTACTCCCAGCACTTTGGGAGGCTGAGGCGGGCAGATCATGAGGTCAGGAGTTGGAGACCAGCCTGACCACCATAGTGAAACCTCGTCTCTACTAAAAATACAAAAATTAGCTGGGCATGGTGGTGTGTACCACCTGTGATCCCAGTTCCTCAGGAGGCTGAGGCAGGAGAATCGGTTCAATCTGGGAGGCAGAGGTTGCAGTGAGTTGAGATCGCACCACTGCAGTCCAGCCTGGGTGACAGAGTGAGACCCCATCTAAAAAAAAGAAAAAAAAGAAAGAAAAATATGTAACCATATTTGTATTCTAATGGAAATAGACAAATAGAGCAGAGAGAGACAAACTGTTGATACTTGAGTAAGTAAGATATAATTTCAGGAGCAGAGTCCTTAAGCAGGTGGGAAAAAAATGGAATCCAATGTAAAAGTGAAGGATTTTTGGCTAAGATGGGAGCATATACATTTCTTCATAGTAAGAAGGGTTATGGGAATAAATTCAGCTAGTTTGGTAGATTTTCTTAATAGATAAATAATTTTGTTCTTAATGCTGCTATAGTAGTAAAGCAAAGCCAAGCTTATTAAATACAGTAATAAAGGACATTTGCTGAAAGTTTGGAGAGAAAAAAGATATAAACAGCAAATTCAGACAAATGATGACTCATAAGCAAGAGTCATGACTGAGCTGAGGTTTGGGGGGTCACAAGTTGAAGGCGAACTCATCAGCATAGTTGTATGTTTTCTCTGAGTCATATTTTGCTACTTGGGGAAGCAGATAGAAATTTAGTTGAATTATGGTTAAGATTTTTCAGACGTGTTGTAAGAAAGAGAGAAAGGCAAAAACGTTGGGGAAGTATGTAAATAGTGATTATACTGATGTATCATGGAATCTAAGTTGTTTAAGGATGGAATTAAGGCATAACATGCTATGGGCACTTGAAGGTAAAGGGTTGAGGACTGGGAGTCTTCAGCTTAGTCTGGAATAGCATAACTATGGTAAGTGGGCTGAAAAAATGGGACATAGAGTTATAAAACGGAGACTCTGGAGACTGTACCGTCATAGGCAATCATACAGTTTAGGGAATGGGCACCTGCAGACAAATGCACAAATAGCTGAGAGGGAAGCAGCATAGCACTGAAAGCCAGGGTATGGAATTAATCTTCTGTGTGAATGCTGAAGCGTAAGACTTACAGAAATAGTGCAGAGAAACACTGTTAGTCAAATACTAAAACGCTGAGTAAATGAGCAAGAGTGACCAAGTTGATGTCATCAGTATGCAAATAAGCAATGCAATCTGATGAAATGCCTGGCAAAGGAGCAATGGTTTATGAGGAAGTGGAGATCAGGAAAAGCAAGGAGGAGCAAGGTGACAGAATGGGTCAGATTAGGCATTACAGTTGGTTAGGGCAAACCATGAGAGGATGTAATGTAAAGTTGGCCACCACTTGGTATGAGGCATCAGTGACATCATCTTGGGATGGTGTCTCTGAGGATAAAGGGGAGAATAATACATCTATTGGCTCTAGTCTCCAGGTTGTCAGAGATTTGCCTCATGGACAATTAATTCCATAGCATTTGTGGGTGCATCACCTCAATAGGAAATTTCCGGGCAAAAGAAAAAAGAGGAGTGATATGGGATGCAGGTTTAAAATGAAGAGCTGGTCACTCGTGCTTGCATAAATTTGTTTCAAACTCCAGAAACTTGACCACTGCAGTATTGGCTGAAGCTGGGAGAAGTGACCAAAAAGATGAAATTAAGGGAATCTGAAGTAGCTTTTAAGAGTTGTCTGGTATACACACACACACGTGCCAAAGCACACTTTTTCTCGAAAAAATGCTTCCTGTTAGAAATAGGGCTACTTTTATAACTAATATATTGGGATATGTGTACTCATAAACATAAAATATATTTTATTTAGTAACATGCATCTTGTACATATTTATATATTTCAGCTTATTAATTACATGTTACTCAACTAAAGATTTATTTCTTATAGTGTTTATACCCTGAAATATAAAAATGGTTTAAAGTCATATCATAAAAAATTTTTGAATTAGTTGACAAAAACCTGAAGAGATAGTTGTTGATCTGCCATTATCTCACCATCTAACTTTGGAGAAGTGCAATTGGCAATAAAAGAACCTACTGTATCTATATGGTAGCTGCATTCTCATTTTTAAAAAGGCGTAAAATTGACTGTTGTCATTATTATATATGCATTATTCTTTGCCTTGCCAACTCATAGGCATTTAGACTGGGGTTCTCATGCTGCAAATGACACTTTTCTAAAATAGATCTTCATATTGATCTTCCTTTAGAAAATAATACTATATTCTTATTATGATATCACCACTTGCTCCATTGAATTCATACATTATACACTGTAACACACAAGTGTAGAATAATTTTGAAAATCTGGTTTGGTTTTTAAATAGTATAACAATTCTTGTATTCTGTCACGACATTTCTTTCAAGGGAACTGTTTCTTTGCTTGTTCAATTGACCCTTCTTGCACTATTGATTTTCCTTCATACTGGAGGAAAATCAATAGCTTTCCTTCTTATTTTTTCTACATATTAGGAAATAATATGTAGCAAGGCCCAAATTGAATATTTTTAAAAATAAAAGATAATATCACATTTCAAAAGCATGTAACTTTGTGCATGTTGCTATCCATCACTGAGAAATGTAACAGATTACATTTTGCTTCATTTTCTCATCATTTTTCTATGTGTACTAGCAATTACACAGTTAAAAATAAAAATGAAATCCCTTAAACATTTTCACATTATCCATTGTACTACTGTTATTTTCTTCCTTAAATACTCAAAATGACTTGTTGAAAACACAAATATTATAAGTACCAGTTACACCCATTAAATTTATAAAATGAGAATGTATAGCCCAGAAATAGCACCTGAAAAACTCTGCTGACTCCCCTTCCCCACCTATTCGTGGAGATAGGACTGAAGCACGTGCCAGCCAAATGGCTATTTTTGGAGAAGTAGTTTTTGGAAAGGCAAGAAGCCTGAAATTATATTAAAGCAATTAATAAAACTACAGTCAAGTTTATGATAAAATCCATTAGGAAAATAAAAACAAAGATCAAGTCCAAATATCCAGATGCAGGATCTGAGACACACAAGGCACACAGAAATGAGTTTTAAGGATGGGGCACGTGTAAAAGCATAGGACATGAGTCAGATCAAGTCAACTAAAAGTGAGGTCCAGAGCAATCACCACCAACAGTGCTAGCCTGGAGAGCACAGTTCAGACAGGGCTGAGTGAAGTGACTAGGAGGGAGAAGTACTCTTGGCAATGGAGTAATGCAAGACTTCTCTTCAAGAGTTCACAGGCAGGGCATGGTGGCTCATGCCTGTAATCCCAGCACTTTCGGAGGCCAAAACAGGCTGATCACCTGAGGCCAGGAGTTCGAGACCAGACTGGCCAACATGGTGAAACACTGTCTCTACTAAAAATACAAAAAAAAAATTTAGCCAGGCATGGTGGCATGTATCTGTTATCCCTGCTACTCAGGAGGCTGAGGCAGGAGAATTGCTTGAACCTGGAAGGCAGAGGTTGCAGTGAACCGAGCTCGTGCCATTGCACTTAAGCCTGGGCAACAAGAGTAAAACTCTATTTCAAAACAAAACAAAATAAAACAAACAAACAAAAACAGAGAGTTCACAATCTGCTGGGAAACACAAACAAAAATAATCTAAAATGCTATTATATAGCAACATAGAAAATGAATACTTAGGATGGGCCACCTAAAAAAAATGTGTTGAATGTGGTAGGATTTATGTTTGGGTTTTGTATAATAGGAAGTCTGTTTTCTCCCATGTTTCCTTGCATTTCTTTTCATTGAGGTAAAATTCACATAGAATAAAATTGATTATTTAAAGTATATAACTCAGGGGCATTTAGTAAATTCACAACATTGTGCAAATATTACTTCTATCTAGTTCCAAGACATTTTATTACTTTCTTTTGTGTATGTATGGTAAGCACACCTAAAGTCTACTCTCTCCAGAAATTTCCAGTATACAGAACAGTATTATGAACTAGAGTCCTCATGCTGTACCATAGATCTCTAGACTAATTCATCCTATGTAACTTCAAGTTTGTACTCTTTGATTCGCATCTCTTTATTTCCATGCCCTCTCCTCCCAAGTAACCACCATTCCACTCTTTGTATGTATTTGACTTAAGATCCCACATATAAGTCAGATAATACAGTATCTGTCTTTCTGTTTATGGCTTATTTCACTTAGTGTAATACCTTCCAGGCTCAACAATGTTGTTGCAAATGTCAGTATGTCCTTTATTAAGACTGAATAGTATTATATTATGTACATATACCATAATTTATTTATCCATTCATCCATCTATGAACAGTTAGGGTTGTTTTCAAATCTTGGCTATTGTGAATAATACTACAATGAAAAGGGAAATGCCGGTATTTCTACAAGATGCTGATTTCACCTTCTATGGGTATATAACCAACAGTAGGACAGCTGGATCATACAGTAGTTCTATTTTTAATTTTTTGAGAAAACTCCATGCAGTTTTTCACAACAACTGTTCCAATTTACATTCCCAGCAGCAGTGGACAAGGGTTTCCTTCCCTCCACACCCTTGCTGACACCTCTCACATCTTGTCATTTTTATTATAGCCATCTTAACAGAAGTAAAGTGATATCTTACTGTGATTTTTATTTGCATTTTCCTGATAATTAGTGGTGTTTAACGCCTTTGCATATGTATGGTTATTTGCATGTCTTTCTTGGAAAAATGTCTATTCATATATTTTGCCCATTTTTAATTAGATTACATTTTTCCTTTCAAGTTGTGGGAATTCCTTATGTATTTTGCATATTAACTTCTTATCAGATATATAGCTTGCAAATATTCTCTCTGAGTCCATAGATTACCTTTTTATTGTGTTGATTATTTCCTCTGCTGTGCAAATGTTTTTTAGTTTAATAACTAATGTTTATGGATTGAAAGTTTTAATATTTTTAAAATGTCAAATACTGCCTAAAGCCATATACAGACTGAATGCAATCTCAGTCAAAATTTCAATGACATTTTTCACAGGAACAGAAAAAACATTCTAAAGTTATATGGAACCATGAAAGACTCAAATAACCAATGTGATCTTGAAAACTGAAAACAGAGTTTGGGGCATCATATTTCCTGATTTCAAATTACATGACAAAGCTACATTAAAAAGAACAATATGGTACTGGCATAAAAACAGACACATAGACCAATAGAACAGAGTAGAGAGCCCAAACATCAGCCCAAGCATACATGGTCAACTAATTTTGGCAAGGCCATGAAGAAGATACAATAGCATTAGGATAATTGGAAATTAGTACTCAAAAGAATGAAACTTAACTCTTATATAATACACAAAAATCAACTCAAAATAAATTGATGATTTAAACATGAGATCTGAAGCAGTAAAATTTGTAGAAGAAAACATGGCAAAAATCTTCTTGATATTGATCTTAGCAATAATTTGTTTTAAATATGACACTGAAAGCTCAGGCAGGAAAAGCAAAATTAAGCAAGTGTGACTACATCAAAATAGGAAATGTTTTAGTAACAGAAAGTGTGTCTTTTTGGCAGAGTGTCACACAGAGATAACATCAGAGAGAAAGGTGAGATTATAGGATGAGGCAATTACATATTTTGATACTATAAAGAACGAAAATAACGAACAGAACATGCATAAGAAGGCTGATAGAGCTGGTGGTTATAGAATTCTTGGACACCTGGAAGTTCAAGAAGAAAGACATGGAAACCTATAAGTTTGAATTTTGCAGATAAATAGAGGAAGATATTGACTAATTAATACTGAGACCTCAGGAAGACACTTCATATTGTATCTTCTCTTTATAATTCATTTGTATTCATTTGTATTGTCTAAAATGGCCTTTCCCAATTTCAAAACTAACGTGTTAGGTAACCTCCCACAATTTTGTAAAGTATCCATGTGTGTGGGGGGAGGGTGGGGGGAGAGACAGACAGCCACAGGAAAAAAAAAAAAAGGAGGAAGAGACCAGAAGAAAATGAGGAATGGAAAGAGGAAGAGGTAGAGGAAGGAGAAGACAGCAGTGGCGAAAAAGAGAATGCCAAATGATTCTGCCACGTTGGAAGACAACTTTGCCGTTCCTTATAGAGCTTACCACCTGATGCAGCAGTTATGCTACTAAGCATTACCCATTGATTTGAAAGCTTATGTAAGGTCTGAATATTTTTGTTGCAGCTTTATTTCTAACTGCCTTCAGAAGATGAATGAATAAATAAATCGGGGTATACCACAGAATGGCATATTATTAGGAAACAAATCACCTATCAAACCACCAAGAGACATAGATGAATCTAAAATGCATATTGTTAAGTGAAGGAAACAGGCTATCTACTATAGGATTCCAATTATGTGACAATTGGGAAAAGGCAAAACGGTAGAGACAGTGAAAAGATCAGTGGTTTACAGGGGTTCAGGAATGAGAAGAGTTAAATAAGAGAAGCACAGGGAATATTTTTGGGTGGTGAAACTCCTCTGTGTGACACTGTAATGATGGTTCCATGATATTATGCATTTGTCAAGACCCATAGAGCACTACAACACGAAGCACTCATATGACTGTATGCAAATTAAAACAAACATGTGTTAAAGAGGTCAGAGCATTCAACTAAGTGTGGGGCTGTATATGCAGGGGACCTATAAGGCTAAGTAAGTTTTTGTTTCCATGAAGCCAGCCCACTCCTGTTTCACTTGTCAATGTTTGCCTCTTAACATTTGCCCCTGAGCTTTTTGCTGGATGTAACCAACCTCTCTGAGCAAAGCAAGGTCTCTGTGTGTCCTGCGGGGTTGGGGCAGACATTGCACAGCTGTGACAGCTCCTCCATGGGAATAGTTGAGGCTGAAGTGAAGATTGGCTTTTGCATCCAGGACAGAGGGAGGCAAGCAGGCAAGTTCAGGAATGAGGCACTGACTGTAGCTGACACATGGTAACCATGGGGTAGTGAGAACCATCACTAGGGGTATTGCAGCCTGAAGGCAAGGAAAACTCCTGAAATTTGGAAAGAAGGCAGGACTGAGCAGATGTGGAAAGTCATATGAACAAGAGGGTCCCACACTCACAGGAAGACAGTGCCTCTCTCCACCATTTCAGCTGCCATGCTCCAGAGCTTCTGCAACTCTGTTCTGCAGCTTTTATAGTATAAGCAGCATTTAACACAACAAGATTTATGAGAATAAGTTTTGAGACTTGTTTGTTTTTCCTTGTATTACCAAATGTGTCTGATGGTGACCTAAAGATTTTCCTGTGACTCTACTTCACAGACAGACACAAATACAGGCCCACACTTTTAGTCCTGAGAGGATGCCAATGGCCTTTCCCTGCACACCATGGTCCCACCTTCTCTTGACTGAACAGGGAGAGATGGAATCACCAAACTAAAGCAACCTAGATTAATCTGCCCATGAGGAAAAGCAATTCTCAGAATCAGAACTTGAGAACTTCCAGAAGTCCCCTCATACCACTAGGGTAGACAATACTAACAATAAAAGGGAATATTTTTAAGTGTAGCTAGACTTTCCTCAACTAAGAGAGTCTTTGAAATGCACAAAATGGAGCTACAGAAATGTTCCCTTCAGTTGATCAATTTTTCTGAAATGTTCATTTGGACCTTATACATTGTGGTACAACAGTTAATCCTGAGATCACAAGGAGAAACTACAGTTTCTTCCCTCTCATATAACTTTCCTGGAAACATAAAACAAGCAAACAAATGCAAGTCAGTGTGGTTTTTTTCCAGTCTGGGGGAACCTCACTGCTATTAGTGCACTGGCTGGGGACTTTACCTGCCTTCCCTACATGAAACTTCTGCAGTCAGATCCAGGAAACAAGAGAAATGGGCAGTGGGTCCCAATCAGAATGAATTCAGAAAGTTTCCCAGGATATGAAGTCAGTACTGGGCTGAATGCTAAGCTTGCTTGCATTTGATCATGGTGTCATTTTATCTGTGACAGACAACACTAGAAATAGAGATGATTTCCGAGTGAAGCCATCTTCAATCACAAACTTGCCTAAGAATACTAAGAACTTGAACAATGATTCTGGCGGCACATGGGCCAATAGAAGTTGCATCCTGTCAGCAGCTGCAGCTTGTGACACAAAGAGGGGCAGGCCACCTCAGAAGGACCAATTGAAGTACAAGGGCAGAGGCCTCAGACATCCCCAAAGCACACAAAAGAAGCAATAGCAAAAAAAATAAATAAAAATAAATAAATAAATAAATAAATAAAATTCTATGTTTTAAAATATTAAGTATTTTTATTATAATACTCTTGTTACAGTAATTTTAAAATACCCAGAAAGCCTGGGGCTGCCTCTAGCCAGGTAGAAAGGGCAGCGAGCACAAAGGGGCAGGGACCCAGCTGTGACACTTAAGGACACTCAGGCTCTCAGGGTTCCTTATGCTCCTGGGGCTATTTTCAACTCCAATGTGAAGTCAGCCTAGCTTTAAATGTGGGCAAATATGAGCATGAATTAAACATGAAGAGGCAAAGAGATATATTTAAGAAGAAAGAGGATGGTTTGAAATGCATCCAGCCATATTTTTGAAAAATAACAAAATATTAACACTTTTCAGGATTGTCAGAAGAAGATAGTTTGAGAATGGGAATAGCTGCCCTCAAGTGAATTTCCATTATTTTCCTTACAACTGCCTTTCTCCATTTCTTCATGTATAACCTGTACTCTTATTGGGCTTTAGTCAGGATTTGCTGTGCATGATACTTTGAAATCTTTGCACAGCAGTGGTGTGAAAGCATGCAGAGCGGCCCCTGACACTTGGAAATTCTAAGAAGGGAATAAATGATCCCCTCTTGCATAGCAACAGCTTGGCCACTGATGGCTAGCCCAGAATAATTCTGGAAGTTTCAGCTTCCATCCTTTGCTCTCTGTGCCCTTCAATTGATTCTTCCACAAGTGCTTCCAAATTAAGAATTGAAAAACCAGGGAATCACAGGACTCAAAGAAATATTAATATTCATCTAGTCTGGAGGTTTGGGGAATGGGAATGGATTTAGAAGAAATGAAGGCAGTGACAGAGCAGCCAAGTTCTAGATCACTCACTGCTGCTTCCATTAAAATGCTTCTTTTTCCCTCTTTTGTCTGTTGGACTCCCCTGTGAGGTTTTATGTGAAGCACATATTTAACTACGAAAAAAGGTCTAGCAATGAAAAATAACTTGAAAACTTTGGATATATAATGGCATTTATAATGCATTAGAAAGGGTTCTTTTTGCTTTGTAGAAAATGTGCTTTGGAAATTTCTGAGTTTACATGAATGATGAAAATACACTGTTTAATTTAAAGATAATTGTTTAATGCTTTTACACTGTTGGTGGGAGTGTAGATTAGTTCAACCATTGTGGAAGACAGTGTGGTGATTCCTCAAGGATCTAGAACCAGAAATACCATTTGACCCAACAATCCCATTACTGGGTGTATCCCCAAAGGATTACAAATCATTCTACTGTAGAGACACATGCGCACATATGTGTATTGCAGCACTATTCGCAATAGCAAAGACTTGGAACCAACCAAAACATCCATTAGTGATAGATTGCATAAAGAAAATGTGGTACATATACATCATGGAATACTATGCAGGCATAAAAAAAGAATGAGTTCATGTCCTTTGCAGGGACGTGGATGAAGCTGGAAGCCATCATTCTCAGCAAACTAACACAAGAACAGAAAACCAAACACCACATATTCTCACGTGTGAGAGCTCAATAACGAGAACACGTGGACACAGGGAGGGGAGCATCACACACCAGGGCCTGTTGGGAGTTGGGGTTGGGGCCAAGGGGACGGAGAGCATTAGGGCAAATACCTACTGCATGCGGGGCTTAAAAGCTAGATGATGGGTTGATAGGTGCAGCAAATCACCATGGTACATGTATACCTACGTAACAAAACTGCATGTTCTGTACATGTATCACAGAACTTAAAGTAAAATTTTTTAAGAAGATAATTGTTTAAAAATCTACCTGAATAATTTTAGGGTCAGATTGGGTGAGGGAAATCAATCTATGAGCAACCCATTCCCATGTACATTCCACGACAAGAAACAGCACAATGTGGCTTCCACGTCCAACAGAATAGGTAGCAAACGGGACAACTTTGAGGCCTAATTGCCTAATCCCCAGTGCCTCTGAACTTGCCATAGTCCTTGAAAACCAAGCCTAGAAATCTCTTATAATAGACAATCTGCGTGGCTACATAGTTATAAAATTTCATGGTTTTTATAACACATGATACACTCAAAGATTCTCACCACTTCTATACTACATTTAAGTATAATTGAATACATAAATATGCACACAATATACTTTTCAGTACTGGCACTCATTGAAACTTAACAGATATCAGTGAGTTTGATGATTCTTACTAAAACCATACTATAAGTCCTTGGACTGCCAGGACATAAGCTATCAAAAATACTGTGACAGCTTATTATGAAAACAGATTTAGTGACTTCAATCCTAACCTTTTCTAGCCAGGTTCACCTCCTTCCAACAAATAGTGTATGATTCCTTCCTAAAGTAACACTTATTCTACTAGAAGGTCATTGATCCACCTGCATTATACATGCTGACTCACACTCCCTGAAGGAATTTGATTCATTGTACTAATTTCACCTCATTCACTCATTCCTCCGAACAAACAAAAGAGAACGTGACAGTCCATAGTCACTCTGCCAAGCACCGCTCCCTGCCCCCTGCTCACTGAGTGTCTACTTCTTAGGAAATCACACCTCACTGAAATGTGTAACTCCAGTTACCATCTTCATGAGGAGACACTGACCCTTCACCTAATAAAGGGTGTTTTAGAAAAACTCAATTATTTTTCTCATTCCTATAAATAGTATTTATTAAAGAAA